>NC_090850.1:16087500-16432500 GCF_024217435.2 Syngnathus scovelli
GTCAGGTCATTGCAACTCGGGAAACCGACACCTCTGTCCTCATTCAGTGGGCTCCTCCAAAAGAACCCAATAATCTGATTGGCTACTACATCGACCAGTGTGTAAAGGGTTCCAAAGACTGGACCTCAGCCAACCACAAACCACACAAGAGCACTAAGTACGTTTGCAGTAAACAAAAAAAAAAAATCTCAGGCAGAGATTTTGTAGTTTTGATTAGACTCAATGGCTCTGGTGATTATTGAATAGTGTGAGACCCATGTGACACTCTCGTTACAGGTTTGTGGTTAGCGGTCTTACCACCGGAGAAACCTACGTGTTCCGTGTCCAAGCTATCAATGAGATAGGCCTCAGTGAGGAGTCCCAGGAGTCTGCACCACTCACAGTCAAGGCTGCCCTCAGTTCGTATTTCCTCATTTTGCAATTAAAATTAGTTTCATATTCTGTGTTATTGCTTGTATCACTGCTTTTCAATTCATTCTTAAATTTTCCATCTAGCCACACCTTCCGCTCCTTATAAGATTGCTTTGGTGAACTGCGATGGACATTCAATGGTCCTGAGCTGGAAGAAGCCCCTTCACTCCGGGGGAGCATCAATTAAGGAATATTATGTCGACAAGAGACGTAGTGGAACAGAGTTGTGGAGGGAGATCAATATTCCACCAATTGCTGAAAGTCTTTTCAAGGTAATGTATAAAACCTTAAATATACTATACTAGAGGTCCCCAACCACCGGGCTGCGGACCGGTACCGGTCCGTGGGTCACTTGGTACCGGGCCGCCAAGCCGCACAGGAAAAAAAACAATATATTTTTTTTTCATCGACGATCAATTAATTCAGGTCAAGACACTCATCCCGGTCACGTGACAAGTTTCCCCAGTCAAAGCTAGCAAAAATGAGTAAGAATTCAATTTGAAAACAAATGCTAGTATTTATGTATAAATACATATGCCCAGCCCCCAAGTTGGCAGAGCAAACCAATGGATCACGCCCATGACCTAGAGCAGGGGTGTCCAAGTCCAGTCCTCGAGGGCCGCATTCCTCCATGTTTTCCAAGTTTCCCTCCTTAAACACACCTGATTCAATGATCAGGCTCCTGCAGAACGTGAGGATGAACTGCGGCCCTCGAGGACTGGACTTGGACACCCCTTACACTGAGTGCCAAAAGGCCCAATGATCGTGAGCAGCAGGGGGGGGCCCCATTTCAACCCCTTACACTGAGTGCCAAGCAGGGAAGAAATGGGTACCATTGTTATAGTCACTGGTATGACTCGGCAGGGGTTTGAACCCACAACCTCCCAATCTCAGGGCGGACACTCTCCTCTTAGGCCACTGAGCTGGTAAACACTTGTATCGTAGTATAACACTTAGAGTCGTTTTTAAATAACGTGTATACCTAAATATTGTTAGCCAATATATCTACTGCTATTTCACATTAGATTGCTGGTTTGAAATTTGCTTTTAATATTATTATTTTTAATAAACATTTATGTTAAAACTTGTCTGGCGTCTTATTCCTTGTTTTTATATTCGCCAATTAAAACATAAAAATCAGCTTTTGTTACTGCTTTGTATGACAATATGTGTAGGTAAAAAAAAGAGAGAATAAATAAATAAAGGGTTAATTGCACAACAAAAGCATTTTCTCACAGCTGGGATCGAACCAAGGTCTTGCCGAGCAAGAGCCCGAGTCACTAACCAGTGGGCTATTTCGACCGGCAGTCTGCAATTGCTTGCACTGTTTTGTACGAGCGATGTGTATTCCAGTTCTTTTAAGTGAACTGAATCTTTAGAATCGGTTCACTCAAAATATTTGTTCAAAAGAAGCGTTCACCAAATCGTTCGCTACACTTTCTTATTTATTTATTTTATTATTATTTTTTACCTCGTGTAGTGTACCAAAATATCCCATAATTATCTGCCTAAATAATTGTGACTAATTTAAAACTATTCTACTTGTTAATACCTACAAAATAACATATTCTAACCGGAGATTGCATTGACCTAATTTTCACATGGTCCTTGTTTACATTTTGCATTTGACATTGACAGCTGTCAAGTGCCACGTTAGGGCTCTTCTTGTGTAAGTTTTATTTGTTATGGGTTTTCTTTTGTAAGTTTAACTTTGGGTACTTCGAAAGTGTCATTTTAAATTGTACTTTGCTAGGTGTTCGTGTACACAACGTGTTGTGATGACATCTGCTGTGGAGTCTTCTAGTCGCTTGTGAGCTGCTCCATAAAACCATACATGTTCCATGTACTAAGAGCAAGGCTTCCATAGGGTAGTGGTTAGTGCTCTGGGCTTTCAACCCAGCGATCTGGGTTCGAATCTCAGTGGGACCAAAAAAGTTTTATCATAGAAAATTTGCAACATGTGTAACCATATAACCATACACTTCCTTAGAGCAAGGGTTAGGTTTAAAGTTAGGGTTAGAGCTAGAATTAGGTTAGGGTTAGGGTTTGAGCTAGGGTTAGGGTTAGAGCTAGGGTTGGGGTAAGCGCTAGGGTTAGAGCTAGGGTTGGGGTAAGCGTAGGGTTAAGATTAGAGCTAGGGTTAGGGTTTGAGCTAGGGTTAGGGTTAGAGCTGGGATTAGAGCTAGGGTTAGGGTTAGGGTTAAGGTAGGGTTAGAGCTTGGGTTAGGGTTAGAGCTTGAGTTAGGGTTAAAGCTAGGGTTAGAGCTAGGGTTAGGGTAGCGTTAGGGTTAGAGCTTGGGTTAGGGTTAGAGCTAGGGTTAGAGCTAAGGTTAGTGTTAGGGTTAGAGCTAGGGTTAGAGCTAGGGTTAGAGCTAGGGTTAGGTTTAGAGCTAGGGTTAGGGTTAGAGCTAGGGTTAGGGTTAGAGCTAGGATTAGAGCTAGGGTTAGAGCTAGAGTTAGGGTTAGAGCTAAGGTTAGGGTTAGGGTTAGAGCTAGGGTTAGAGTTAGGGTTAGAGCTAGGGTTAGGGTTAGAGTTAGGGTTAGAGCTAGAGCTAGGGTTAAGGTTAGAGCTAGGGTTAGGGTTAGAGCTAGGGTTGGGGTTAGGGTTAGAGCTAGGGTTGGGGTTAGAGCTTGGGTTAGGGTTAGGGTTACAGCTAGGGTTAGGGTTAGAGCTAGGGTTAGGGTTAGAGCTAGGATTAGGGTTAGGGTTAGAGCTAGGGTTAGAGCTAGGGTTAGGTTTAGAGCTAGGGTTAGGGTTTGAGCTAGGGTTAGGGTTAGAGCTAGGGTTGGGGTTAGAGCTAGGGTTAGAGCTTGGGTTAGGGTTAGAGCTAGGGTTAGGGTTGGTGCTAGGTTTAGGGTTAGGGTTAGAGCTAGGGTTAGGGTTAGAGCTAGCGTTAGTGTTAGAGTTAGAGCTAGGGTTAGAGCTAGGGTTAGGGTAGGGTTAGAGCTAGGGTTAGGGTTAGAGATAGGGTTAGGCTTAGGGTTAGGGTGAGAACTAGGGTTAGGGTTAGAGCTAGGGTTAGAGTTAGAGCTAGGGTTAGCGTTAGAGCTAGGATTAGGGTTAGAGTTTGGGTTAGGGTTAGAGCTAGGGTTAGAGCTAGGGTTAGAGCTAGGGTTAGGTTTAGGGTTAGAGCTTAGGTTAGGGTTAGGGTTAGAGCTATGGTTAGGGTTAGAGCTAGGGTTAGGGTTTGAGCTAGGGTTAGGGTTAGAGCTTGGGTTAGGGTTAGAATTAGGGTTAGGGTTAGAGCCAGGGTTAGGGTTAGAGGTAGGATTAGGGTTAGGGTTAGAGCTAGGGTTAGGGTTTGAGGTAGGGTTAGGGTTAGAGCTAGGTTTAGGGTTAGAGCTAGGGTTAGGTTTAGAGCTGTGGTTAGGGTTAGGGTTAGGATTAGGGTTCGTTTTTGTCAAAAAAAACTACCAAGGGTGGTAGTTTTTTTTTTAAATGGTAACGCTGGGGTTAGGGTGAGGGTTAGGGTTCGTTTTTTTTTTCAAAAAAAAAACTACCAAGTATGGTAGTTTTTTTTTTTTTAAATGGTAATGCTTTTTTTTTTTTTTTTTTTCCCAAAAAAAAAACTACCATGTATGGTAGCTTTTTTTAAAAAAAAAGTGGTAACGCTTTTTTTTTAAACTACCATGTATGGTAGTTTTTTTTCCCCAGCAAAAAAAGAAAAAAACTACCATGTATGGTAGTTTTTGAAAAAAAAAGTGGTAACGCTTTTTTTTAAAACTACGATGTATGGTAGTTTTTTTTTTTTTTTAAATAAAAAATAAAAATTAACTACCATACATGGTAGTTTAAAAAAAGAAAAAGCATTACCATTTTTTTTTAAAAAACTACCATAAATGGTAGTTTAAAAAATTACCGTGTATGGTAGTTTTTTTTTTAATAAAAAAAAAACCCCAAAAAAACCCGAACCCTAATCCCTAAACCCTAGCTCTAACCCTAACTCTAACCCCAGCTCTAAACCTAACCCTAGCTCTAACCCTAACCCCAGCTCTAACCCTAACCCTAGCTCTAGCTCAAACCCTAGTTCTAACTCTAACCCTAACCCCAAGCCCATCTCTAATCCTAACCCTAGCTCTAACCCTAACCCCAGCTCTAAACCTAACCCTAGCTCTAACCCTAACCCCAGCTCTAACCCTAAGCCAAGCTCTAACCCTAACCCTAGCTCTAACCCTAACCCTCGCTCTAACCCTAACCTTAACCCTAGCTCTAACCCTAACCCTAGCTCTAACCCTAACCCTCGCTCTAACTCTAACCCCAAGCCTAGCTCTAACCCTAACCCTCGCACTAACTCTAACCCTAAGCCTAGCTCTAACTCTAACCCTAGCTCTAACCCTAGCCCTAACCCTAGCTCTAACCCTAACCCTAGATCTAACCCTAACACTAGCTCTAACCCTAACCCTAGCTCTAACCCTAACCCAAGCTCTAACCCTAACCCTACCCTAACCCTAGCTCTAACCTTAACCCTAGCTCAAACCCTAACACTAGCTCTAACCCTAGCTCTAACACTATCTCTAACACTAGCTCTAACCCTAACCCTAATCCTACCTCTAACCCTAACCCTAGCTCTAACCCTAACCCTAGCTCTAACCCTAACCCTAGCTCTAACCCTAACCCTACCCTAACCCTAGCTCTAACCCTAGCTCTAACCCTAGCTCAAACCCTAACCCTAGCTCTAACCCTAGCTCTAACCCTAACCCTAGCTCTAACCCAATCCCTAGCTCTAACCCTAGCTCTAACCCTAACCCTAATCGTACCTCTAACCCTAGCTCTAACCCTAGCCCTAACCCTAGCTCTAACCCTAGCTCTAACCCTAACCCTAGCTCAAACCCTAACACTACCTCTAACCCTAACCCAAGCTCTAACCCTAACCCTCGCTCAAACCCTAACCCTAGCTCTAACCCTAACCCCAGCTCTAACCCTAACCCAAGCACTAACCCTAACCCTAGCTCAAACCCTTACCCTAGTTCTAACCCTAGCTCTAACCCTAACCCAAACCCAAGCTCTAACCCTAACCCTAGCTCTAACCCTAACCCAAGCTCAAACCCTAGCTCTAACCCTAGCTCTAACCCTAACCCTAAGCCTAGCTCTAACCCTAACCCTAGCCCTAACCCTAGCTCTAACCCTAGCCCTAACCCTAACCCTACCTCTAACCCTAATCCTACCTCTAACCCTAACACTAGCTCTAAACCTAATTCTAGCTCTAATCCTAACTTTAAACCTAACCCTAAGGTGTATGGTTATATGGTTACACGAGCAACTGTGTTGCAAATTTTCTATGATAAAATTTTTTTGGTCCCACTGAGATTCGAACCCAGGTGGCTGGGGTGAAAGCCCAGAGCACTAACCACTACCCTATGGAAGCCTTGCTGTCAGTGTATGGAACATGTATGGTTTCATGGAGCAGCTCACAAGCGACTAGATCAGTGAAGACTCCACAGAAGATGTCATCACAACACGTCGTGTACACGAACACCTAGCAAAGTACAATTTAAAATGACACTTTCGAAGTACCCAAAGTTAAACTTACAAAAGAAAACCCATAACAAATAAAACTTACACAAGAAGAGCCCTAACGTGGCACTTGACAGCTGTCAGTGTCAAATGCAAAATGTAAACAAGGACCATGTGAAAATTAGGTCAATGCAATCTCCGGTTAGAATATGTTATTTTGTAGGTATTAACAAGTAGAATAGTTTTAAATTAGTCACAATTTAGGAATACACATCGCTCGTACAAAACAGTGCAAGCTATTGTATACTGCCCGTCGAAATAGCCCACTGGTTAGTCACTCGGGCTCTTGCTCGGCAAGAGCTTGGTTCGATCCCAGGTGCGAGGAAATGCTTTTGTTGTGGAATTAACCCTTTATTTATTTATTCTCTCTTTTTTTTACCTACACATATTGTCATATAAAGCAGTTAACCAAATGTCTGATTTTTATGTTTTAATTGGCGAATATAAAAACAAGGAATAAGACGCCAGACAAGTTTTAACATAAATGTTTATTAAAAATAATAATATTAAAAGCAAATTTCAAACCAGCAATCTAATGTGAAATAGCAGTAGATATATTGGCTAACAATATTTAGGTATACACGTTATTTAAAAACGACTCTAAGTGTTATACTACGATACAAGTGTTTACCAGCTCAGTGGCCTAAGAGGAGAGTGTCCGCCCTGAGATTGGGAGGTTGTGGGTTCAAACCCCTGCCGAGTCATACCAGTGACTATAACAATGGTACCCATTTCTTCCCTGCTTGGCACTCAGTGTAAGGGGTTGAAATGGGGCCCCCCCCCTGCTGCTCACGATCATTGGGACTTTTGGCACTCAGTGTAAGGCAGGGGTGTCCAAGTTCAGTCCTCGAGGGCCGCATTCCTACATGTTTTCCAAGTTTCCCTCGTTAAACACACCTGATTCGAATGATCAGTTCATCCTCACGTTCTGCAGGAGCCTGATCATTGAATCAGGTGTTTTTAACGAGGGAAACTTGGAAAACATGGAGGAATGCGGCCCTCGAGGACTGGACTTGGACACCCCTGCATTAAACAATATACGTAATTTCCATACAAAACAAGCGAGGGTCCCATAGTGTAGTGGTTAGTGCTCTAGACTCTCACCCCAACAACCTGACTTTAAATCCCAGTGGTACCAAAAATATTTTATCATGGAAAATTATGCAACACAATTGCTCGTGTGCTGCCCCATCAAACCATACACCTCCCTAAAGTTTGGGGCTAGGGTTGGGGCTGGGGTTAGGGTTAGAGTTAGGACTAGGGTTAGGGCTGGGGTTGGGGCTAGGGTTAGGTTTGGGGCTAGGGTTAGGGCTAGGGTTAAGGCTAGGATTGGGGCTAGGGTTAGGGCTGGAGTTAGGGTGAGGGCTAGGGTTAGGGCTAGGGTTGGTCCTTGGGTTAGGGTTAGGATTAGTTAGTAATTAAAGATAAGTAATTACTAATAAATAAATAATAAAAAATATGTCGTTTAAACTTGTCTTTTTGTACCAGTCGTATCATTTTATTTCATCACATTTATATATTTATTATAAATGTATTATTTATTTATAGAAATTTACTATTTATATAAGGTCGGTCCGTGAAAATATTTCTGACACGTAACCGGTCCATGGCGCAAAAAAGGTTGGGGACCACTGATCTATACTACTAATAGCGACAAACCTTTCATGTGCATGCATAATTAAATAACTGTGGGAGTATACTCTCTTTGATTGAGAGTGGCTTTCCCATTTTATAGGATAACATCTTTGCCTTCACTGACAGGTGGAGGCATTGACAGAAGGAGCGGTCTATCAGTTCCAAGTGTACGCGGCCAATCTGATTGGCCTGAGCCCGCCATCCAACCACTCAGCCGACTACATTTGTGAGGCCTGGAAAATGCCTGAACCAGGTTAGCTGTGTTTGTTCTAGACTGAAATGAAGAGAGAATGTGCAAATAAAGTATCCATGATGAATGATTGAGTGATTAAATTTTGAATCTTGATTGTGTGTGCTGTGCTTCAGGTCCTGCTTATGATCTGGATTTCTGTGAGGTTAGAGATGATTCTATGGTGCTCAAATGGCAAAAGCCCGTCTACATCGGCTCCGGACCTGTCACTGGTTATTATGTGGAGTATGCTAAGAAGGGCACTGATGAATGGACTACAGCCAATGAGACACCTGTCAATCAATGCTTCTATAAGGTAGGGATGTCTGGTAATGTGCTTATTCTGTTGTTGCTTTTTAAACCTTCATTAGGAAGTAACGATTTGTTCATTCTAAACAGTAGGCCTGTTTCTGTATTAGACATTTTCCTACCTCATCGCAGACATTCATGAACTGGATCTCAATAATCAAATGTCCAGGTTGCTTCAATTACAGTCTTGATAGCTCAGTGGCCTAGTAGTAGAGTGTCCGCCCTGAGACTGGAAGGTTGTGGGTTCAAACCACAGCCGGGTCATACCGAAGACTATAAAAATGGGACCCATTGCCTCCCTGCTTGGCACTCAGCATTAAGGGTTGGAATTGGGGGGTTAGATCACCAAATGATTCCCGAGCGCGGCACCGCTGCTGCTCACTGCTCCCCTCTCCCCCAGGGGATGGATCAAAATCACATGGGGATGGGTTAAATGCAGAGGACAAATTTCACCACACCCAGATGTGTGTGTGACGATGATCATTGGGACTTTAACTTTGACTTTCTTGTTTTCACCATTACCAATGGTTTTGCACCGCTACTGTGACATTTACCTGTGTGACACTGGCACCTAGTGCACAAAGTTGGCAATTGCATGTTGGGTTTGAGATGCCAGAGAACATAAGCAATCTATTAGGCATAAGCTCATTATTGTATTTAAATCCCTCTATATCTCCAATTTTACACCTACTATGAATTATTTGATTGATTTGTGTTTAAATAGATAAAAATAAATAAGGCATTCATGGAACTCTTTTCTCATAACTGTCAGTAACATCTTTTGTTCTCCTAGGTAACAGGTCTGGAAGAGGGCTGCACCTATGACCTGAGGGTGCGCGCTCTCAATGATTCAGGTGTAGGAATGGCCTCAATGAATTCTGACCCTGTCACTGCCAAGGCTGTGCCAGGTAAAGTGAAAACTAGCTTTGCTTCAGATTAAAAGAAAACAAAAACTTTCAAAGCAAAACCCCACCAAATTGTATACACGGCCAGCTCCTGTGTTGTTGTCAGATAAGGACAGTGCAGTCAAACTATTCCCAGTGATGCTTGTGTTTTCTTTGTGCGTAATGTAGGCTCCCAGGAGGTGTCCTGCAGTGTTGATAAGAAGACGGGCGACATTGTTTTCACTTTTGAGTCGTGCCAAATGAATGCAGGCTCTCAGTTTGTCTGGAAGAAAGATTATGAAGAAATCACAGATTTCTCCAAAGGAATTGAGATTAAAACTGAAGGCAACAAGTAAGATCCCACGCACTCACTTAAAGATCTTCAACATGACTCATCTGACAGTCTTTGTCTGTCGATGACTCGTGAAAACTTTGTTGCACAGAACCCAGCTGATCTTTAAGAATGCAGATAAAGAAGATTTTGGGACTTTCTCTGTCGCTGTCACCAACACAGACGGAGTTTCATCAAGCTTTTCCATCAACCCTGATGGTACGTTTTATTTTTGTTTTATTGTGTTGTAAATTTCTCAATCCCCACCAAAAATGTTTTTATCCCTACTTATTTATGAGTGCGGTGCATTTGAAAAGAGCCACTTAAAACTAGGGTCAGGTTTTCAAACTAGGGTTAGGGTTTCAAACTAGGGTTTAAATTGAGGGTTAGGGTTTCAAACTAGGGTTAGAGTTTCAAACCAGGGTTAGGGTTTCAAATTAGGGTTTCAAACTAGGGTTAGGGATTCAAATTAGGGTTTCAAATTAGAGTTAGGGTTTCAAACTAGGGTTGGGGTAAATTAGTCTCTAATGAGCATTCTCAACAATCGCCTCTCATAGTTCTGCCAGTTTACGGTCGTCTTCAAAATGAACAACATTGGATCTAAGCCGCTTCTCTGTAGTTATGCCAGTATTTACGATGGTCCGCTTACATAAAATCTATGTGTATCAGAAAACTAGCTGAGCAAGCACTAAGTGATGGAGGCAAGGAATAAAAAAACTTCAACAGAATCCATCTTTTTCCAATTTTCAGTATATATTGATGCCCCTTGAACTGAAGAATTAATAATCCACACACAAATGAACAATAATTTTGTTTTGAATCGTTTTTTGTGCCTCTTTCTCTATGGAAGATTGCCACAGTCGAAATAGAGAGATTGAAGTGTCAAACCATGGCATGAAATACAGTACAAATGAATGTCTTTGTGTTTCAGAGATGAAAAAGCTTGCGGCACTCAGCTATGATGTCAGACACCCAAGTAGGTACCTTTTGGCTGAATCCTCCTTCAGTGTCTTCAATACATTTCTGTGAATAATTCATCCTTGGCTTTTTACCCGTCCTCCACCCCGTCTCTACCTTTTGTGCCTTAGCTCTGAAACAATTCTTTTGTTGGATCCAAACATTCTTTACCTGCATTTGCATCACCTGCCTAACTACTATTCATTACTGCATCTCATTTGACTCCCTTAGCCCCTACTCCCCTACGAATGCTGAGAGACGCTCTCCTCGGTCCCAAGTGCTAAGGAGAGAGTGAAAAGATGCTTTTTTTTAACCTCTTTCAAATATTGTCCTTTTTTTCTAGTCATCCCACTGAAGTCAGAGTTGGCCTATAAAATTTTGGAGAGAGGCAGAATGAGGTTCTGGCTGCAGGCTGAGGAAATTTCCCCCAACGTCACCTACAAATTCTTTGTTAACGACAAGGAAATGTCTGGAGCTGATGTAAGACACAGTTTTAGTTAAAAAGAATAGTTTAAAAAAAAGATGGAATATAAGTATTAAAGAAGTTGGCTCTGGGCAATGCACTATGAGGATGTTTCAGTAAGCTGCATTTTGTATGGCTGCAAAATGGAAAAGATCTCAAACACTTTCATAAGCATCTTACATTATTTCACATGTGGCATGAAGCAGCTTTAGTCTTTCCAACGCTTTCTTTGCAGTCCATCAAGATGGGCCATGACGTATCTACAGGCGTCATCGAGTTGATCATGGACCACTTTACCGAGGAAAATGAAGGGACATACACCTGTCAGATTACAGATGGAGGCGGCAAAGCACAGAGCTCAATGGTGCTCATTGGAGATGGTAAGAGAAGCTGGTGGACAAAATATGTTGCAGTTTGATAAACCTCCTAAGTATATGTCTGCAACAGAATTAAACATATTTTCATTGATGTTTGTATGTAGTGACAATGAGACGCTCTAAATATTTCTAACTTGTTCATCTATTTTGGTTCATCTAGCTGTACCATTGAGTTGTGAAATTTTTGTTTGGCTTCTGGTATTTTTTTATGTGATATATGTGCCTCAATTAAGGTTGGAATTCTTACACTGTACATTCAAGAAATGTACTGTGTAAGAATTCCTGCTGGCTAATTTAAATTATTCTGTGTGTGCTTGCATTCATGTGTGTGTAGCTTTCAAGGCTGCGTTGGCTGAAGCTGAATACCAAAGGAGAGAGTACATCAGAGTCAAGGAGGGTAAGAAACATAACATTATTCATTCTATGGGCTCCATATATCACTTAGACTAAAGCTGGAAGCAATGTATTCAACAGGAAGAGGCGGATTACTCATTTCATTCATATAAAAGAAATAAACCAGCATACACAACCTTCAATTTTTTTTGCACATAATTATTTCTATGTAAAGCTATTCATGGATCACCATACTCTCTCGCAGGCACACATGTTTGCTAGTGAGATGCAACACAAAAGGTGATTCTATTATTTTGTGACCTTTTTTTACACCATGGAAAAAGATGAATAATTGTGCAGCTCTCATTGTGGCGGCGTTAATTAGAATGTACAGATGTGCCTAATAATGTGACCAGCATTTATGGATGACCACACTTTCATTGTCAGAGAAAGGTTTGCACACAAAGATGTGAAATTACTGCTAAATTATTCAGTGGGCTGTTGCTGCAGTTGAAGCAATAAAGGTCCAAAAGTCGTTAAACATAATGACGTTTCATCAGTGTTTTGGTATCCCGTTGCTCTCCAATAGGCCCCCACTTCAGCGAGTTCTTATCCCTTCACGTGGGAGACGACTGCTCAGTCACACTCTTGTGCAAGGTAAATGCAGCCAAACTCAATTATTGAACATTTGCACTCGAAACAAACAGAAGGCTCACTTGTGGAGCTCTCTTTAGCCACTCGGCTCAGAGCGGGTACAGGAAATAATGGTCTTCAATGATAACACCCATGCAGAGACTTAAATGAAATGAGTCTGCTGAGATTATGCCTTTGTGAATGTGAAAAAAAAAGTTTTGAAGGATATGCATACACTCTGCAAGCTCCTTGTCAAGCTGCCGACATTTAGCAATCGTGTGGTGATTTTCTGTGGTTAGTTCGGAAGCACTACATTATTTTGGGTGACTAACTGCAGGCCACAACTCAATAAGGTGGAAGAAAAGACTGTCTTTTTTTCATCCTGAAGCACCAAAGCAAATGCTCAGAGAAAATCCTAATGATCAATTATCAATGATTTAGACAGTCTGAAGTCAGCCACGTTGAAATCATTAGGAACCAATTTACTTATGAATGGTATTAGTGTTTCTAACCTCTGCCCGGTTTCACTGGGAGTGTAACACTTAAAGCTTTCAATTGTTCTGAAGGAAGATAAGGTACTTCACATGAAAAGTGACTTAGAATGGTGGCTTAATGGAAGCAAAAGAGAACCTTATACTCATGATCAACCATTTAGAAGCTGTTAAAGGAAAGAAAGTGTCACGAATCGGAGTGGAACATGGAGCAGGGACCAGTGCAGCTTGGACCAGTGTTTGAGGGAAAAGGGAAGTGGAACGAGGCATCGAGGGAAACAGACGAGAACTGGCAAACTAATAACATGACAGACTGACCGACAGGGATGGCAAACAGAAACAGACAGGAACCACAAGAACAGCAAACTTGACGACAACGACGATCCGACAGGGAGTGAGGGGCAGACAGGACTTATATACACAACAGGTAACGAGAGGCAGGTGGGAGTAATCACACTGATCATGGGCACACAGGAGGGGAGGGGCGAGCACACAGACACACGAACAGAACTATGACACGATCGGGGACGAGTCCTGACAGAAAGAGACCAAACCTGCCTCTTTATTGGCAATAAATACTCTATTGAGTTAAAAATCAATTGTCTATTCTTGTGTGAGTGGAATTTCCCCTCAAGTACAGTAATCCCTCGTTTATCACGGATAATTGGTTCCAAGACCACCCGCAATATGTATGGTCACCCTTTTTTTTTTATTAACATACATACATTGTTTGTGTATCAATAAGTATATATTAAACCATATAAGTGCATATGTTATCATTAGAACATTAAACAATAGTTTCAAACATGTAAATACTATATTAATACGTAGTGTAAGTGACATACAGAAAATAATGCATAAATAATATAAATATAGTAAATATGATACGTGTGTGTGTGTGACACATGTATATGTAGCTAAAATTATAATCGAACCGCGTTGTAGCGAGGGATTACTGTAATTTCAATGAATTCAAAGAAAGACAACATTGTAACAAGTCTGCAGCTATGAGCGTAATCTTTGCGTTTTATACAAAGATGCCGATTGTTGAGAATTCTGTTTGGCATGTCAGCATGTTCATACATTGAAGAGATTTTGCTGAAAACTTGAATAATTCAAGCTGGCTTCCTTCCCAACATGACTTGTAAATGAAGCTTGCTCTTCAACATCCTCAACCATCACCCGAATGATCAAATTCCACATTTTATGATCAAAAATCGACATGACTCATACATACCCCAACCACTGCATGATGTTTTCATAGGTTGCCAACTTGAAGAAAGACTCTGAGTTCCACTGGTTCAGAGAAGATGCAGAAATAATTCCTGATGTGAAACCTGATCTGGTGTCAGGAGTCTGTAAACTGGCAATTAAACTGGTAAGTTATTTTTTGTTCCTGTTGATGTTCAAATCTTTCACTCAATACATACGATGCTACCGCTACAGTGGCTGTAGAAGGACAGCTAGACTTGATGACTTAATTAAATTTAATTGCGGTTGAGACATGTGGAAACTGGTAATCAAATGCCATCTCTCATTATTTTATTGCTGTCTGTTCTCCAGTTCTCTCTGAAAACATCGGGGCTTTACAAGGCCACCATCAGCGATGCTAGAGGGAAGGACATGAGCCAAATAGACGTTTCTGGAAAAGGTAAACTGAATTACTTACAAGGTTGATTGATGAGGGCAAAAATCAAGAATACATCGCAAAATATGTGAAATCTAGTTTACTCATTAAAACGTGTGAAGGACAGAACATGTTTTAAATATAAGTGGCGCAACTGGCCTTGCCTTCCACTTCGTATTTCATCAAATTTCAAATCCTGTAACTTTTCACCATAGTGTTTACATCAGCTTTATTTGTATGTCTTATTTTGTAGTGTTTGAAGAGGCCATAAACCAGATCACCCGACTGGCTGGTAGGTGTCTTCCTGCTTCACATAGCACACACACATGCACACACATGCACACACGCTTGCACTAATTTTCATCATTGGAGGGTCAAAAAAAAAAAAAAAAAAATATATATATATATATATATATATATCGTATCCTTTTAGTCATACAGCTCTCCATGCGTGTAGACCAAAATTGAATTAGACTTCCCTGATGACAAGCAAAGGTGCCTGGTGACTGTCAGCAGTCCAAAAGTGGCTGTGTGATTTTCCAAAGTGACCTCCCCCACCTCTATCATCACCCACAGGAGTGAGTGCGCACGAGCTAGTGATCCACTGCACCGCCACCGGGATTCAGCTGCAGTGTCCCATGAAGTATTACACTTCAGAGATGAACATCGTCTGGTACCACGGGTAAGGCACCATTTTCAGTATGAACACCTCTCACCGCTAAGCCCCTGACTGCAATTACTGCTTACGTCTATGACAGAAATCATGAAAACACTGTGCTAAGTGCAGGGGGAGAGGTGATCATTTTAAGCGTGCCTGCAAATATATGAGGAGCACAAAGCACCTTGTTTGGTTTCTCCTCTCAAGTTGAAACAAAAACAATACGCTTTGGGACGGCTGCTGCAAGTGCCTTCATTATCCCTGTTATTGGAGCAAAATTGGCCTGTTTTGTAACCAAAATCACACTCGATTATTTTCCATGGAGCAGTGCGGACGTTTCTGCACTTAAAAGCACTCCATGGGGCCCAACAGAGTGAAATGCACAAACAGGTGTAAAGACAACGTGCAGGGGGAAGGCTTGAGGGGACGGTAAAGAATGAAGACGCGGGAGGCGCAAGGGTGACACGGGTTAGCGGAGGCTTTTGAGGTTATTTAATTATGCATAGAACACAAATTACGGAGATGAGATTTGTAACCTCTGCTCACGCCTTCTGCGAATGCACATGAGAGCCAATGACAGATAGCAAGAGAAAAAGGAATTGCTCTCCCTTGGCGTAACATTAGGCTGGCATGTAAACACGATTTTCCATTACCTCAAAAGTAGGCAGTACACACACTCTCATATCAACAATAATTGCATACATGTGCACCGTCTAATAATCTCTCCCACCCCGTGTCTCTCAACAGTGACAAAAAACTTTGCCACAGTGACAAGATTGTGATAGGAGGAACACCTTCCATGGCAACAATGGAGGTATGACATTTTGTGTGTATTTTGGTGCATCTAGAGCTAATTTGGGTTGGTGGCAGGCTGGCCTCTAAAAATGAAACAAATTTAGATCACTCATTAGTGGGAATAAAAAAAAATCATTGTGTCTATAAAAGTTAATTAAATGAATGATCTCTTCTTTTTTTACCCTGTGCCAGAGAGTGTCATAATTGTAATTACCTTTCTGATGAAATAAGCATGAGTTATAGGCGTGCATGTATAATTTAATAGCCAGGCACTGATGGAATGATGGCTTTAGTGTTGATAAGCGGCTGAATGAACTTTTTGATGTTAAGGTGATTGAGCCAACTGAGAAGGACAAAGGGAAGTACTCAATCGTGATAACCGACCCGGAAGACTCACACAAACGGACGCTGGACCTCAGTGGTGAAGGTCAGTACTTGGTGTTACTTGTTTTTTTGAAGCATCAACACTGTTGCCAGGGGTGAATTTGATAAAGGGAGTCAGTGTTATTTTGTCATTTAAATTACAAATGATCCTATTCAGTCTTTGTCTTTTACAGTTTATGACAAAGCATACGCTGAGTTCCAGAGACTCAAGTAAGTCTTCAATCCATAATCACTTTAAAACTTTGAATCAGCATAATTTGGACATGTGCTTTGTTAGCTTCTCGGTGGTGACAAAGTGGCTCTATTATCAATATAAGTGAAACCACAACATGTGGCTTATCAATTTGTGTATGATTTGACTCGGTTTGAAATCAAACAAAAACAGTGGAAGTCCAACAGCTTGAGTGTGACATGCAAGGTACATGCTCCATTTTTAACATCAATGAGGGAAATAAAATGGTGCTAAAAACAATAATCACGAAAAATACAGTGGAAAGCACCCAAATCCCTTTTCTAATTACGTACCAATGAGAGGTGTTCAAGCACAACATTTCACCTACACGCTGGAGCAAATGTCCCACCCTGCTGGCTGTTCATTGAGTATCAAGATGGAACAAGGAGAGCAGAGCTCCCCGAGCCATCTGGTTCTCAGGCTGACCTCTCACCCAGCCTGCTGCTCTAATTGGCCTCTTCCAATTATTATCAAAGGCAAAACAACTTTGAATATTACAGAAAAGTACATTCCAATTGTGGTTTGGCTATTGGACTAAAATATCCCCTGGCAATCCATCTAAGTACTTTTTCCGACCCAAGCGTGTAGAGGATAATTTAATTTGGCCAATGGCCATGAAGGGAAGCAGAATGCAACCAACTAGAATGAGAACAATCTGTCATCATTTTGGATCATTGGTTGAAAGATAAAGCCAGTGACGACGAAAATATGAGTGTCGTTTGAAGTCAGCCACATAAAGCGTCTTTCAAAATCACGGGGACTCCTTTTCTGCATAAGGATGGTGAAGTTTTAAGATCATTTGATCAGCAATTGCCCTGACTAGAGGCATGTATCCATTATCGTTCAACTCAACTTTGACCCTGCTGTATTGGATTGGATAACCATTTAAATGATATAGTATAGGCCTGTTACTTAGACAAGGGTAGTGCTTTGACATAATAATGCTAAACAGGAGAGTCATCTACCTAAATGTCATCCAATGAATTAAAACTGCAGTAACTTTATTTGATGATTTTTTCTTTTCTGTAAGTAAAGTGAAGAGCCTAAACAATTTGTTTTTCTTTTTAGGGCTTTAGCTTATGCTGACAAGAGTGAGTGTGCATCTTTTCATTCTGTTCAATTATTGTCTTTTGGCACGATAATGCTGTTTGCTAAATGACTGTTTTATTCCAGATCGCGGTAAAGTGATTGGAGGTCTGCCAGACGTCGTCACCATTATGGAAAAGAAGGTAACCTGGCGTGATAGCGGCCCTTTTGTGTGGATGCAATAAGAGGGTATTAGTCAGATTACGTTACTAATCCTCATTTGCATGTCACTAGACGCTGAGTTTAACGTGCACAGTGTGCGGGGACCCCAAACCGCAAGTCTCCTGGCTAAAGAACGGAGTGGAGGTCGAGCGTGATGATCAGGTAAAATAATAAATGGAGAAATAAATGAGCGGAATTTCCACTTCCACGCACTGCACGTCAACCATGAAACCGACATCGTCAAAAAAGCGGTTGTTCTGTTTAGCATTACTATGATTGGCTCTTTGTTTTCACATCGTCTGTTTCAATCACGTTTTTATATCTTCAAGCACACTCTGAATGTGTAATTTCAAGAGCAGAGTCTGGTTTGGAAAAAACAATCAGAACTGAAAGCAATCGAGGTTACACAGCCTACTTGGTGGTGAGGTTATCAACGTAGTGAGCGTGTTCAAACAAAACAAAAATAAACCCAGCCTTGCTTAAGTCATCCACTCCGTGTTCCCAGTCAGTCAGCGGAGGTTCTTTATACATTATCGGCATCCCAGCGGCCCCTGCTGCCTTTGAAGATTTAAGTTAAAGAAATGGCAGCGATCCAGGAGGAATATATGTTTTGAAAGTTTGCCCTCGTCTTTATTCATTCCCTCACCTGCTAACAACGCGTCTAAAACAAGAACTGATGTCCTTGGTGATATGTCTGCCAAAACTCAGGGGTGCCTCCCCTCAACACAATGCTTTTGAAGCTAAGTACTGGGAAAACACAAAGAAAATGCATTTAGACAGTACATAGACACATGCGGAAACTATAGCTACTTACATGTTGACTAAAGCAGTTATGTTTCTAAGTTTGAAAACACACGGAACAAAAGAAGCAAGCAGGTCTGAGAGTAATCAAGAGATTTTTCTGATCACAAGTGCCCTAACTGAAAGCTCTATGAACGACATTATTACCATATTTAGGAAATGATAACATCATGATACTCAGTTCATGAGATAACTGATATCATTTTAATCATTTTTGATACCGCTTGTCCTCATTAGGGTAAAAGTTGAGCTTCACGTGACACTTACACTGAGTGGGAACTCAGACAGCAACAATATTGATATCTGACGTTGCTTTATTGACATGTGCTGTGCACAAATAGCACCAGAAATCTAGCCAACATTATTTATTGTTTTTTTTGTTTGAGGTACACCATAAAGGTCCCAAGTTGACACTTTCAACATTTGTTTCCGTGTTTCAGTACGTGGTCTCCCTCGACCAGGGCAAGTTTGCCAGCCTTACAATCAGAGGTGTTTCCATGGAGGATTCCAGCAAATATTCCATGATTGTCCAGAACAAATATGGAGGGGAATCTGTGGATATTGTGGTGAGTGTTGCTGTACTGCAAATCACTGGATTATTGGAGCCTAATGATGAGATATTTGTAATTTAGAGCTGTGATATATAATATTATATTATGTTGTTTGAACCTGCAAGGTTGAAAATGAAACTAACTTTGTGTCCGAATTTTCTCAGGTTTGCGTGTACCGCCAAGGTGAGAAAATCCCCGAGGCAAAACCAACCGTGACAGCTAAAACAATTATCCCTCCCAAAATGCCCATTGAAATGCCTCAAACTACGATCAAGCCAACCCACTCCGCTCCTAGCCCCACCCCTCCCAAGGCAGCACCTGGAAGAGGAGTGAAGAGTCCCACTCCCACTCGAAGGAGGTTTTAAAAAAATAATTCACAAACAGGTTGGAAAACTGGTGCTCATCTTCAGTAGAAACATTTGCTTGAAATTAAATAGACTGAAAACTGTGACATTAATTAGAGTTGGAGAATCTTTAAAAACAAATTCTACTAAGTGTATGATCATATCAGAACATTTAAAAAAGTTTCAAACTGTGAAAAAAACATTATACCATTCAACAAAAAAAATCATGTCACAGCTCGATTTCATTCAAAACAACCAAAATAAAAACACTTGAATACAAAAGTGACCTGTTTTAATTCAACTGAAAAGCAGCACGCTCCAAATCTACACTTACGTACATCAAAGTTTACGAGCCGAGTAGTCATTAGCAGTTATCTAGCTTTTTATTTATGATCATCAATCATTGTTGAGTCCCATCAGGTAAAGGTAATGTGTCTGTTGAGTGCACAGTCTGGGCCTTGCTTGCTGCCGATCATCAGTCAGTAGTGAATGGATCGAGGCAGTGAAGGTATCACTGACGAAAAGATGGTTGATGAGATTCGTGCTTCATCGCAACAGTCATGACTCGTGAGCAACTGAAGAGAAAGACGCAAGCGTGACACTTGCATGTGGCAAACAAACAAAAATGAGAGATGGAATGAAAGAGTGAAGCGACTCCAGCCAAGGCGACAATCAACAATGTCTTGTGCTCTGTTGGTGGTCTGAGAGGAGTCAGCACTGTGAGACTGGTTGATTTGTGCACATGCCAAACGCAAAAAGGCGTGAAAAAGCAAAAGCAGACTTGCATTGAATGCATTCAATCTGTGCACGCGTGAGCCTCAGAGATCTGAATCATTTTGATGTTTGGCTGATCATCTGCTGTGCGATCATTTAACAGATTTTTTTTTTTTTACATTAATTTGTACATTTTTGATCAACAAATTTACTTGGAATCAAACGTTTCTATGACAACCAATTTTCAAAACAAAAATAATCCCAAAATACTTTAAAGGGACTAAACTCTATAGGAAATACAGACAGGCACGCACACACACGTATGACTACAGACAGACGGCAGCTATCTAAATGGAATAGCTTGCCAGGACTGATAGCATGAAATTGTGTTTCCAAATATAACACCGTGTCATTGCGTGTGTGGGAGTGTACGTGCGCGGGTGTGTGCGTGGGTGTGAGCGAGAATATGAGAGTGTGTTGTAGGATTTCAGAAATCCCACAGTCTTCCTTTAGGGGGCACTATTGCAACACGCACAAAAGTTCATGGGGTTTGAACACGTGCGCACGCACAAGCACGTCCTAATTAAAACAGTGCTGTTCAAACAATGACATGGCAAACATTTTGTGGCAGCTCAGACATGCCAATTTTTAAATACACAGAGAGCCATTTGAGTTGTGAAGGACAATTATTGCGATGATAATATTGATGACACCTGATTTTCGGAGACGCACAGGGGGCCGTGTTAGTGGATGCAATCCTTAATGAATAAATGAGACTATACAGTGCGGTCAGTTTTTTTATGGAACAAACCTCAACAAAATTTTGTGGAAACAATCTTTTTTTTTTAATGGTTGTGTTTATTTATTTCACTCCCCGTGGCTCTTCTGACTATTGAACATCCAACAGCAAAAGCAGGCACTATCAATTACTATTTCTATTACCTGCTCCAATCCTGCTAAATTCATACAGTACGGGTGACAGAAACATGTATCTCATCGGTCGAGCAGATTTGTCATCGCAATGACAATGCATGAATATTTAAGTTGTTGTAATGTTGAAGGTTTAAGACTCATCTAACAGTTCCATAGCTCAACTACAGACAAACTGAACCACATATTACAATGGACATAGTAAGTCTGGCTCCGCGGCTTTCTGTCTCTCACCTCGATCCGTCTCCATATTTCATTTAGTCCCCATCCTCCCTCCCTCTTTTTTTTCACTCATTCTCCAATCACTGTGAAATTGCAAGGCGGCTGGTCGGGGTCTTTTTCTGACAGAAATTTGGTAGAGATCAGAATCACACAGAATCAAATTCCTGCGTTCTTTTCCCAATTTAAATGATTTTGCCGCTTCACAGGAGTGCACACACACACACACACACGCACGCACACGGACACGCGCACACACACACACTGATGCCCAGAATGGATATCCACAGTTGAGTCAAGGGTGTCATTAGGACATAATTTTTACATTTCTCTTAGCATGTATACTCACGGTCACATTACTTTAGGTCTATCAAAATATATATATATATTTTACAGGTACATTTCAAGCCCAAACTACAAGTTTTCTCCTTTAATGTAATCACCCTGAAGTATGAGATTGTAACCTCAACATCTGACATCAATCAGAGCTGCAGAGAAATTCTGCAAGAACTCAAGGTAGAGAGATGGTTAGGAGACCATAGGAACCATTCAACCCCCAGAATCATATTGCAGCATCCCATCTGGTCCCGAGATTTCATATGCCAGTAAGTAGCCTGCTAATGACCAAACAGATGGACAAACAACACCCAATTGTGAGCTCTATGAATGCTTTTTGCTTTTATTAATAGTTCCTAATTGATGGAAGTCTGTGCACTACTTAGCGGCATTCTGGTTTTTAGGATCGTGACAGCATTGCTCAAGCAACAAACGTAAAGCTAGCCCAAAACCTACCGCAAAAAAACTACAAGTGTGTAATGAATACTAATCAAAACATTAGAAACTCCCGTCAGTTGACGCAATACATTTCTACACAACTAGAAATGTTAAAAAAAATGACATGAACATTGCTGAATCAGTGTCAATCAAAAATAAATATCAAATCTTGTTCTGTTGTATTGTCTATAGCTTTTCTTTCCTCAACATAGAGCTTTGTTTCTTTCCAGAATTTGTGCAAATGATCACTTTTGACGCCTCTGGAAACAACGATGCACTTCCACAATCAGCATGTCATCATGTACAAGTCACACAGCCAAATGGTTTTGTCTGAAGCAATTTTCTTGCGTGAAGTCAAGGTAGTACACCGGGATGCTGTCAAGTATCTGTTCCGTGCACCGCATGTACTTCTTGACTCTTTATGCTGAACTGCTAGGCCACAGTGCATGCTCCTTGCCTGCTCCAAGAGTTCAGGGGTAAATTCAGAAGACGAATTGTAATTACCTGCTTCAAGCTCAACTTTTCACCTGTCTCATCATTCCATCTGTAGGGGAAAAAAAGATTAATACATGCCTCCTTCAAAAAAGTATCTTCTTACAGGCCACAAAAAATGCCAAAGCACTACCTTTATATAAGGTCGGAAATTTCCCTGTCTGATCGAGGCTACCACGTTGCCAAAGCATGACTTTTATATTGGCATTGGCACCAGCTTGTGGCAATGTAGGGAGTTTTAGAGCACAAAATCGGAACAGCGGAATGTTTTGAAATCATTTGTAAATCATTAATGGACACTGTATGTAGGCTTTGACAGTATTAACATTTGAAAAGTAGAATTCTTTGAATGGTAACCTTAATTAATCAAAAGAAAGTGTTGGGTGGAGTTTTACTGAAGGCTCATCAAAATGGCCTTGCATGAGTCAGTAAGAGGCAGTCAGACATGTATGCTCATACAAGGTGTAACCGCCCTTTTGAAAAAAGGGATGAAAATAACTACATGCAAAATATTTCTTGAAAGACTTTAGGAGAAATAAGGTTAGGGTTAGAAGTTAGGGGTTAGTGTGTGGATTCAGCTGTTAGGGTGGTTAGTTAAGTGTTGTAGTACGGTTTCAAACTAAAGTCATCTTTTCAACCGAGAGTTAGGGTTTCGAAGTATGGTTTAAAACTAGGGATTGGGTTTTGTAATAGGATTTTAAAACAAGGGTTAGGGTTTCAAAGTAGGGTTTCAAATTAAAGTTAGGGTTTCAAACAAGGCTTAGGGTTGGGTCCTGGTTAAAGGTTTGGGTTAGTGATTATCGGCATACCACTTGGAAGCTGAATGAGGGTTAAAATCACATGACGTCTCTCAGCTTGCGCTTTTTCTTTGTTTCATATTCAGTGAAATGCCTCATTCAATAATTGGGGTCGTATATATCATACAAATAAGAATGACATCAAAAGAAATAAGAGGCCAAGATTGAGGAATGACAAAATCACTGAGTGAAAGAGTGTGAACAATTGAAATTGAAAGTGCGACAGCGTATGCGTGTGCCCATGTGCGTAAGCGTATGCGAGCGAGCGCGTGTAAGCACTGCGGATCTTCTTGACAATGATTAGCCATGACAGGGGAAGTTTACATGCTGCCTGCCAAAAGCACGTATGCACATTTACACGCACGCGCACGCACGCTTCGAGTATAGTAAGGGTCAGCTATTTTAGTGCTTTCAGAGGAAGATATCAACGAGCACGCATGCGCACACGCTAATTGGTCTCAAGTTTTGGTCTCTTAGCTGAGGATCAGAAAGTGTTAGACTTGGTGAAGGGTGGCCATGATGAATTGATTTTAAACAGATTTTGTTGTGGAGATGGATCATCTGTGTAGTAATTTATTTCCTTTTTTTTCTTTTTAAAAAAAAAAAAAACTGAGGTCGGGTTGCATTTTAGCGCGTAATCTTCAAGCAACATTATTGGCTTTTACTTAGGAGCAACCAGCAGAGGGCACAATTAAGTCTCATCTAATTTGAGGCGTAAACAGGTTTCAGCAAAATGGAAGACAGCAAAGTACTAGCAAACACATTTTTCTTTTGTATAGCAGCACACAATTCTTACAGAGAGAACCCAAATTCACAAAAAGTGAATGCACCATACGCCTACGGTATTTAAAAATAAAAAAATAATCTCATTTATCATATTGTAAAATGTGAAATGAAGTGAGGTGCCTGACCTTGCCAAATCAAGCACATCAGTTAATGTAAGGTATTAACTTGTGAATTAATCGTAGTAGTTTGCTTTGTTGTTGAACTCGATCCTGCCCGTCTCATGTTGATAAATAGGCTCAACAAATTATTAGGAACGCCTCTCAAACAGAGTGCATGGTAACTACAACCACATGAATACAATTAAATAAAAAGTATTGCGTTATTATATTTTCTAAAGGCAGATTCTTTTGACGACTCTTATTAGATTGTGTAGAGGTACTCAGTATTGACGGATACATCTACTGTGTGCCTGAATTATTCCCAAAGCGGCGAGTTATATTTGGAACATTTTAATACAGCACCAAAGAGATCTGATTTTTGTATGCACGTTAGCACCATGAAGAGTGAATTGTGTGCTATGCTTGACTAAGCACCATAGATGCGAAAAGACGTGCAGTGCCCGAGGCCAGTCGTCTACAGGAGTCAAGCTACAGAACCTATAGAACATCTAAAGAGACAGTTGCAAGGCAAAGGGAAAACATGTCCCCAGATGCCAGGTCTCCTGGGTCCCGTGCTCATGCATTTAAATACTATAGTGGTACTTTTTTGTAATACACAGAGCTTGATATACGCCATAAAACAATGTGGAAAATGTTAGAACGTTTTCCAAAACCTTTATTTTAATTTGTGTTACCATTTCAAACAGAATTAAGGAATTTCACACTAAAACGATTTTTTTTTAAATCTTAAAATATGAGCCAACTAACCAGGTTTCTCTGTGATCGTGGAAATCAATCAAGCAAGCCCACAAAACAGCTTGAAACATTTTCAATTAAGTCTTTGGCAACGATGCATCCCAATAATTACATTTCAGGAATGAAATTTGATGGGCCCCTTTGTTTGGTTAGCACGTGAAAGAAAGAAAGAAAGAAAGAAAGAAAGAAAGAAAGAAAGAAAGAAAGAAAGAAAGAAAGAAAGAAAGAAAGAAAGAAAGAAAGAAAAAGACAGGACATTTATGTCTGACAATTTGTTCTTGATTTGTAAAAAGACATGATGCACTAAGAACTTTCATGGTCCCTTTATATGAGGTATGATTTGAACTTAGACCAATGGGCTTTGTCCCTGAACTTTCAGGTCAATTAGCACATCTAATCATCCGCACAACAAGCTGACCTTTTCCCCATCAGAGTCATAACCGATACAACAGTACAGACAAAGCAACAAGTCTCAGTGTGATAAATAAATACATAGGAAAATGAGCACAAGCCTCTTACTCGAGTTAATAAACAGATCGTATGATTTATGCGTAGCTTCACAATCAAAGCATTAGCTGAAATATGCAGCACCTCCTGCCAATTTTCAATTTTCTCACCCAAGCCCGTAAGATGATAAAGCCTCTTTCATTTGGCACCTGCTGCTCTCAGGCTCAGAAGTCACAATGACAAGTGACAAAAACACATTGACTGCTGTCACACGGCACAGACAGAAATAAGAGGCAAAAAGATGACTTGGAAATGTGACTTCACCTCTCATCACCGCAGGACAGACATGATAGATTAAAGTAGATGCGGCCTCCGTCTATCTGATGATTCATTTTCCACACATGGTTGCAGATCAACGGGTTCGGCGATGCCAGTTAACATCTTGTAAGGCTAGCGGCTGTGCAAAGAAAATTAAAGACATTAAATAAAATCAACCAACGTTCATATTAAAATAGGTAATTACACACACTCACTGGCTAAGCAAAATTTATAGCCACATAATCTATGGAGGTATTTGGTCTACTGCATAGTCATTATTTTGGTGTACTTTATTTATTTCTAATTTATTTAGCTACGGCAGAGAGGACCTGATTATGAGGCCATGTGGCTTTACATCAGAGCAAACTACACTTAATAAAATCTTGGGTTTCTAATTCAACATTTTTATGCGGAGAATTCATTGACAAAGTACAGTTGCAACTGTATTACGATTTGGGGAAAATTAGTCAATATGAGAAAATATTGTTTCCAAATTGCTATGAGGAAATGATGTCATGCTGTCATGTGTCGTCCTGGTCACTTCCTGTTTTATTGTGTAATTTTCCTCTCGTTCCAGTCGGTGTGTCCTTCCCCTGTGCGTCCGGTCACGTGACTCCCTGATTCCAAGTGTGTGCCAACTGTCTTCACCTGTGTTCCCCTCCTTCTGTGTCCATATAACCCGGGCCTTTCCCCGTGTCCAGTGCCAGTGCGTCTTGCCTTGCTAAGAACACTAGCGATCACGAAACCCTCGAGTTCCACGTAGAAGCCTTGTTTGAACGACTTTGATCACCTATGTTAACTTGGTTACATAGTTATCTTCGTTATAGTATTTCCCTCGGTTCGAGACGCTTTGATTTCCCCTTTTTCTCCCTCGGTTCGAGGCGCCTTAGTTTCCCCCTTTTTCCCTCATATTGAGGCGCTTTTTGCTACTACTGCCATTGGAGATAATAAACACATGTTTGGACTTTGGAAACTCTGCATTCGAGTCCTCTCCCTGCTCCGCGCCTGACAAATGAGCTGGATTATCCAAGTTGCCATGGGTTAAGTGAATGG
Organism: Syngnathus scovelli; assembly: GCF_024217435.2. Lineage (NCBI taxonomy): Eukaryota > Metazoa > Chordata > Actinopteri > Syngnathiformes > Syngnathidae > Syngnathus > Syngnathus scovelli. Next base: position 16,114,093 of record NC_090850.1, read on the forward strand.
AAAAAACTAAATAATAATTATAATAATAAAATATGTGAATAAAACACTTTTTCCTACTCAGAATAGACTTATTTAAAATCCAACTCCTCTATGTCTTAGCCCACTCCTCGCTTCAGCCACTGAAATAGAGATGTCAAACGAAAGGCCTGGGGGCCAGATCTGACCCCACCGCATCATTTTATGTGGCCGAAAAAAGCAAACAAGGCATGTCAACGTCTATGCTGCTTGCTAAAATCTATACCGAAATTTCAAATTGCTATTTGTAATAAATACTAACATTGATTGCAAGCATTTTTTAATTTACGAATACGAGGAGGTGATATAATCTCACATTCACAACAGCCCTCCACAGCCCTTACGGTTTCCGTAACGACAATGCGGTCCACGAAGAACGAGTTTGTGAAGAATGAGTTTGACACTTCCTGCTAAACCCAAATGTACAGTTTGTCTGCTTCACAGTGAATAACATCCAACCTTTTCATTCTGATAATCAGTGACCCAACGAAATTGGAGCCATGACTCCTTTGGGGTTCTGAAGTAAAGTTTGGAAAAATCTGCACTAAAGTGACAAATGCCATGTGAAATGTTCAGGCGCTGTTCCCACTATCACGTGATCACTCAAGTCACAGATAGCCACTAAAAGGTTAGCGTTCGGCCCAAAGGTAATTCCGGTGGATATATGTACTTCTAACGTCGAGCCAAGAGAGAGAAAAGGACACGCACCTTGAGGAAAGTGAGCAACTCAGATTGGATCACCAAAGACTGACATTTTTTTTTTTTCTATATCAAACTGCCACTGATTTTAAAACCTCACGTCTTGGTCCGTGTCTCTCTGCAAGTGGTGTTTCCCTAACTTGCTGCCACGTTGAATATCTGGCATCACACGGTTTAGACGAGCAGCGAGCAAAGGACGGAACAAACAGACAGAGGAGTGTAGGAGAGTGGAAGATGAGAGCGGACTCAGGAGGCTCTTCCCTGAAGGAATCCTTCATTCGCTGTCACATGTGCACACATATGTGACGAGGGAGCGAGATAGCAAAAAAATAATTCAGCCACTCTGCCAACTGTGCAGGCTGCCAAAATGATAATCATGCCCCAATCCCTGCAATGATGCCAAAATGCGCTGCCATTTTCCAGTTTAGGCCATAGGCCAATGTAATAAGTACATAACAGCATTTCAGTGTTTCCCCAAGATATGTTTTGTGGTAGTGTCAAAGGCCCTCGGGAAATGAAAAAAAAAACAATATGTGGGTGTGTTACTAAACTCGCCATTGAACGAGATGATGAAATTCTGGGACATTGGATGGTGTGCCAATAAAGTGATTAAACAAGTGATTAAACCTGAAGCAGCAAAGGTTTTAATCTGTGCTGATTTTATCGTGGGACAGATGCACCCTACCTGATAATGACTTATAGGCTGATGCACTCCCGCTCATCTATTTGTTTACAGTTATCATCATCATCAGCTAATGATAGCACTCTGATCATTTCTTCACATCTGATAAAGATATAGGAATCTCAAGGATGACATAATTTTGTTTTATCTCATGTAAGACGCTCCTGTACAATCTTTGAAACACGATGACAAACTTTTCCACCTCTCCTCCACACCTTCCTGGAATGTGGTTTCATTGTACAATGTGTTCACAACTTCCGTACTGTCGCACAGTGCGTGTCTGTCTGTACCAACTTTTGATAGTTTGGGATTTTTCTTTATAGTGAGTTTTTTTAAAAATTTAATTTCCTTTAGACTTTTTTTTTTTCAAAGAGAATTTAGTTGATTTTTTCCCTATAATTTTACAGCACGTCTGTTAGTTTATATTAATTTAAATGGTTAAAAAAAGCTTTGTTTTAGCATACTTTTTATTACTTTCAGTATTAGTCTTTTTTTTTAACACAGGGAGTGAATGTATTTGTCAAGTGCGGTATGAAAAAAAAAGTCAAAAACATTGTGCAACAGATGAAGAATAAAACAAATACAGATACTACACTGTATAACAGCCAATGGAAATGCAAGTGCAATAAGGGCTGAGCAAAGTACAAGTTCACAAATAGTGAGGCAGGACTGGCTGGTGGGATTCAAATTGATCCACTTGTGGACAGTCACCCTGGACTCGGGCTGTGGCCTGAAAGTAGCTCGGGATCTTTGCACGCCCTACCTGCTTATGTCTTTGGTGGAGAAACTCAATGCATGGGGAGCTAATTCTAAATTAGCCCAATGTTACGTAAGAGTGGGTCAGAAGTGTGCAATGGCTCACATTTTAGGAAAAGGCAGATAACAAAAGATTGACTTCACTGTTTAATTTCACACTTGATTGGTGGGCAGTCACTGCACAGAGGGTCTACTATTTGTATACAGACGAGTGGGGGGGAAGCCATTTTTCCTTTATATGTCCCCTTCCATATTGGTTTCCATTGCTTCTGCATCGCAACGCCTCACCAAGAGAATATTTTTGGAATGTTATTTCAGGCACTTAAAAGCTGTTGAATAAGATAGCCCAATAGTAATCATACCATACGTACATGTTCAATTCTGATAACTGCAAACCAAAATCATTCATTTTGACAAGGTACTGTATCTTGCCATCTATTTCCTGTCACTTGAAAACATTAATAATAAAGTGAGTAAAGTGCCGGCCAGGCATGATGTATTTATAGTGACTATTGGCATGAGTCATGTTCTAATGTCGTGCTTATGTTTGTTTCCTAGACTAAGAAAGTTATTGATTGATTTTTGGTGGTGGTACCCACATGTTAATGGTCACATTTCACCTTTTGCTGCCAGTCATTCTTTACTAAGGCCCAACAAAGCAAAATGTCCTTTTGTCTTAATTGTACATCTGAAGGGCACTTTCTATATTATTCCATTTTTAAATTATGCTCTCATATGATTCACATGGGGGAACATGATTTTTTTGTTTTTTTTCTTGTCTCCTGTCATGGATTTTATTGAGGCTGAGTAAAACCCCAAAAGTGAATGTTCTCTGTGGTTGCTCTGGCATGAAATTAAACAATTATACATGTGTTGTGCACCATCTCTTACATGTTTTGTGTGCCAGATCCAAGATGATTTTCAAAAACAAATCTCAGCTGTTCTTATCACAGTAATTGGAGAAGCTACTTTACATTTGTTTCATTAATGAGCTTCAAGTGAGTGGAATCAGTTTTATTTTACATTGTTGAAATATTCTCTTCCGTTTAGTTTTGTTGCTTATCTTAATTTACAATTTTTTTAAGAATGTTTTCTACAGACGTATTAAGTGGTTGCATTCAGAAAGCAAGTTGTTACAATGTGTGCTGCAAATTTATAGTTTCACGATCCTGTCCTATATTTCCAAGCAGGCCGGAGCGGACTGTTCTCAGATGGATTGTCTAGAATCTCTTTGTTTATTGTCTCTGACTCACTGATAAGATTTGTGAGTACAGGATCAACCTGGAAGTAACTATGCAGTGTTGGGGAAGTTTATTTTCGACACGAAGTAGTTCAAAGTTCAGTGCACAAAATGCATAAATGCACTTGTTCCGTTCATAGTTCATAATTGATTTTTTTAAACTAAGTTCATCATTCCAAAAATTAAAAGTTCAGTTTGTTTCTTCCCCCCACTAAAAATAAAGGTTGCTGCGAGCTGTTACCCTCTAGCTAGCATATCGGCATTTTGTCATTGTTTTCACCCATTCTATTCACACGAGCATCCAGGTCCTAATATCACCCAAATACAAAAAAAATACTTCAATTGTCTTTAATGAATTGAAATAAAACATGACTGTGGTCCAGAATGAGCAAACACAAACAATCTGCTGTAGGTAGGTGCCAGACTAAGGTTGGAAACAAGGGATGTACAAATAAAGTATTCAATGGGCAAAACAGAAATTCTATTTGCTTTAAAACTAGGTTCAGGGTTTCAAATTAGGGTTTCAAACTAGGGTCAGGGTTTTAAACTCGGGTTTCAAACTAGGGTTAAGGCTTCAAACTAGGGTTTTAAACTAGGTTTAGGGTTTCAAACTAGGGTTAGGGCTTCAAACTAGGGTTTAAAACTATGGTTAGGGATTCAAACTAGGGTCAGGGTTTTAAACTCGGGTTTCAAATTAAGGTTAGGGTTTCAAACTAGGGTTAGGGTTTTAAACTAGGAGTTTAAACTAGGGTTAGGGTTTTAAACTAGGGTTTCAAAACAGGTTTAGGGTTTCAAACTAGGATTAGGGATTCAGACTGGGGTCTAAAACTAGGGTTAGGGCTTCAAACTAGGGTTTCAAGCTATGGTTAGGGTTTTAAACTAGGGTTAGGGTTACAAACTAAGGTTAGGGTTTGAACCCTGAGATGGACAAGTGACACTCTTCCATGAGTGGGTAAAAAAATGACCCATATTTGAATCAATGTGTTTTTATACCATTTTTTGTAATTCTGGTAGAGAGTAATACACTTCTATGTTAATAAGGTATTTTATCTAGGCCCACACAACAATGATTTAATGTTTGAAATATCTTTATTTTGAACTTTTGAACTTATTTGAAAAAACAACTACCTAGAACAGTCATAGAAAAATTTGAACATTGTGAACATCCATTGTGTGTGCGTGTGTGTCTGTCTGTCTCTGGTCTTCTTATCGTGAAGTGCAAGGTATGGCATATATCTTCCAACATCCATAGCCTTGTAAATGGGATTCTCCCAAACAGCTCATGGACTGATACATATAGTTCTTCTCACTTCCTGCAAACAGGATCAATCCAATGAAGACCATCAATTCTTCTTTGGTGACATTAAGCCTTGTTTTACAGTCTGATTAGCAGGGTTTTATTTTGAAATCTATGAAAAGAAAACGTGGCATCTTTGAACTAATGTGAACTGCTGTTCAGAACCGTTCATTGGCCCCAGAATGAGCGTGTTCACGAAAATGTTCACGAAGCAAAAACGTGCTACGTTCAGTTCATGTTCGACTAAAATATGAACAAGTTCAATTCGGGCAGTCTCCAAGTTCCCCCTTCATGGCACAGATGTGCTGGGAGTGGAATTGATCCAAGTTTGGGTCATTTATCACAGAACTTGCAAACTCCATGGAGACAAATTCCGACACACCACAACTAATGTGTGAAACGTTTCGCAGTGTGAAGAGCATAGAACACACAAGAGAACTATAATGCAAATTGCACACTGGAATGTTTTCGCTGCTTTGAGCCCAGGACGTCACCGCTGTGCTTCCATCACGAACAAACACATCACCTAATTATTTATTTTTTATTCACCTGTCAGCACACAGCCTCGGTTTGAAAGAAACTTGTGACACCAAGGCAGCAGACATTGCCTAAGTGGTTGTATAAAAACTTTATTCTCAATTAATATCCTCAAAATAGCTGATAGTGTGAGTCAGTCTCCTTGACAACAGGTTATGAGGCGGCATTCACAAACTGTATGCTTGCACACATTAGGACTCCTCACACTATTTCTCGCTTTAGATCTTTTATCAGAGGACATGAATGTAGGAAAGGAGGATTTGAAATATTGCAGCAGAATCGAAATTAAATGGGAGCCTCCATAATGTGTTAATTTGTTACTATTTAATCCAGTGATTGCTTTTTGTTTGGGCCAACATGAAATATGAAAATCTGCAACTGCAACTGTTGTTTGTAGCTACAAATGTATTGAGCTACTCTTACACAAGAACACATTAGTAAAGAAGCCATCGTTAACTTATCCATGATTCTGATGACAATAAAATATAGTCTTGGTTCACCACACAGTTTTCAACAAAACATTACTCTGCGATGTGATTAATACTTTTATTCATTTGATTTCAAACTGTAGAGACAATATGACCACTTGAATCCCCCGTTCATTTGAATCTCTGCCTCTTTGCTTATTAGTTTCCATAAACTAAAACAAACTTTTTTTGGGGCTCATTATTGTTTTATTCCATTTTTTGTTTCACTATTTAGCCTTGGTGTGTGATCAACGGGACGATATTCTCGTATATGGTCATTACAACAAATCCTCATGGTGGCCCAAGACTTTTGCACTTCTTTATCACCCCATTGCTATTGTGTTGCAACATGCATACCAGTTGGTTTGCATGTTCCTGTGTAAGAGCAACATCAGTCGTTCTGATAATTGATCCTGGCTCTGAATCATTTGATATGGGCCATAATACCAAAAACATTGATTTATTTCAATAAACAACATATTTGCCAATCTACATCATTGATCATAAAAAGTACAGCATGTTTCATAATATGTATGTAGATTTTTTTTTAAACAAACTCTCCATAAAAAATAGATTTCTGTACAAAAATGTCATTTCTGTTGCACCTACTTCAAGTTAAGCGGCACATAAGGATGGCGAGTCGACAGAAAATGAAGATGAACACTGCCGTCTTCCTAAAGGACCTCCCATGTGTTAAAAAACATTTGTTGAAACAATCATGTCATAAATGAGCCACATGGAACTGGAGTGGGTTAAGGCCATTTTTAAATCCTGAAATAAAGAAAAAAAACATCTTGCACTCTATTCCTGATTTATTAGTGCAACAATCAAGCAGATTCCATTTCCAAGATGGACACGCTCACAATACGAGGCTTCACCTCAGGCTGAAACATTTCAGACAGTGAGCTTCAGCTTTTGAAAGAAGAATCAGAAAGTAAGCAGTGCTTTTTGTGCATCTGCAAGCCAGTAGAAGTGAATGTTAGTTATCATATTTCTTGAACCATTGATAGACATTATGTATGTCTGGAAAGGACTAAAATCTGTGGAAACCAGCAATTCTGTAAAAAAACATCTAGAAGAAGTAATCACTGGTATGTAATCCACAAAGACAATACAAATCCCTCAAAATTTAAAGCAGCAATAAACTCAAATCACTTTGCTGCAAAGATGGAGGTAGCCCACTCTAGTTTAGTGGCTCAAATATAATTCACACAAATAACACAAAATAAAATACAATATCATTGTAATATGTACCAAAAAGCAAAACAATACGATTGCGACCATTACGTGGATTGAAGCAAGGTGACAGTCAACCAATTTGAAGCAACCACATTCAAACACATGACAAGTTTGTCCCAGAACTTTGAGAGTAGGAAGACACAAGGAACTTCTAATCTGATTAGTAATTGCATGAATGCTGAGAAATTCAAATGTTTGATGTAAAAATAAATAAATAAATATATAAATAAATAAAACAAGGACTTGGCTGTGAAATCTATTCTTTTCAGGGGGGCAAATTCAGTGCTTCACCGCATCTCAATGCTGGTTGCTGAGAGGAAAATCTGGTGCTTAGTAATTGTTCTCACTAGATAAAACCAAACTTAAAACTTCAGATAGTCGCTGCAGGCGAGAGACCCTATTATGGTATGAGTAACCTTTGTGGAAGCGCATACACTCACTGTGCATTTACCTCAAATTCTGTGGGTGCACGAGCTCCTAAATGTAACATCTCGCAACGCAGCTTTAATCTTTTACAGGGCAGAATAAACAGGAGTCTACATTTTTTTTGTGCTCAGGCGCACTAGGAGATCAGCCGTGTGCCATCAGCAGATAAAAATAGACCTTTTATTATGCCTGTGGAAACCTAGCAGCCTCTTAATTTCTGCCTCCATTATGCCCTTTTGGCTCTGTGGAAAATCTCAAATGATTTAATGAGATCAATTCAGGGAGCTACTGAGTGCATGCCAGTAAACAAAAGAAAAACAAAAGAAAAAAATGCAAGTCACAATATTATGATGTGGCATTGTTAGTAGTTTTGTTGTGTGCGGCACACTTTCATTCCAAAAGCAGTGCCATTCACTTTGCTAAGATTTACATATAGATTTGTTTTGCGTTAATATGAATACATGTGTTTAACAATATCCTCTGTTTTCCTAGAAATGAAAAATCTTCTCATGCCAAACGGTTTTTCCATAGAGGTAATTGATTTCTTCATATTCTTAATGTTCAAGATTATTATGGACTGACACCATTCAAAAGCAATACGACAAAATGTAAAGTTAATGCTGACAAAGTCATGGAGGTTAAAGAAAAAAAGCCTGAAGTACAACCCTAATGTGAGAACGCTGTGTGAATCTAGCCTGTAGACACTGAAAAGCCAACACTGACAACGGTTACCTCAAAACTCAACGCAGCATCTTTGACAAGCTTGCGAATCATTTTAGACACTTGGATGATGATGCTGGATCATGAAATATAGCGTTATAATGTTTTGATTTCAAATGTCAGGAGAGAAGCTGGATGCTCAGCTTCTGTTTGCGGCAGTGAAAAAAAAAGTTAATTCCTATAAATGTTATGTCTTAACTTTGTAGGGTATTCAATTGAATGTAGGTTAAAAGGGAGTTGAGTTCATCAACACCTTGCAGTGCTCACATCTCAAATTTTTGCTTGTAAGTCAAAGCAAAACAAATTAAAATTAAATTGTGGCTGAATGACTCATGACTCAAAAGGCTCTTTAGTCAGATCATTTGTATCTCAAGGCACTACTGTAAAATTATTTATCGCGCTGCACTTTTGCATCACTGTTTTTTAATATTTTCACATTTTTGTTTACGCTCGTGTGACAAAGTGAGGGGTATCAGTAATGCGACTCACCTTAGGAATAGCTTTGCTAGAACGTTAATAGAACTAAACTGTATCACTCCCAGAGGCGAGTTTAGCCATGAGACTTGACTGATTCATTGAGTGTTATAGAGTTTGTTTCTTGCAATCTGTTTGGAAAACTCAACTTTTTAAAGATACGCTGCCTTGTATTGATTTGGAGGCTGAAATACAGCAATAAACAGCTTGTTTGTTTAGATAAATTGCACCTTTAAGTGATAAAGTCTCAGGCTGTGTGCTCTTTAAAGTTGTGTGTGTGTGTGTGTGTGTACGTGTCTGCGTGTGTGTGTCTGCGTGTGTGTGTGTGTGTGTGTGCGCGTGTGTGTGTGTGTGGAGGGGGGGCGGTGCATTAAAAGATGTGAAATGGGTGGCGCATGAAAGTGGAAGTGGTGGAACATTAAACACATCTTTTTAAAGACTTGCTTGTTTCTGAAAAGTTCTACTGTCTACTACTTTTAATGAAGTCGACTGTATCCTATGTCATCTCTGTGTGCTATTTGGGTGAGCATTAAGAGTAACAGCAGTGTTCAGTATGAGCTTTCAGAAACAGACACGGTCAATAACACAACATGGCGCCGGTAAACAAGGGAGGTCCATAGGTAAACTCGTCTTAACTTTCTGGGTGGGCTAGAACGTTGTCACGGCAACAACAAAAAGCAGGGTAAAGCAGGTGCTCGCACCTTCAGCGGGCGTGAAATATAAATGTGTATATACAAACACTCTGTAACCCTGTATTTAGCCATCTGTAATCTTTTTTTTTTTAAGATAGAGGCTCTGAATAAAATTCTCTTAATTTGAAGGAGTTATTTTCTAAACCCATTTCAGACCCCCAAAATTACTTTTTTTTTCACAACCCAGTCAGAAAAACACACTAGTGCAAAATTTGTGCAATTTAAGAGTCTATATAAAGTTTATAGTTGGGGGGGGGGGGGCTCCCCAGCAGCAGCAGATTGGGAAGTCCCATTGGGCCACTGGGTTTTGAACATAAAAGTCTGTTCATGAAAATCTTCACGGAAGAAAAATGCCAGAAGAGACAATTTGCCTCTGTTTCCGTAGCAACCTGTCCTCGTCCCAACAGAGAACTTCCTCTGTCCATTTGTCTAATTTCACTCAGTCTTCTCAGTATGTTCATCCACTTTTGATTTTGTGACTGACTGGTACAAAATATCACTTGGCTGATATTCTCTTCTCACCGGAGACTTGAAGACGACGTCGGGTCGATGAACCTGACAGTTCATTGCCTCCAGGTCTCCCCCTTTGTTCAGTCAGCAAGCACGCATTCTTGGCCAGTCCAAGTATGACACTCAGACTATTTGATTGTGTTTGACATCTCTCTGGGAAACTCACAATTGTGTAAAGCATCTCAATAATTTGTGGTTCCAGCTCATCGTAGTCTAGCTATGTTGGACTTTTGTGTTTATAGGTGGTAAGACAATCTGATTCCTGTCACTCATAGAGCAACTTTTTATGGGGCACTTTTTTATGGGGAATTTACGTCACAACAGCAACAGTGAACCACTACAGTATAGGGGAGTTGAAAAATTCTTAAGGTTCAGCCTGATTGTTGACAAAAAGGCAATGCTGTAAAATTGTTCAAGTTGAGGGTACCGACAATCACCAAAATTAACTCCCATGGCTGTCCTGCTTGAATAAAATAAAACCAGGAAGTCACTATCTCAGGTAACAGTATTCTTCACTTTAAGATATAAATAATTTGCCTGGTGGAACTTTAGCCACTATGTTTACTGAATCTACTGGGTATCTGGCAATGTCACAGCAAACTGTATTTTCTGGAAGGAAAAAAACCAAAAAAACACACCTTTCAAATTCAGGTTTAGTCCTGTCAAAGCCATCCTAATGCCCACCGGGGAAGTTTGTCCTGCACCGTTTGTGCTGACGTATGAACCATCTAATTAGGATTTTAAGCCTAAAGAGGTGGAAGGGGGAGGACTGGTTCCCCTGTGGGTCCGACCTCACATCAGTCAAACACGTCTGGCCTGCAGCAGTGGAGCCCTTTTACCACTGTGCATACGTGTGTGTGTATGTGTGTATGTGTGTATGTGTGTGTGTATATATATATATATATATATATATATATATATATATATATATATATATATATATATATATATATATATACACAAAACACAAGGCTGTGGAATTAGATTGGGCCAACCATCTATCAGTGCGTGAGGAAAGGTACGCGAAGGCCATTGGTGCAGTTCATACTTTAAATTGGACGTTGGGAAAAAAAAAAAAACTCGGAAATTTGGAGTTGTCTGTTTTTCCTTCATCTCTGAACACGTATCCGTGGACCTCACTTTTTAATGCCGTCACCGTCTAATTTGAGCAAAGACGGAGGCGGAAGATGCTCATGTGCAGAGGCAGAGGCCCATCACTGTGTCGGGTATGCTGAAGAGCACGCCGCCGCACAGACTGCTCCACATGATGAGTGCCAATCATGAGTTTGCTCATTCGTCCTGATGGTTGAACCACATCACGGACAGCCCGGTTGGACTGTGCTACTAATCGAAGTAGCGGCGGATATGCTGGACTTATACCACAGTGCATACTGTGTTGAGCGTGGTGTCGAATCGAACGGCTTTAGCCTCGGTGGGCTTCATGTTGGTGTCGTACATTGGGTTTTCGAATGATGCTTGACCATTGGTGCTTTCATGGCCCACGTAGCCATTGAACTGGACCTTAGGGCGGGTTCTGGAAATCAGAAGACAAATTGTTGTTACAGCAGATATCATTTGAGAATGTTAAATGATAAATGACCTGTACAGTGATTTGAACTGCCAAGTACCCATCTGCTCTTCACGTATTCTAAACCAAAAGTTTCAATTTCAAACAAACATCTCATTTAGGATCATTTCTCACAGCGGTGACACAAAACAGTTTGACTATCACTTAAGGGAAAAACGCAGCAGTCACTGAAATAATTAGAAAATAGTAAAAATAATACTGAATAGATAAAAAAAAAAATCTAAGTTGTTCAAAATTGTTGTCCAACAGAATTAAGACACTAATCAAACTGGCCCAGACAAATGTGACAGAACTCTCAACAACTTTGTTGCACACCTTTCAAGGCAATCCAACAATTTCTGAAGCTGTCAATAAAACGTGTGCACCTTCTCAGAGAAGGCCACTTCAGAATAGTCCAGTGTTTTGCTCTTAGCAATTCTTCTGTGTTTTTAGCTGTGTGTTTTGGGTCACTATCATCATGCAAGACTCTTAACCTGCAGGTGAGATGAAACTGTGTGACACTGAGCAGAATAATTCCAGAATGCCTTGACAGCATTGAGATATGATTGTACGCTGCACAGATTGAAGATCCCCTGTGCCAGATGTAGAAAAGCCATCCCAGAAAATGGCAGCCTTCATCTTTCACAGTAGGTGCAGTGTTCTCTTTCTTTGAGCTTAGAGCCGATGTGACTCGCTCCACTTTCCGCAAGGACATTCACTCACAATCTTTGTGCCTCAGTATGTATTTTGATAAATTTGACCAGTTTCAAATTATTTCAGTGACCATTCTGTTTTTTTTTTTTCTTTAACAGGAGGCAAGAAATAATTTTGCCTGCATTGTATGAGGATTGTGTAGTTGAAATACTCTTCGGCTCTGATCTCATTAAGTCTGTGCGTGTGTGTGTGTGTGTGTGTGTGTGTGCATGCGTGGGTGTGTGTGCGTGCATTGGTAAAATCCAACCCCAGGGAGCCACAATGCCCACCTTATGGGCTAAACCTATTACTATACAAACGTGCACACACACACACAAAAGAATCACACAACAAAGACTCCCCTGCATGGCAGTAGTTCAACTCAGTGCATTAGCTTCTGTTTGTGGCTCTGTGTGCAATACTTTAATTTTATCACTGGGATGAAAAACAGCACATGTAATTGCTTTGACAGTATTATAGGGTCTGCACAGGCATACAGGCCAAAGCAGGACAAACTGCAGGGGACACTCTCTCACTCTTAGACTTTCATTAAAAACACTTTGTTGTAAAATGCAATGATAAAACACTATAGCGTAATGCGACAATATTGTCGCTGTTGGCTTGGTGTTGTGGAAGATTGTGTTAGCATGCAAACAGGGCATGGCATGAACTGGCAATCTGAAAGTTTTGGCAGATGAGTCACAAGGCAATCACCGCCATGTGAGGTGTGTTGCATGAACTCTCACAAACACATCTTGCCAAGATTCAATGAAAAGCCAATGACCAAAAAGCAGCATTTGAATTGAAAATCCCCAGAAATTAATATAAGGCAAAAAAAAAAAAAAAAAGGACAGAAGGAAAAAAAAACAAGTCAGGCATCATTATTGGCAACCACAATGTACCCCATTTTCCTCATGTTTACAATTCACAAGTGGACACAGGGTAAAAGCTTTCATACCGGTAATTAAATTGTGCGTTTGCTGTTCTGTAAACAAAATAATTCTATGAACAACAGTGAACCGATGTATGCTAGTGGAATACAATAGAAGTCCTTAAATATGTCATTCCGTCAAATACCGTCAAATAAAATGCTTTTGTCATTTTAGCGAATTGCAGTTAACTTCGAATGGAAAATTTGAAATGAATGATGATTCAAACAGCGAAAAGATTTTCCAAAGCGAAATGCTGTTCTTAAATACGTATTATGCATAAAAATACAGTAGATAACAAATCAAACAGAACAAAAGTGTAATTTTCTGCTTAACATAAAGAAAAGAAAACATAAAAAGCAATAGCGATCACTTGCTCGAATTTTCGAGGGCTACGTACGTATATTTGTTCCTGATGACATCATGCTGACATAGAAATGACAATGAAAATAAAGACAAACTATAATGTGCTTGTCCTAGCTTCAAATGATTGCTGTTCAGACACAGTAGGGCTGCACGGCTTTGGTTGCTTCAAAGCAAATCGAATTATATATCAGCCCAATTTAGAGTGTGTGAATTTTATTTATTTTTATTTATTTGTTTGTTGTTTTTATATTGCATCACAATATTAATATTCCCTGCATTGTGCAGCCATACTCCAAAGCATGAAATAAACCTACAAACTGTAAACAAGCGATGGTGAGGTTGGCGGAGAATGTGGCGGTGGGAGGAGGTCTGGTTGCCATTGGAAACCAGGTCAATGACAGGCGTCAGTCTTACCTGCCGCCAGGCCCCCAGGTGTCTTTTGGTCTTTCATTGTCATCTGTGTCAGCAGACAATGTCCTGCATACAACCATCAACTTTAACGTCTAAGAACATGGCACAAGCACGAGAGCTTCTTGGCTAAGCAGTTCAATGCCAGTAATTCTCAAGTGTGATGCAAGTACAACTAGTCATACATGGGCTACCTCGAGTGGTAATACTTAAATACTTAAGTAATACTTAAAAAATACTTAAACTGGGCAACTTTTTTTATGTAGTCAAAGACAGGAGTAATTTAGATGGGTGATTTGAACTATTCCTTCCATTTCTTTTGTTATGGTGAATGTGAGGTTCCTTCTTAATGGACAAACGAATAATTCAAATTTGTTTACTTTTAAACTGTAGCTGCTACAGCCAACAAGAGTGACGTCATGAAGCTGTTATAGCAAAATTACAGTTTAAGCACCTCATTCGAGTAAAAGGCTCACTGATGAAAACTTTGTACAATGAAGGCGAAGAGAAATCATCCTGTATACTTTAATTAGAATTAGTTTTTTCATCATTACGATTTTATTTTTTGTTTTATTTTTTAGCTTCAATTTTACATTCAGCAATGTGATCAACAGAAGTTGCATTTTTAATGTGTTCCATAAATAAAGATGAGTTGAGTAATCCAGTACAGTATATATATATTTTTTTATGGACAGTTCAGTTCTATTTAACTTTTAAGTGGAATACATTTGACTTTATAATTTATTTGTTGAATAACCAAATGACTGTTGTAGAATGTAAAGTCTGGCAGCATTCCCTTCTGCAGTGAAAATGAGAAAAAAATATCCTGCCACCTATTGAATTGGCTATAATTGTTGATTATGTTGAGATGCAACATCTTGTTTGCCATGGGGTCCCACACAAGAAATAAAACAAATGCGGCAATCCAAAATATCACTCCAGATAGGATATACAAAAGAACAAAAAAACACAAACAAAGTTTCACCACAGAGGGAAAAGAAACAAGTCCAATTATTTAATAAAAATCTGAGATAATAATAATATTGTAAGATAAAACATGAGACTGTCGTGTAACGGGACATTAAATTATAGTTGAAAACTGACAATCAGTTGAAATTGAAGTTAATTTCCATGTGATCCAGCCATTGTAGATACATATCTATAATTGTTGGTTGCCTATACAATCATCAACATCATTGTGTCAGACACACAGTCATTAACTAACAGTCTGAAGAGACCTCTGCACAGACGTGTTTGTAATATGGCAAGAGAATGAGCTAATTTCAGGAAAATAAATGAAATTGCTTATGGAATTAGACAAAACAATTTAGGAAATAGTGATAAGGGAGTCAAAGTAACCACTGTTGTGGTTTTCAAAATACTGGGCTTGTACTCTTGTATTTATTCTTACACAACGTGATGTGCCTGACACGAATTAAAGGTTGTTGTTTACTTGTATTGTATTTCCATTGCCCTCTGCTAATCATTTCACTGTTGGGTTAAACTACAGTCCGACTGCAGGATTTGTTTTCTCGACTGTTAACTTCCTGCCGTTCACATCGCACGTGTTGCCTACCTGTGCTTGTAGAGGTAGAAGGCAAATCCCGACAGGATGAGGGCAAAGAAAGGAACCAAGATGGCTGCTGCCACGGAGCTGCTGTTTGTATAAGGATTGGATGGGTCTATCGCCATGGTTACAGGGCCTGACATCACAGACATGTACACTTTGAATTTACGGCTAACTGAACAGTGTTTTTCATTATACAGTGTTGCCGACGTTGCATTTTGGAAACGTTAACGTTAATTAACTCTCAAGTATAAAAAAATAACAAGAGGCCACTGCAGCTGCATTGTTTCATACCTTGTCTTGTCAGATAGAATTTGCCAAAGTCTTTACTGTGAATATGCCCTTGGTAGACAAATGTTTTCTGGTCGGATTCTGCAGTCACCTGAAGTAAGAACATCAAGGAAAGTTAAGATTATGGTGTGAACAGAAATAACAGCTGCACAAAGCATAAAAATATACATACAAAAAACACTCATCAGGAAACCCGCTGTGCCGGTAACAGACATATTATCCATTCCGGAGGGTGAATGTTTTATAATGTCGTCTTCATTACATCGTATTGTATCATAAAAGGCATTACACTGCAATGCACTGCTATAAATCCACATTGCCTTGTGAGATTTACAACATGAAATAACATAGCATGAACACTATTTGTTTCTATCCAGCTAATATACGTTTAAGGTGCAATGAGGTGCATGCACTTGCAATGAGTCTTTTTTTTTTTTTTTTTTTTTTTACATCCGATGCATTACTCAATAAAATCACTATAGAACACTTTTAGTGGACTGAATGAACCAGAATAAAACATCATCATCCAGCGGCCTTAATAAAGTTTTATTAGACAGGCAAGAGGTGAGTAGTAATGTTTCACTTTTAGTTGTCTTGGGGGAGGAAAGTTAACCTCAAAGTCTTGTGTGTGGAAACATCTTTCTTGTCTATAGTGGTTTACTAATTTATAGTGAAAAATTAGCTAACAAACTGGCTAATACGAAAACAAGATCTTCCACATGGTGTAGACTACAAACTGATTTAGTAACATTTTCACGTTTTTATTTTACTTGTTCTTGTGTTCAGAAAGATGATAACAAAAGCCTTTTAGTAAACCATAGAAATCATCCATAGAAAAGATAATTAGACTTCATTGTAAGCCATTGTAACAAGTTTGCATAATCTGACAGACAGGAAAATGTTTGGAATTTTAATGCACTTTGCAAAGACCCGATGAAGGCGACATATTCATGCACTAATGTGTGAATGGCGCCTACTCCAGCTAAATAGCTACAAAGTTTTCAAAAGAAGAGGTTTGCCTTACATATCCATCCATTGCCCAGTTGTCATTCTTAAACTTGTTGTAGTAATGCTCTGTGGGCCCTTTGACTTGATAGACCTTTAGTAGAAGATGGTTCTCCTCAGATTTGTAAGTACCTTCAGAAGACAGATAAAGAGGCACAGTTAAAGGTGCAACCGACGTTAAGACAAAATTTGGTTGGGTGGTAGCAAGTTTGAGTTGAATGTCAGCCAAATTGTTCTTCCGTTACCGATGGATTTCTGGAGAGTCACAATCCTGTCAGATGATTTACAGTTGCCACCAGTGACACCGCATATTATATGATATACTAAACACAGTAATAAGCATGACTGTAGGCTCTGCAATATCACAGAAAACCATATTGTTTCTGCTCTCTCTGCTGCGATTGCTCCTATCAGGCATCAACCTCCCGTCAGTCAAGTGTGAATAATGAGTGTGAATCAATGTGGGATCTCTTAAGCATTAACACCTTGAACATCCTCTCTTGTTTTTCATGTTGGATTTGCCGCAGCTTTACTCGAAAGACACGATAAGTGATGTCATTTCTTTTAAATCTCACTGCCACAAATACAATGGCTTTCCAAGGAGCTACGCGAGAGCAAAATTTTATTTTGATTTGAGTCAGATAATGTATGAACATGTGCCTCTCTATTTCGGCGCTTGTGTCAATGTTGACTCTTGGCTATAGACGTCATAGATGAACAGAATTTTACTCTTTTGGCCAAAACATGCAGAGAGAACCTGAATGACAGAATTTTTGTTTACCTGATAGTCTGATAGACACTCCACTGGTTTCCAATAAGGTGACATTAACCCTACCACTACTAGTATTGAACCCAGTCACTGTAAATGTGGTCGCCTGTCTCTTGCCCAGATATTCGTAGAAACCTCTCCAATTGGAGTTGGGAGAGAACACGTCCACCGGAACTGGGAAGAAAAAAAACGAGACTTGTAATAGTTTTATGTCCGTCCGTCCGTCCATCCATCCATCCATCCAGTACACAATGCAGTTCTGTTGGTTGTGTTCAACAGTGTGACCCTGTTGATACCTCGTATTTTGTTCTTCTGGATGTCTGTCTCTCCTCTGCCTTTGGGATTGACTTTAACTCCAACTGCAATGTAAACATAATTTTGGTGGGTTAATTTGGGGATTTGGGGGTGAAAGCAATTTCATGTGTGTCAAGAGAAGAGAGCAAAATGATTGATAACTGTGAAAATTATGTTTGTGAATGATTGCCTTGTCAATTTGCAGTGGCATTTGTCATTAGGGGAGTTTTCTGTTCAAATGGGAATGAAAGTATAAAACAACACCTTGTGTACAACAACATAACATTATTTTTGCAGTGATGCAGTTTCAGGAAAACCGGCGAGGAAATAAACTCATAATGAAGTTTTCACAAACCTGTAAATGGTGCTTTTAGTATTGTGGCATTTACTGTACTATGCAGTAATATTTGTCTCTGATTTATGCTTAAATCAAGGCAAAAAAAGTTAAACATTTCCCTTTCATCTTCCATGGAAATTCTTGCCACAAAGTCAAGGCCAAAAAGCCAATTTGCATACCTTTACACAGTGGTGGTTTTCCTGACCATCTCCCATCACTTTTACATGTTCGGTGTTCGGATCCTCCAGCCAGATAGAAACCATCTTGACAGGTGTAGATAAGTGTATAGCCCAATGTTGGCAGGTCCATCGAGCGAATGTCCACATTACTGGGGGTCTCGGGCTGGCGGCACGAGTGGGCTGAATAATGGATGAGAGTCAGTAAATTGTATGCTTTTATATTTACAAAAATACTTTACGAAACCATAACGGCAACGCACCAATACATTCAGGTTGTGTTCCACTCCAAGTGAGGTTTTCTAAACACGTTCTTGTGGTGGAGCCAAGGATGTGGTAGTTCTTACGGCATTTAAATGAAATCTTACTTCCGACCTAAAGAAGCGTGGGGGAAAGAAGATCACCAACCGAAACCTTGGTTGTTTTTTCTGTGTAAAAAGTACATGCTATGTTCGTGATGAATTAAGATTAAATAGACAGTAGACTGTCATCCCTGACCTGGAGGCCCAAAGCTTGCACAGGGATACCATAAGCTGGTGTTCCTGGGTCACGACAGCTGTTAAATGCAGGGTCTAAACAAATACACACACATAAACACTGAATTTTCACATTCATCTTTGGAGGACACTTACTATTTTTCATAGCCAGGGAAAAGCATAAAAATTGCAATAGCTATCAGGCACCTTTGCCCTTGTTACATTATACAGGTAAGATTTCTTTCATTTTGTACTGGTAAGTCATCTTATAAAAAAAACATAGACTTGTTAAAGATCCAAATTTGGAAAACACATATTTCCTTGTCATTCGTGATCATTCGTTACCTATACAAGCTGGTTGTTGGCCACTCCAAATCCCATCAGCCTGACACACTCTGGAGGCAGAGCCAACCAACAAGTAGGGCGTCTGGCAATAGAATCGGACCTCTGACCTATGGAGGCAAACACCCCAACCCCACAACGCAAACGAGTTGAACAAAATCCATCATACAGCCTGCCCTACATCACTGTAAGTGTGAAGTTGTTCCATTCTGCTCCACTTATTACACTTTGAAACTCTAGAACCTATTTTGATGAGAGTTGCAACACTTTCTTCTCGTACAGCCATATAAAAGCCCAGTTGGCCTTTGTGCTTGATACACTGTCCCAATGAACAGCCTCCAAGAGTAATGATTATAAAACAAAGTAATAGTCATCATCAATATTGTTTACCACTGACCGGTAAGTAAAGATACTCCCTTCCCGAAATCCGCCTCCAGGAGAGCCTGGATCGCCACATAGCAGGGCTGGACACACCGAAGATGTCAAGTTAGAATTTGAAGGTACTGTAATGTGAATCGTTTCACAAATAATATGAGTGAAGGCCAGCTGACTTACGAAGACATTGCGGAACATCTCCGGTCCATGTTCCATTTCCCTCGCAGGTCAATACAGCCGGCAAAGACAATTGATAACCATAGAAACAACTGTAGCTAACACTTGAGCCCCACGAATACTGCGTTCCTTCTACTTCCCCATTTGGTACTTGAGGGGGAGGTCCGCATTGGATCACTGAAACACACATCATATTCATCATCACTAATTCAATTTTTTAAATTTGATTTGATTTGACTTTGCGCATATTTGTGTGTGTTGAGCCATCTGACGGCTTGTTGGATGTGAATTGCTGCGACTTTATTGCTGATGGTTATCGTGTATCACTTTGAGAGTTGGGGACATGTGTCATTGTGTGCACATGCATGTATGAACGGGCCAACCATCAAATTACTACTCTCTCTCCGCCATGCCAAACATCATGTGAATTGAGTACTTTGTAATGATTTTTCATAGAAATGGAGCTCGGCAAACATAATGATCTGAAGAAAATGTGACAACATTGACTAAGTCCATTGGGATACAATCTGGTGATCTGCAACTACACATTTCTCATTATAACTATTTCAAGGCAGATGTACACTTTGACATGGTCTTTGGAATGTAAGCCATCCATGCTCAGCTAGCACATATATGCAATAACAGCAAGATTAAGAATCAATGGATGGCTATAAAACCAAATCCCAACAGTTGTTGCTCGACCAGCCACACTAAGAGACCACACAACATATGGGCATGTTCCTCGCCGCTTGCTTTAATGAGTTCTTCTGCTCTCCCATCTCTCCACTTGAGTCTTGTTTTGCTTCACTCACTAGGCAGCACACGATCAGGGTTTCTGAGCTGAAAATCGATTTGTAAATTTGGGGAAAAAGAATCAGATCCAATCAGAAGATGGACTGCTCTACTTAAAAACCTAACCCTAGTTTGAAGCCTTAGTTTTAAACCCTAACCCTAGTTTTAAACCCTTGTTTGAAACCCTAACCCTAGTCTGAAACCCTAGTTTGAATCCCTAACCTTAATTTGAAACCCTAAATCTAGTTTGAAACTGTAATCCTAGTTTGAAACCCTAGTTTGAAACCCTAAACCTAGTTTGAAACCCTAGTTTGAAACCCCGACCCTAGTTTTAAACAACTATTTCATTTATGGTACAATCAACCCGAGTGGGATTAGGACCAGCCAGGCCCATGAACAGCCAAAATTTGCATATAATTGACATGCGTTGAAATGATAACAAAATAATAACAATTAAACCCTAAAAAAATCCTTCCCAAATGCTGATAAACCTTCAATACAAGGAAAATTAGAAAATGAGGATTAGGGAGCAAAACCTCCAAAATTATTTTAAAATATTAGAACAAAATGTTTGACTTTATATGATGAGCAACTTTGGGTTCTTCACGATGGATGGGGGCACAGAATGTCCCCTGGAGTAAACAATATTGTTTGCTGTAATGTATTTTTTTGTATGGATCCAATCAATGACGATCGGTCAGCAAAATCTGACAAGCATGTGATGAGAGATGTATCGTGACTACTAATTTGCAGGGACAAAACATTTTCATTTTCTAGCTCGTTGTCATTCTACGAGCAACATAAGTACAACAAGTTTTGAAATTACAAAGCTAGCTGTACAGTATTATAAAGTACCCTCACAGACTTGACTGATTGCTATTGCTGCTCCGTGACTGTTTTCAGCCTCATCTTGCTTGCTCAAGCACTCTCTGCCATTTTGTGACTTTTTTGTCCTTCGTTAGACTTTCTCCAGGTGATTTGTGCCCTCCTTTTGTCTCCTGCCCATTTTAATTGAATTCCCCTACAGTCATTCTTTGACCTGGTCCTTCTGCCATACAGTAACTTCTGTCCATTTTTCTTGAATTTCAATCCTCTTGCATTGCTCCTCTCGAATTATTGCTCTTGTTGCACTCCCATGACTGCCCCCTTTTGTCTTTCAGGCATCTCTTTCTTGGTATAATTCAGCCAGTCAACACATTTTATAGGCTAATCCCTACCCTCTTGTGTGTTTACAGGTTTGGGGGCAGGTATTGATTTGCCTCTTTTGTTTCTCCCATAATGTGCTTCCTCTCTCGCCTGCCTCCCTGCAATGCTCTCATTGCAGCCTCGCTGATGGCACATCACCTTCACTCCTTTTGCCGTTTCATTCACCCCCTTGACTCTCATGTTTCCTAATGACACCACCCTCCTAAATCCTCTCTCACTTTGCTGTGTCTTTTTAATGGCTCTGTCCCCCCCACAAACACACACAAGGACATTTGGTGTTTTGTATTACAGCACATCCTCTGATTTCCTTGAATTTGAGTATGTTTCTTTACTTGAGATTAAATTAGTAGGAGAGTCTAACCACTGCCATTATGACAGTGCTCAGACAAAGCTTCAAGTGACATTTTGACATTCTTAGTTGCCATAGTGAGTACAGTGAGAGATGTGGTGAGTGTTTCTGTATCACAGTTGAGAAGTTATAAATTAAAATCTAAGCGTAGTGCTTTTATTGTAGAACTCGGATGTTAACAGGGGCACCACCAGGTGCCAACGGTGGCCATGTATACACTTTATGACTTCTTTATTTGTTAGCCAATAAAACAAATCGTTGTGGAACAGTCAGCTTATCAGGGATGACATATACACAACAGGGTATAACGGAGCTATCCATGGTGCTGGTTTCTGACAGTTGGTCTTCTGTGGTACATAACTTTGTTACCCGTCGCAAATTTTAAGGCAACATGCAGTTTCAAATGATGGCAGCCTTGCCAGCAGATTGTGTAACACCTGACCCTCCTTTCACTACAGTAGGCTTGGACGTGTTTGTCTCTTGGAATCGAGTTACACATCACACAAGAGTTGTCAATGCCATGAATAAACGATGGGCTCTTATTTTCTCATGCAAAATATATTAGTCTGCACATGAGATCATTAGTAACACCCCACCATTGACAATTAAGTTTTCTCCACTCGAGAACAGTGAGTAATCCAGAAAAAAGCTTATTTGCATATTTAACAATAATGACATGACTATCTTTTGAAAATGACAGGCAATTTGGACCAATTGCTTGAAAAAGGGCATCCTGGCAACTGCCAACCCAAATGATCTTGCGAACCTAATAAAAGCACATTAATGACTTTTTTTATTTTTTATTTTAATTGTGCCTTCTGGCCTTTACTACACACAGTTGCTTTGCCTCGATGCACATCCAATTGCTTTTATTGTCAATGATGACTTAATATTGGGCTGAGCCATATTGCACTGAGCAGCAAAGACAGGCAGGCTACGTTCTATTTCTTATTTTTTTGTTATTTTTTTGCCATGACTGGTTCCATTCTGTGGTCACAAAAAGCCAAAGACAAAGCAAAACTGAATAAAATGATGCTTCAACCTTTGAGACTTTGTGGGACGTTTGAGGGGGGGTTTTTTCCTGGAAGTTTTAGGTGTTTCTTTTTTTTTTTTTTTAAGGTTTTCACTATACTTGTTAGCCAGTCAGCAGAATTACACACAATCCATCCTTGAGCAGTTTTCATGACAAAAAAAAAAAAAAGTGATTTGTATTGTGGTGCACTTTCATTAAATTCTATGGGAAATTGAGCTGGCCTTCGGCATGGGCCAATGCTCTTAGTTATCTAATGTCCTTCATTGCCACGCCCCTTCATCCCTTTAATTCCCTCAACCTTCCCTTACTTACTGTGTTCATTTTCTCTTCTTCCTCCAAACTCTCACTTGATTGATTTTGGCTGTCAGGCCACACGTTGAAAATGACTTTTTCTTAGAATCTTTATTAATCCTTGAGGGGACGTTTTGTTGAGGCGTAGACACACATGCACACAAAGAGATGCGCGCACACACAGCTATAGAGGGGTAAGAAGGTGCTGTCAAGGGAACAGCTGGAGGTTGGAGAAACAAAAAAGGACTGTTGAATAACAAGGTTGCTCTCTATCCCATTTGTGGACACGTATGAGGAAATGGCGTCCCCAATACGGGATCAAATAAAACCCTGTGAATTGTTTGAAGAGCTTTTTGCTCTCTCTCTTTTTGCCCATTCTTCTGCTCTCTCTCTAATTTTCCATTTTTCAATTTCCAGGCCCTCTCTCATTTTCGATCACCAACAGTATCTCCTGCTTCTCAGTTTCCCCTCTCTGTGCATCTCCACTCTGCTGGCTTTCTTAGCTTTTTCATCTCAGTTCAAAGCGCCGGCAACCGCAAGAGCCAGCTAGAGATTTTGTGTTTGTGGGATGAAATGGTGGAGAGAGTTTCAGGAAACATTCCTTTGAATGTTGTTGCGAACTGTGGTCCAAACTCTAAATATGGACTCTTGTAGAATGTTGGGCTCATTTGGGTTTAATGCATTCCTTTTTATTTTCTTCCTTTGTGTTTGTGGAGAACAAAAGATGCTCTGGAAATAAAGCAGCTCTTAACAATTTGTTATTTTCAGTCCCAAAATTTAATTTTGTCTCAGCCTCCTGACTTGCTAGTCTTATTTTAATTTACTAGGCTGCACAGAAAATATCTTACAAAGAGTTCATTACTACACTTTTTTATATCAATATCAACGCTGTATTTATACTTGACACAAAATCATTTTTCATACCTTTGAAGCTTAAATGTTAAATATGTAACTATGATAAATTTGGCTGATTAAAAACAGTGGGGAAGAAATTATTTGAAATACAGGCTTAATGGCATACAGTTTCAGAACCAGAAATGCAATTTACACTGCATTTTGAATGTGAAATAGACTTGTATATATTTTATGGGAAAACATCTAAATCTTCTTTCAAAGTTAGACGAGACAAAGTAGAGCCTGTCATAGTGTGTTTGTGTCTTACCTTTACAGCTGGGTTTGGTTTGGTTCCATTGTCCATCTTTAGTGCAGTGTAAAACATTGCGTCCCGGTCCAGGTGGATCCATCAGGTGACCCGGGTTACAATGGTATGTTACCGTGTGGTTGAAAGTGAAATCATGTCCCAGGTACAAGCCGTTGGCTATCGGCCCTGGGTCTCCACAGCTGATCACTGCGAGAAGTAGGAGCACATTGTGTTGCGGATGGTAAAGTTCTGCCTACCTTTAATTTGTAATTCTGCGTTTCTGAAAGATAGTCTCCAATTTTACTTTCTCTTTGAGTCTGTGTCACAGCTACAAATTGCTGTCAAATAGAGCCAAGGTGGAATTTCTCAGTCCCGCTCTTTTCCTTACCAGTGCAGTCCGGTGGTTGTCCCGTCCACGTCCCATTTGTTGTGCAGTGTCTGGTGGTCAGGCCCGATGTTCTGAAGCCTTCCCAGCACGCGTAGGCCACTGAGCTGCCGAAGGTGATGCCGTCACTGAAGACGATCCTGCCTTGGGCTGGGGTGCCAGGGTTGCCACATGACACCGCTGAAGAGTGAAGGCATATTTCAAAATTATGCTTTAATCTTATTACTAATGGCAGTGTGAGAAACGCTGGCTTGCTGTCACTCAAGGTCGATCCTGTGTATTGTTTGCAATAATGAGATTATCGCTGGAGCCAGATGGAAATAACAAAAAACATGTCCTTGAGGTAGTGAGGCTTATTAAATATTAGGGGTTGCTGGATAGATTTCCAGCACTGAATAGCAGGCAGTGCTGTATTTCAGCAGAGAGCTGCAGGCTAAACGCAACGATAGTATTCACAGTGGGTTTCAAACTGCTACTTGTTGTTTTTGCTCCAAATGAAAATATGCTGCAAGTATGCATCAGCCAGTCACGCTCACTGGCCACAACACGAGTAAACCTGCATAATCATATATAATTCAATACAAGAGCTGTACCAACCATAATAATGCTCAATTTTGATTGACATTGTCAAGGAAAGTATTTGTATGTGAAGCACATTGCGGTATCTCATATATGAAATGCGCTATGTAGTATATACAACAAACATGTCTTGCCTTGACTTGCATGCTTCTATCATTTTGGTAATCAAAATAAAAGAGCTACAACTACAGAAACAAACTAAGGAGGTTGTTATCATCTATATTCGTGTCCTGTGTGTAGTTTTGGATGTAATATGTAAGTGTGAATTTTGATGATACAGTGGCTTGATCCAAAAATGTTGTCATTAGTTTTTGGGTATAAGAACACCCCAATAGTATAAAAATAAATTAAAATGTTTCAAGAAAATAAAACATAACTTATACATGTATCAAATATTAATTAGTTTGAACACATTTGAATGCTTAATCAGTGTGACCAATCCACATGATTCTTATTTTGTGGTTTTTTTTTTTTGTGGGGTCTCATTCCGTGTTTTCCCCTGGACCGTGAAGAATTTCTCATTTTCTCAGTCAACCTTCGACTTTGTGGAAGTTTTCTTGTTGTAAATGCATAACTGTTGATAGAGCACATGCATCTACAACTGCGTCTGATGAAAACACTCTACTGCATATGATTAGTAGGGCACCCAGCAGTTCCAAACAAACAGTAACAATGATTATGGAGACAACCCATAGAGTATCTTCAAAGATCTTGAAATTGGACAATGCCTTTGCATTTGATGTTGCACCACACTGGTGCTTTTTGTTAGGACGCTTTGTAGCTTGTTATCCTCGCTAAGTTCATGCTGTGTGATCGAGGCATTAGCATCATTCCATCTGCAGGCGTAATAACTGCCTCATCAAACATTTTTCCCCCCCAAGAAGGGATATTTAGGCTTTCTGCGTTCAATGAGAAAACATGTTTTTTTTTGTCATTCCATGAAGCCATACTAACATAAAAAGAAGAGGGAGGAAATGGCTAGCCCCCGGCACACTCATTAAGAACATGCCAGTTGACGATTTTAACAAATAAACACCTATTGATGAGAAACATCAATGAAGGGAGAAAGTGTGGATTTGGTTGTGGGTTTTTTTTTTGTGTTTTTGTGTGTCTGTCCACATGATGGATGTGTGTATGGATCTTTGTATGTCTCAGTGATAGATAAAGCAGCATCCACTGATTCAGCTTCTAACCACCATTAGTGTAATGAAAAACCGACAAGACACAAAGAATTAGTGTCACGCAAACAGAGACTTGGAGAAGCTTAGAAACTAGTTGGAGTAAGTGCATACATGTTTGTGGAAAATAAGATGCATTGATAGGCAGATAGAAGGGTTAGGATTTTTTAAATATGACCTTAAATCATTAATGACATGCAATGGTAGAAGGTGTGTTGAATATAATCTACATGTACTATAATACACATTTCATTGTTTATTATACTAACAATAGAGGTCAACATTTCAAAAATAGTGACAGGCTGCACTCCATCCAGTCTGCATTTTATGTTACAATTGTTTCAACAAACTGTCTAATGTTATAGTTCCATATTATCTTGCACCAAATGTTGCTCAATTCCTTCTACAACGGCTTGCTTAGTGGCGTTATCTTTTTCGGGCAAGTAAGGACAACCTTTATTCCTCAATTATGTCAAAGCATGGTGATTAAAAACTTTAAGTCTCTAGATCAATCAAATTTCCCACATCATCAACAAAGTTCTGAGTCATACACAGCTACTTATCATACATATCCCTAATAGAATTTCATACAAGGGTTGTATAAAATTTTATATTATTGATCGCTACCACTGAATGTAATGTGGATTTTTAATTAAAGTCTTTAATAAGAACAGGGGAACCCTAAGGGAATTATACGTAATTATGATTTAGCGGGCCAATGACTGAAAGGGAAATTATTGAATATTTTCATTATGTGTTATTGACTTGATGGGCCTCAAAGTGACAACCTAAACTTAAGATTTCTGTGTTTGAAGCACCACATTGGCATTATTCTACATAACAATTGTAATTAAATAAAAAAAATACTTGCACAACTGTTACTACTACTTGGTCACTTGACTTTGGGTGCTGTCACGTGACTCTGTTTCAACAAAACAAGTTAGCCATTAGTGAGGTTTGACTCCGTTTCATTAATCAAATGGAACTGGGTAGTCACATGACAGCACAAAGTCTACACCGCCCCACACAGAAGCAATTTTCAAAGTGACAATTTTACATGACGTGTGGCAGATGCAAAAGAAGAAACAATAGCCTGTGACTCAGAAGAGGCAGTACACTCAAGGCATCATATTTAATCTGTTTATCTTAGAAATGCAAAAAAAGAAAAATAGTTGTCGTGCTGTCATCTGTCTGCCTAAAAATGTCCACATTTTGGTATACAAGGACTCCAAATTGAACTTGAGAAAACATGTTGCAATATCCTGCTGAATCTATTCAGCTGTTCTTCAAATGCAAAGAAAATAATTTATATATATTTTTTCAGCTGTATTTCCCTACATTTGTTGTTCTATGGAGAGCTAATTCCTCGCTGAATTTAAAGTGATATAGTTTGGCACTAAAGTTGCACAATCCTGGTTTGTACTTTTGTCCGTTTTGACATTTATCAGATTAAAAGAAAATAAAAATCAGAAATTACTCACCAGCTCATCAGTACTTGAGATGTTTTTCAGTAAGTACTTTAACGGAAATAATTGTTTGGAGCATTACTCTCCACTTTTACAAATCATATTACCCTAAAATAACAACATTCTTACTTGCGTGCAATGTTTCGCGACTTTACCCAACGACAATACAAACACATAGCACAATGTAGGTGAGAACAGGGAAATCATGCCGCTTTCCTTTTTTGTGTTCTCCACAGCGATATGAGGACCCACTTAAATTTCTCTCTCAGGGGTTTAAGAGGCATCTTTGGAAACTCCTTTGTTAGCACAGATTGGGAAATCCAGTGCAGTCACAAGCTGAAATCCTCTATATCTAGGCCACACACACGCACGCAAGCACACACGCGCAAGTAGAACTCAGTAGTTTTCCGTCTGTTACCCCCAAAATGCTTCACTTACAGCAGCTTTAATTTCAAATTACATTTCCCGTTGTAGTTTTAACATCTATTGCTGTGACATTTCAAGACTTTTAGTGCAGATAGATATCTTTATATTCTGTGTTCATTTCAGACTACTATATGGACCATGCAACAAGAATTAGGAGCTCACTGTGACTAATATGCCATGTGAGCGGGATGCAACTATATTCTTTAAAGATGAGATTAAGTTGCTTAACTTGGGAAGCTAAAATGATTTATTTTTACATACATTATAGAATAATTAAGTCCAGATTTCAGAAAGGCAGAGGTTTTGGTGTAGACCAAAATCTTTGTTCTACGACTTGTTTGAATGAGAGCCACCTTTAACTTTAAAAAAGAAAAGAAAAAAAGTAAAATGCTGCATATTAACATGATACATCACAAATTAGGATACACAGTATTATTAGTCTGGTTTACTGTAATTGTATATGGTACCGTGAGTAACAATGTTGGGTTTGTGGATTTTGGGCATAGACTTCAACTCAGCAGCAAACCTTACCGGGGCGAGTGGAATTGGATTGACGGGTGTATTTTCGGTGACTATAATTAAACGCATGACTGAGTTTAGTCAGGAGCGACAAAAATGTCAAGCTGCCAAAGCGAATGGTTGCAGAAGAGTTGTGTGCAAATAAAGAATGTAACTTTGATCTAAAACAAACCCCCTTCTGTGTGTGAATTGAAGAGTGAGAGTATTTGGCATCACTGCGGGTCCCCTGTGTAAATGCTTGCTGCTGGGTTCTCTCACCTTGACACACGGGCTGCGTTCCACTCCAGGTGCCGTTGTGGAGGCACGTCCTCTCAGCGGAGCCAATCAGATTGTATCCCGCCTCGCAGCTGAAGCGCAGCAGGCTCTTGGTTTTAAACTCTTCCCCGCCTAAACGGGCACCGTGGGGAGGAACACCCGTGTCCCCGCACATCCCCGGACTCAGACCTTGAGTGAGAATAGATAGTTAGAGTTAATGTTCCTAATAGTAACAGCCTGGGCAGGTGCACACTTGCATGTAATGGGGAGAAAGAAATGCACAGGCAACATAAAGGCAACCGCACAATTGATTATTTCAGGTCACATACTAGTATGCCAAATATCCTTGTTGATAAAAAATTTACTCTTCCTGTTTTAACATCTTATTTTTCTTTTTTAGAGTAATTTGCTCAAAACTGTTAATTAATTTTTATGCATGTACTCGAGTGGCTGTGGATCTTAGATCACTACATTTTTATTATATTTGTATTATATTAGCACTATAAATGTTGACCTATTTGTCTACATTTCACTGCTCTTAAAATTTAATTCCTACGATGGGATGAATACAATCTCAGCGTGATGCCCGCAGGCACCAGGTAACTCTCGAGAACCGCAAAAGAAGCCTGTGGGCATGTTCTATAAAAAATGCTCACAAGTGATAGGATACTAAGACTTTTTAAATTGTTATATAAGTGCTCATTTGAAAATGTAACTCCAGACTGTATTCCACGCTGATTAGTTTTAGTGGTTTTAAGGGTTAAGTATAAAATATTTTGTTGGGGAAAAATGCATTGATTATATATGATGTTATTTTATAGTTTTGGCTGCATAGACGCATCTATACGGAGGCATTCACATACAGCACAGAACAACGCCCCTGCAAACTAGCATAAGTTTGCATTAAGGCTATGCTAAATTGTTCCAGCAGTGAAAGCAGCGAGCGTGTCACAACTTTAGGAGCTTAAATTCCACCGGTAGGGATTTGTGACTTTAAGAGCTCCCATCGAGGCGTCTCGCATCTCAATGAGGTTTCTCCAGCTGCAGGATGAATTTTGCCCCGCTGAGCCTTCTGGTCCGAGGCCAGCCGAGTGAGCTTATTGCGTTCCGGCTGTTGAGACAGTTGACGCTGGGTTCGGAAATGATCAGTTGTAGTGTTATGAGGTGTGTATAATAGCCACACTTGACAACACGAGTCGTCTTGTTCACCTTCATCCTCTTCAAAAAAGGTAGACCAAGCCAGGATAAAGAATGTTTTTCACTTGTCTAAATGTAAAAGTTACTGCTGTTCAACAAAAGATGGTTGAATATTTTGTTTTCTTCAAATATTTCTCAGTAATTGGTTTTGATCAGTTGGGAATCTTGAAGAAGCAAGACTCAGATGGAATGTGACATTTCTTGAATAAACGGAGTATACGACAAAAGTAGAAGGTTATTTGATGACCTTTTTTTGAAGGACATCAACAAGTCAGTCTGAGAAATAATCTTTGGAGTCCGCAATAAGAGGTGGCTTCGAACACGTCGGTGTGGGTGCTGCTATTCATTTCTGTCATATCTGATTTCAATACAGATAAGAAGAACTAGCAAATGCTTACAAAAAGTTTCTGGCGTCTTCTTGTTGTCAAGCTACAAGCTGAATATTAAAATATAGGATGAATGAGAGCTTGGGCATACACCAAATTTATATTTCTGCCAGTATTATTGTTAATGGACTGTTTTTTCCTCCCCTGAAATGAGATTTATTCCACTTTATTTGTTTTTTTGGGATCACTTTTCTTCGCACCATTCCCCCCCCCCCCCCCCCCCACACACACACACACACACAATTTTGATTCATTCATTTTGTTCATTTCATTGTTTTGATTAAATCTGGATTTTGTGAGTACTATGAGCTTGCAAATTCACTCTGGACTTTCTCAACCCATTTATTTATTTACCTGTTTGAGAAATAAAGTTTGTTTTGCTACTTTGATCAGATCCAAAATACATCACATTTCCCTTCCGGCATTGATTTGAATCGAGCTGCTGTTGGGAGATGCTGTGACCCACTAAGCTTGTACATTTAGAAACACCCTGCTTTGCACATCTTGACTGTTGACTGCAGCGTGTATGTAGAACAATATTTGTAACCAACTCTATATTCCAACAGCTTGTAAACATTGGGGTAAATCTGCTTGACTTTATTCATCTTACCAGTGCAATAGGGCGGCGCCCCACTCCAAGTACCGTCCTCTTGACATAGCCGTGTAGCATTGCCAACCAGTGTCCCTCCTGGCTGGCAGGAGTAGTGCAGCACTGAGCCATAAGTCCAGTTGTGAGTCCCGGGGATGATCACATTTGGGGGCAGACCAGGGTCACCACAGGAAATAGCTAGAAAGACGGTTGAGAGAGGTTGAATGAGAGAAAGGGGGTACGGGTAGTAATGTACATGGGAATTGGGTCCAAGTATGGATTGCATCTACTTCAACATTAAGTACTACAGGTAGGTCAGAAGGAGCGAAAAAGGAAGATTGTGAGGGAAGGTGGGTGGAAGCGTGATTATTGCTGCATGGTTACATTTGCGTGTATTACATGCAGGAACAAGATAAATATTGTAACAAGTGTCCGGAAAGACTCAATGATAATCATAATAGAGTGGAACCTGAGGTGGTTGTTATTATGCAACCACAATTTTCAAGCCAGATGCACATCAAGTGTTTTGTGGCTTTTTTGTGATCCTATTCATTCTAAATGAAGGACCGACCATAACAACTCTGAATAGCAAAAAACAGGCGAATGTAGGAAGAATAAACATCGAACATTTTGTGATGGCAACACACATGAATGATTTGCCACAAGTCTGACTTTGGTTAAAACGTTTTGATATTGAATGACAATAACAAATGTGATGACATAAGATGAGCACATTAAGGATTTCATTCGAATTTTGGTGCTTTTAATCTAAACCTGCCCTGGCTGCATGGAAGGGAGAAAAGTGTGTCACGACATAGCTTGTGTCCCATAAAACAACAGAAAAAAGAAATTAATCTAACACAATGCTTATGGTAGTAATAACTAACAACCAAATGCATGTAATGCCCAGTCATTAACTTGCCTGAGAATGTTAGCACCAATAATTTATTCCAAATGAAATGGGAAATGGGATGGACACCACACAACAAAATCTTCTATTTTCATCTTCAATTTGTGAAAAATTGACATTTCACAGAGGTCAGGCAGCAGAGCTCTCCAGATGACACAGATATGAAATTGCCCTCGATTTTCTATTTCTACCAAACAATCGGTCCAGCGACACCAAGCCAAAGTTGGATTACTCCGTCCTCTCCTTGCCCTTCTGTCACCCGCTTCTCTCCCCCCAATTTTTTGATAAGACCTTGTTCCTTGGATTTAATGCCCCATGCTCCACGTCTACCTTGCCCTCTTTATCCCATTCTTCATTTCTACATCCGTGCCGCCATTTCCTCATTGTAAAGTGTTGGGGACTTTCAGAATAGCACATCTTCCCTCTGTCACGATTGACTAATCTCTCTGCCATACACTTCCTTACAAAAGTATTAGAAATTCGTGGCAAATGTTTTTACATTCATAGCAGATGCAAATCATTTGTTCATGACACCAACGGATGAGTATGGAAAAATGATCGGATGTTTTTTCAATATGGAACACTTGGGAGAGCAACGCAAGCGCAAAATTAATTAAATTTAAAAGTCATGGAATTGGAAGTGTTTGTGGGAGAGAAACATATTAAGGCCTGAAAAATAAAAAGATCGTTTTTATTATTTTTAGGGAAGTCAGCAACTGCATAAAAAACAGTATGTGCCCATCCGGCATAATGTGCTTAAAACACACCCAGAAAAAAAAACAATTTGGGGGAGGTCAGCACAAACGTCACAGAGTGCTGACTGAGGGAGTGTATGAGTTTTAACTTTGTCATCATGCCATAACATAAAATACACTCCCACGACTTTAAATGGCCACTTTAAGCCTTCGGTAACCAAGTCTCAAAGGGTCCTTTGAGGGTCCGTTGTGCGATAGGACAGATATGTTCTTCTTTTACAACATTTTCTTTAAACCTGTCATCACACTGAATCACACACCCACATGAACAAATTATCACTATTCAGGCTGTCCTCCGAACCCACTCATGTTCTCTATCTTTTAGTTACTTCAAAAAGCTGTTTACCTCAGACAACCTGGATCGTGTAGCCCTTATTCGGGCATGGTAACATTTGTTATTTGAATTAGGATTCAAACAACCTTATAAAGCATTTCAAAGGCAGTAAATCAAAAATGAAAAATAATAAAATACAGTAAAAAATAAAAATACAGCAACCCTCCGTCTATCCGTTCGTCATGATATTCATTAAGATAAATTAGAGTGATAATTTTAGTGGGTGTTAGTTAAGAAGGTATTTTTAATGTACGGTAAAACTATTTTCACGAGAATATTTCTCGCCTCACCCAAGCATCGAGGGGTTGGTCTGTCCCAGCGTCCATCATGTAGGCAGGTGAGGAGCGCGGAGCCGAGCAGGTAGAAGCCCCGTTTGCAGTGAATGGCCACGGTTATGCCGTAACTGAAGATTTCCGGGTAACGTAGTCCAGACTGCCGCACACCATTCTCCACATGCCCGGGGTCGGAACAGTTTACCACTGGTGAGAAAGGAGGATAAATGAACCAGGAGAAAATTGATGGAACAAATTTCAAGTCATTTCACTGTGTTTACTTCCTTTACAGTTACAGATGATGACAATAATCTCAATGTTTGTGAAAGTTATGATCAAGTAAATCTATTTGAAGATCCATACAATTACATTTATGCTAAAATGTTGTTCTTTGACATGGATCTACGATATTCTTCTACTATCTTGTTATAGTTCATTTCAGCATGTCTTCATTTCTGCTTTGTAGATTTTCCTGTCACAAAATATTTACGGAATGAGTCATTAATTATGAGGCGAGTGGTCTTTTGATGTCCACTAGAAAGACAAGCAGCTTTGAACCATGCTTCAAGGCAGTAGGTCCATCCATCCATCCATTTTCTGAACCGCTTAGTCCCCACGGGGGTCGCGGGCGTGCTGGCATTTTGTTAAAAAGTCTTTTGGCCTTAATGTCAGTCAGAAAGCGCAGTTTGTTTTCTACATGTCACTGGGGAGACTGATTCAAGTCTAAGTGGGGAACATGGAATATGTATGAAAATGTGCGTGCGTGCACCCAAGTTGAACAAAAAAAAAAGGTTCTTAATTGACAGCTGCTGCTGAGAAGCAAAAAGTGAGTTGGATAAATTCCTCGAATGGAAGACAGATATGTGCAACGCCGCAGTATCGAGTACTGGTCACACCATTTGGTACACATGAACAATTCTCCATTCATCAAGTCTGCACACCACTTTTCCTGTTTAAAACGGAAGATTACAGGGCAACAGATTACAGTTACAGGGCAAATAGAGAGATAGATAAACATTCATTTACACTTTCAGCATGTGCGAACGGAACCCACACTGCCTGCACAGAAGTCAGGAAAATGAACTCCTGCACAAATGGGAGACGCCTCCCCCTCTCCCCAAAAAAAGACTGTATAGAATTCTGCTTTTGCAAAGACAATATTCACGGTGACCCTAAGAATGAATTTGATGCCACATTTGCATACCAACACAATAGAGTAACTACACATTTTAGGATAATTTAATTCAATTCCTCACACACATTTATGTATTGTGATAAGTATGCCTTAATTTGTGTTATTTGTTACCTTTGCAAAGAGGTAGTGGGCTGCTCCATTGCCCATTGAGTCGACATTGAGCGCGGGTATTTCCACTCAAGATGTAACCTTTATTGCAGGTGAAGTTGACAACATCATTGAGGTTGAACTCACTGCCATTAGTCCGCCCGTTGGCTGGGTTACCGGGGTGACCACAAGTTATGGCTGAGGGTAGAGAATACAAATGTTACAAACTGTCACTGAAAAATCAATTGTACACTTTATTAGCACATCTGAAGAATGTAATCAAAACCTACAATGAACATTGTCACTGACACTGTCGGAACTACTATATTTTTTAAGAATTACTCAGGTGTACCTATTGTTGTGACAAATTATTGTGAATTTATAGTTGATATCCAGCCTTCCTGGAATTTTATTTATTAGTTCTCTCATTATGGAAAAGCGGTCATTAGTGATCTGCTTTTGCAATATCAGTTACTTACGGACACAAACAGGTGTCGTTCCAGACCACTGATGGTCTTGTTGGCAGATTCTGACAGATGTGCCGATCAGGCGATATCCCAGCATGCACTGGTACACCACTGTGTCGCGGTAGCTTGAGCCATCACCGCTAATGTGGCCATTTACGATAGGACTTGGAGAGTCACAGTGGCCAGCTAGGAGGGAAAAAAGCCATTATATCAGAATACAACCTCAAAAGATTCATGTGAAATACGGAAGGAAAAGGTCACATTTAACATTCGTGTATTTATTTCAGTTTAATTTGTTGACCTTGTGGAATAAATTTCTTTGAAGAGAAAAAAATAGTGACACATTCTTTCTTTGCATGTGCCACATCCAGGCTGAAACACAATAAAATCACTTTATATATTATTGAATCAGTGTGATAGAAATTCATCAGAAGAAGATAATTTGAGTTAACTGGAGCATGTGAACAGATTATCTTGTTTTTGGTTCACTCAATTTTCAATTATCTCATCTCGACACGCATAGCAACTAACTGTGTGGTCAGAAGTATTGAAACACCTTGCTGTTATACCTAAGCAAAGTCAACACACAGCTTTGCAGGCACAGCAGGGAAGACTTTCTAAAATATGTTGGAGCGTGTCTGCGGATGTTTTGTCTATTCATCCAGAAAAACAAAGGTCACTGATGTTGGACCTTTGTGAGTGCCTGTCTCACGATCTTTATTCCTTTTCATCACAAATGTTTTTTGAAGGAAGGCTTCTTTCACATCAGACTCAGCCTTTGTGGATCTTGCTTTGTGTACTGGGAGCAGAAATATGCCTTGCACAATTTCTTGGTAAAATGAAGAATTATGATTGAGCGCTATATGGGTAGGTGGATGAAATCTCCAAATTGTGAACTGGGATAGGCTCCAGCTCACTTGTGACCCCAATCAGGACACGTAGTAAAGAAAATGAATGGCGATATAATTCAAACTAGATTTATTGAGACTTACCGAGACACCTGGTTTCAGAACCACTCCACAGCCCATTGGCTCCACATTCTCTGACATGTGATCCCACCAAAGTATAGCCATGGTTACACATAAAGATTGCAGTTGCACCAAATGTGGTCAGAGTTCCAAGTTTGGTGCCGAATGGCGGAGAAGGAAGAGCTCCACAGGACAAGACTGCAAAGCAAAATTCAAGTTTAATATTGACAATAGAAAATAAAATACTATAATAAAGAACGTGGCAATTAAATTATTCATTTAACAATGTGGTGTATTAAACTTTTGGAATGTAAGGCATAATGAAATACAACTATAATTCCAAGAGGAACAACAGAACAAAACAAACAATAAAATGTTTTAAATCGTTTCCTGCAGTGTCCTGTGGACCCACAAAACTGTTGTCCGACTTTCATAGCACTATTGATTATTTGACTTACTTCTGCATGTTGCCGGGTCATCCGACCCCTCCCACGTCCCATTGGCAAGGCAGCGTAGTGTTCGATGTCCCGCTCCGAAAGAGAACCCCGCTGAACATTCCAGCATGGCCAATGAGCCAAATTCTCCCAAGGTCCCAGAGAGCAGACGGTAGGTCATGTGATCAGACAAAGCACCCTCAATGCTGGGACAGTGGATGGCTGGGAAATAGTACATGTAAGGTCATGAGAGCTGAATTAATGAAGAGCACACTTAATGATGGTGGCTGAAGCTTAGCCTTTGAGGACTTTACAGGATTAGCTCTAATAACAAGGTGACTGGTTCAAGACCAAAAATGTCAAATTGAGTATTTATTTGCACGTTGAAATACATGGAAAAAAAACAGCCACGTCACTCTCCATCTTGCTCTCTAATCACAAAAAGGTAACACTTACAGAGACACCTTGGGGGTGAGGCAGAATTACTCCAGCTGCCATCCTCCAAACACACTGCTGTGGCTGGTAGACTGGGGTCAAGGTAATATCCGTGTTTACAGTGGTAGGTCACCTGACTGCCCACATTGTAATGGTAGGCGTAGAAGCTGCCATTGCCCGGTGACTGGGGGATCCCGCAGGAGATAGCTGTCAATCACAAATAAAAGTGTTATGGAGATGCTCATTTTATTCATCATAACGAAACGTTAAGGATTTGCTGAGGATAAACAAATGTACCATATGCTTGTGAGTATTGCTTGTTTATATGTGTTGCTCCACTGGTTGTGTTCAAATATCTATTGCTTTAAGGCAGTGACACTGATGCTATTCATTAGTCTGTTTAGGATGTTTTGAAAAGTTTGTCCGTATTAACCTAAATAGACTATTAAGGCAAAAGATCTTGAAAAAATTGAAAATCGGGTCACTCGTGTCTTATATCGAGGCACTACTGTTTTGAGACATGCTTATTATAGTACCTTGACAGAAAGGTGAAAGTGTGTCCCACTGGAATAACCCATTAGGGTGGAGTCTACAGGTGGAATTCATTGAGCCAACCAGACGGTAACCATGGTTACAGAAGAACTGGAGTCTGCTGCCTGGGCGGAGTTTGGTTCGGTTGACAACACCTCCATTCGCTGGCGGATCATTAATGCTACAGTATGCAGCTGGGGAGACATTGAGAGAGTAAAAACAAAGAAAAAATTTGTGCAAAAAGCAAACTTTTTTTAGGGTGGGAGGAGTGCTTCTCCCACACACAACAACAAAGTGAGTCACTAATCATTATTTCCATGTCGGATAGTTATCTTATGCACAAGTATCTTACGTCAGCTTCATTTAAATGACTCATGTGGCCTTTTGTCTTGCACTAACATCATCTGTTTGAAAATGCATCTGATCTCTCTGTGGCTCATGTTATACAACCAACATTGTTAGGGCTATTGAGGACAAGGGTTTCAAGGGGCTTACTTACACCAATTATGCCACTGTATGAGAAACAAAATTGGAAACATTTCAGAAGTGGAGTAGTTAATTACAGTTCATTTTTAAAATGTGGTAACATTCGATAGACGTCCATTTTCAATAGGTAGCGGTCATTATGTTGTGCTATTCCAACTCCAAACTACATTGTGAAAATAATTGTAATTTTGTGGTTAAGTACGGTAACATTATTAACAATTGAAAGAAACCCAGTGGGATGAAATCCTTTCCACCATATATTCAAAATATAAATACCAAGTAATGTGCACTTGCACTTATCATTCAGGTCACGTTTATAAATCAAACACACACACACAAACACACAATGTATATAACGCATAATTTACTGAAATGTATGGTGTGCATGTACCCGAGTATCTTATCTTGAATCCTTTCTTGTTGGTTGCATGGTCAGTGGACCAGCGTAGGTAAAGCTGATTGGTTTTGGAGGTGAAGTTGAGTTGAGATGAATGATTTCCACTGAGAGCCACAAGCAAAGGGCTCTGTCCTGAGGACCCTGCAAGGAGCGCATGAATAAAACATACGGTAAAGCTGTGTACATAGTCAACCCTACATTTTCAGATTGCATGGATAACTGATGGATAACATGATTTGTTTTTCACCTAGGTAGTTGTTCCATTACTCGCATAGTCATCCTATATTAATAATGATAATGATAAGACTTCTGCAGGATTGTGCAAACAAATAGATGATGCAAGCCTGAAAATATGTTCAAATTCTATATTATGTCTTCGTGCGTGTGTGTTGCTGCATTTTTAATGACAAATTCATCCAACTGTGGTGAACACCTACTAATGTTTCATTCTTATTAAGAACACAAAGATGCAAAATGTGACTTTTTTGGCCTAAACAAAAATGGCATATTTGCATTTGTTTGTGTGTGTTCCATGTGTGAGACAGTGTACCGTCAAAAATTTCCAGCTCGTCAAATTGCTTCTCACTGTGGAACATCTCAACGTAGATATTGATGATGTAACCTGAGAGACAAGACGCTCATTAAACTATAAACACATTAAGCAAATTCCACCAGACAACATTAGGCATGTCTGAGTTTTCTAATGTGATTCAATACATATCAAAAGGAGGATTATTCAGTCAGCCTGTTCATCATTACGGTTAGAGAACTGTGCTTCACATTTATTTAGCAACATGATAAGGGACAAAAAATGGAAAAATTCTCAGTGATAAAGTGCCCGTCAACATCACTGCAAACTACAACCATAATGAAGAACATTAATGCAAAACTGAGCAGTTTTATCAATTGCAAGGGCGGAATGTACTGGATCTCATTGAATACAAGAGTAGCTAATGACATGGCATGGGATTGTTAAGCTATAGCCAAGTGTACCTGGAAGCATGCGAAGTAGCCAGGAGCAGGTCTGGCTGTTGGGGTAATTGCTGGGGAACATAGGACTCAAAATGACTCCCGATGATGAAGACCTCTCCTCATTGGCTGGACACTGGGCTGGAGGGCGAAACATGCATGTTATAAACCGTATGAAGAGGAAAAACGTTATTGTGCAAACTACACCTCAAAGCGACACAGTGAGTTTTCTTATTGTATTCAAGGTTGTTTTTCCGTTTACATGTCCACTCATATTAACGTGTTAACGATAACTGTTTACACTGGATGCGTAATAATCAAACAGAGTGTTCATTCTTTTCAATCCATTCAGCAGCCTTGAGTACAAGCAAGAAATAAACAGAACATACTGCCCCATCTCTAAGTGTGATGGGAATAAACACTTTCACATGAAGAGAAGGAGAACTCTAATTGTGCCAAAGGAGCACTTAAATTGCATGATGTTACGGTAAGAGCACAGTCTTCTATCTATTAAACACAATGGGCAGAGCGATGACAAAGGCTGATCCTCTCGGCGGCGCCGCATCTGCTGTGAGAGAAATAAATGCAACAGCTCACTCTTTTCACAGATTCCACAAAGAGCCTCAAATTCATTTCCAGAGAAGATGTACTGATGATGCTTACAAGCAAGTGTTGAGACACTGAGGTTACTACGTTGGCTAAATTATTTAAAAAGAAAAGATTAAACAAGATCAATCAATCTATATATGAAAATATAAACAGCTTTTTTTTAGCAAACATGATACTGAGATGAACAGTGTGTAAACTAAGAGGAATGTTTTCCCCCCGGATGCATTTTTTTGACAGGTTTAGCATTTTGAGCGTAAAAGCTAGTATATTCAACTTTTTGGGGGGGGGACAAGAAATATGTTATTTTCACATACAATGATAGATTGTATGTAAATATTTACACGTTTCTGTCCCAGATGATGACAAAACTGAGAAAAGTGTTGACTCACCTCCTACTTGCAATAAAAAATGTAAATACTTTTTCCCCACATACTTCAGTTTTTTAATGCCCTAGTCTATTTACTTTAATTCAGTAAAACTAAAACTTTAATTTATTTCACTAGATTTTGACCATAATACATCAAGTTCAAAGGAGTATACGTATATCGTCAAAAAGATATCGTGAGGACAAGTATTGCAAGAATAACTTCAGCAGACATTGTCGTTTTTGTCATATATTGAATCATGACATTAAGCCTCAGTTTGGCTGTTTGTAATTCTTCCTTAGGAACAAACACAAACAATTATGCAATCACAAATCTAAACTCGTAAAAATTATGATTTTGATATTTTGTATTTTCTTTTTTTACAGGTCCTCAAGCACACATTTATTCTCACGATATTTCATCTTTACACGTGGATCTCTGATGGATTCTGCCTTACCTTGACATGTTGGCGGTGGCGCCTCAAACAGTAAATGGGAGTTGAGCGTACACATGAGCTCTGCCTTCCCAACGAGTGTGTATCCAGGGAGACAACGATAAGCCACAATATCGCCTATGGCGTGGAGAAAATGAATTATTAAAAAAATAAGAATAATAATCAGTCACTCACTATACATAATTGATTGAGAAGCACAAATTTTCAAAATGATAAATACTGAATAGTGGCCTCAGGTCTTACAATAAATGTTTCTGTGGTTTGCTGCATTTACTGTTCTATTGATGAAAGTTTGCTTTTTTTTTTTTTGCATTGCATCTTGCAAAGCTGCTGCTACACTTGATGTTGATGGTATGATGTTCCTCTCTCATATTGTTAAAAAAGTACATCTGTCAACTGATATCTCTTTTGACTATCAAGTACGTGATCATTTTTATATATGATTTTTATAAATCAAATCTATAGACTTTTCTAAGCAATATATTTTGGTCGGTTTTAATGCTTTTTTTTCCTGTTTACTGAAAGATGATAACATATTTTACTGTAAAATACAAAAATTTTTATACTTCTGACAGGGACAATTGATGGTTGCTGTCTGTTTAAAATTACACCTATGGTTGAATTGAAAGGTCACATAGGCTGAAAAGCAGGAGGCAGTGAGTGCATTATATAACATAGTGGTGAGGGAAAATAGAGGCCTTGACAAGTGATTACTTACCTGAAAATTGATGTTTTTCAAAGCCCCAGCACATATTCAACCACAATGAAAATATTTTCTTTATTTGAGGTGGCGGTTATGTTGTTAGGGATTTCCAGGTTATCTTTATCGTAGGATCATTTTGGAATGTAGACTATAATGATTAACCAATCTTGTCTTGCTCTCACAACGCAGTAAAATAAAGTGGTTGCATTCTCTGCTTGATTGACCAGCTGCAGAGGAAGCAATCAAAGTTGCTCTGTTTCCCACAACATTCATAAAACACCCCCTGCTCTGATTTGACCAGAGGCCGGGGGTTCACCAAACCTGTCCACTCTCACCCCCACTCTGTTTCTCCTAATAAATATGCCCTTGCAGGAGGGAGAGTTTTAGACCTCCATTCGAACATCGCTGCACGCACAGCGACGAATGGACTCTCCACCTGCAGGTGTCTAAAAGGACTTACTTGTCTCCCGTGTGGTTCTTGCAAAATAAGTTGGAGTGAGCGAATCTCTAACATATGTCATTGTATGTGAATGACAATGCATTTCAAAAAAGGCAATATTCAGAAAATATAATATGAAAGCAATTGATTAATTTTTCACCTTGGTTCCCCCTCAAACTTCACTAACATCAAGTGATCATACACAGTATTCTGCATTATTACCTATTAGAAATTCTTCATCCTCATAGATTATTTCAGCGTTCTCCACAACAGGAGGAGGAGGGCATTTCTTCAGACGGTAGGCTATAAAGAAAAAGTATATATTTATATAATATAGTTTGATTAAATATAGA
Source organism: Syngnathus scovelli (assembly GCF_024217435.2). NCBI lineage: Eukaryota > Metazoa > Chordata > Actinopteri > Syngnathiformes > Syngnathidae > Syngnathus > Syngnathus scovelli. The sequence goes on from NC_090850.1 coordinate 16,156,574, forward strand.
ATATTGCAAAAAATGCATTTGCATATTTGCAATTTTATCTGATGCCTTTGTGCCAGCAACAGTTCCAAGAAGTTAGCTATTCATATAAGAGCTTCGTTTTATGAGCTATGCAATACAAACATGGCCCATGGCCAGTCTAATTTCCTTTTATAAGAAAACTTAAGGGTTTAAAATTAGATATTGTTTTGAAAAACAATATGCTCATGTACCATGGAAGTTGAGAATGAAGAATCCTCCGGTGGAAAAGTCCGAATGAAAGCGGATCAGAACCTTGGAGCTGGAACTGTAGGCTGACTCTAACGCTGTGTTGCCGCTGAAGACTCCCAGCTGAGGACTGGATGCATCTGGACCATCCCTGCATGAGGACAAGTGAGAGTACAGACGTGTGACAATGAAAGAAAAAAAAAATTAAAATTGACTGTATAAGCACAAGCTTTCCTGGACATCTGGTGTTTGTGACAGGAAAAATGTGATTTTAACGATTAATATTTATACTCAGTCTTCTATCACTCAGTGTGAACAAGTCGAGCCCTTAAAATCACAAGATGACACGATAATTAAGTATGACCAGATGCTCTTTTAGTATTATTACCGCCTCTGACATAACTTTAATTTGCTGCCATTTGCTGTCTAATTTCAAGAATATATTTATTGTTTTGCAATTAAACAAGGCCCATCTTGTTCTGAAGCGGAAATAAAAAGAGAATAAATGAGAAGCATTTATATACGGTAGTTTGTGCTCATTTAGGTCTGGGGTGGCCCTGATTTATATTTTGTCACCTTTGTTTGCTTTTTCACCCTTTTGCAAACAAGTTCATTGAACAAAGCTGTTGGATTAAAGGCTTAACTTAGCTCATTAAAAATTGAATGTTGTTCAAAGGTTACATTTTCTAAAGTTCCTAAATGCACCTTTTTGTTTTTAATGAGCGTGCATTTGGATTAAACAAGGCTTGTAAAATTTTAATTCAATAAGTGTGCCTGGAATCTCTTGGCTGCTCAATAATTCAAGGTCTTCCGTAGGTGTTGAAACTCTTTTAGTGAATCAAAATGTACTGTTTGTCTATTTAAGCACAAATTGAATACAGAATGTTGAGTGTTTCTTATTTTTCAGCCTGAAACTCACACAACTACAGTTTTTATTAACCAAGCACCCGCGCCACCTTTTTATTTTATACAATTTGATTTAAAATATTCTTTGGTGGCTGGTATCTATAATTCATGCTTAATTTTGAAAAGTGCATATATTCTCCTTTAACTCAATAAAATCCTGCACTTAGCTGGAGCAGGCTGTTTATATCTTTTATCAAAGCGTATCTTCCGTTGAGTGCATGGTATCAGCTTCTGAGCAATATATATATATATATATATATATATATATATATATATATATATATATATATATATATATATATATATATATAGCTCAGTTCATATTGTAGTTTAAGCAATTGCCATACATTAATGAGAGCGTAAGATGAATGTGTCTCCATAAATAAACTGATGTCCTTGCTGGCTAGCAAAATGTATGTATATGTGAGGATTTGGAATTGTGACAAGAATGTTCATTGTAAGGAGAGATTCAAAAGTGATATATCAGCGTAACATTACCATATTGCAATATATCATACATGCCATCTTTTCTGGCCCGGAAGATAGCAAAGTGGAGTATCACAGTCTAAAGCTCCCCCTCCCACTAAGCGGTGAACAATTGCGAGTCTTTTCCAAGGTGGCAAATGTTGCGTTGTTGTCAGGGTTCGTTCAAGGTCGCAAAAGTTCCAAACAAAGCCCCAGTATCTTACTAAATAAGGGATGATCAATCAAACAATTGAGTATGGAGAAAAGTTACTATGGATCATCATGATAAAGGATGATCAATTAAACAATTGAGTGTGGAGAAAAGTTACTATGGATCATCACGAGTGTAAAGGTAATATTTACTTGGCGCCATTAACGGGTGATTGGAACCATAATTTTTCATTGGTATATAGAACAACGGCCTACAGCGCTCCAAAATATCCGAATTCACCTGGAATCAACAGCTAGAGAAGTGGTAAAGGTTCAAACAGGACAATGATTTTAAAAACAATCAAAATTTGGAATAGATCAAGCGGGCTAGTATTTATTAAGCCTCTGCAATTATCATCCTGAAACCTCCACCATGAAATAAGGATCGATCAAAAAGTTAATAAAAGTCCAACATGAATATTACTTTCCTGCCCATGGTAAAAGTTTAGAAACTTCTCATTACAACTGTGTGGACTTAAAAAAAATAATCTCCAAGTATCTTCCAATGCAGGGAATGGGGTGGTGCTGTCGTTCATCAGCAGGCAAAACAACAGGGAAAGTTTGGCAACATCCCCTGACATTTGGATACAGTGCCACCGTTCCCCGGGAGTTAATGGGCATGCTGAGCCGAAAAGCAGCAAGGGCAAATAAGTGAGATATTAAGAACATAGCAATGTGCAAGACGCGGCATTCAGCACTATGATTAATGAGAACATGGAACAAAAGAGGAATGGCGAAGAGGGGAGCTGGAATAGATGCTAAAAAAAGGACTTGCATGAGAAGCAGTATTAAGTTTCAAAAGCTTTTTTTTAACACAATGTGCTTGCATAAATTGAGTCAAACCCTCCTTATATAACACAGTTGGAAGGCAACATGTTTTGCATTTAACCCCGTTCCAATATGTGTTATCATTAACGTACCTTTAACATCACTTGGAAATCATTAACATGCTAAACACTGTCAGCTAATGCTAATCTTTGCGTTCAACAGAACTCGATGCGCAAAGTCACCACTCACTAAGCAAGCGGTACCTGGTGCCTGTTACCTCACTTGTTTTATTTTGGTCTCAGTGATTCACGAGAAGACCTGATAAAGAGAAACCAAAGAGTCCGACAGTATCTTCAACACAGCGGTGGATCATTAAGAATTGCAAACATACAACTTTGATTTGTCCCTTTAGAGGCCATGAGAAATGTTTTGGATGCATCATTAAATGCAACCTCGAGCAATTTTTTTTTGTTTTTTTTTGTTTATTGCACTCTTAGGGCAGGGGAAAAGCCTGCATAGACAATAGATTTGTTTCAATGTTATTTCAAAAAGCCTTGTTGGCATCCAATAACCCATTCCTGATTATGTCATTTCATTATTTATCATTGGCACAACCAAATTAAGGACAGTAAAGCAACTAGCAAGTAGGTGACTCAAAAGAAAGTTCCCATCTTTTGACAAGCTGATTTACTCCAAAATGTATTGAATTGAATATAGATTGAGCTTTGCATTTGTTTTTGTCAAATATCGCATTGTAAATGATATTTATTTTGCAACAGTACAAGGTCAGAAAGGGATTTTCGACATGTCAGTGCAGTGGGCAGTGTTACGTGAGCACTAGTATCACCTTAATCCCCGTTCAACTGTTGACTCACTTGGTTGTGGGCTTCTCCTAACATGTACCAATAGACTCTGAAGGGCAGCAAAATTGAAAGCAAGTGCTCACCGATTGCATTGCCTTCAATTTCAACTGCTCGCTTTACAGCTTGACTCTTAAGCCTTCAAATTAAATGCTTAAACCAGTTCCACTTGATTTTTAGCTTCACTCAAAATAAATTCTATAACATGCTGCCAACAAGTAACTAGTAAGTGAGAATATTGTCCGGAGGTGACCCGATCTTTTCAGATGCAGCCCAGTCCCACTGGATTTGGTAACTCCGTCTCCAGTACGCCTTTCATTACATTCCCCACTCCTGACTGAATCTGATCATTACGACCAGAGTTACCCAGACTCCCTGGGCTCTTGGGCTCAGTCGGGGCCGGTCCACTGAGTCAGATTAAATTGGTCAGTGGTCCCATTGTAAATGCATTACTCTCCCACTACCTGTATCACAATCTTAGCCCCACATTGAATCCCATTATAACTACAGTAGAGCCAGGGTGTGCATAAACTAGAGTATGCACCGGGAGGCTATGAAGTTGGGATCCCTGCAAATCCACCAAAAAACAACCACTACAATGAGACTCATATACTCGCAGCTATAAAATGTAATACACTTGCACCTGTAATGAGCTGTCGAAAAAAAAAAAAAAATCCGTGTGTCATAGAGCTGCAGTGCATCACGCTGAAAGACTGTCACATAAATAGTAATATGTTTTTGGAAGTCAGTATGGTGCGCCACTGCAAATACACAAGCATAGACAACTATAAATGTATGTCCGTAGATGAAAAGGAGTACATTGTATTTGTACATTCCAGCGGGTTTAGACTTACCATACGGCAATGTAATCAGTGACAGGCTCAGTCTGCAACAAGGTAAAGTTGATGTAAACTCCATGTCCATGGGGAACGGCGATGAGCCAGCTACAGTCTTGGGAGTTAGGGTATTCATTGGGGTACTGAGGCGAATAAATGGTCCCATTTTCAGCTGTGACATTGTAGCCACAGGGAGCTGCAAAGGCAGTCATAAAAGATTATTTATTTGGAACTGTCCTTTAGTTCCAAATAAAACATTTTAAAACATTCCGGACCTTCAGAACTTGATAGAAACAGGCTAAAATTAAAATTTGGTTTATTGTGAAGAATTCATTTTTTGATTTAAATAATTGATTGATATTCCTCCATCAATGCCCAAAAGTAAACAAAAGACATACAAGATTTTGTTCTCACCCTCGCAACGTGGAAATGGGTGGTTCCACTTCCGGTTAGTCCCATGCACACATGTGAGGACCGGGTGTCCGATCAAAACGTAGCCGGGATAGCACAAGAATGTTATTGACCGGCCAGCACTGTAGTCACTGTTGATGATGTCACCATTGGTAAAAGGGGAAGGGTCCAGGCAGTTTTGAAGTTGATAAGCTAAAAGCAGACATTACTGTAAATTAGTACATACACTTTATTACAACACATTTAAATCTATTTCATATGACCAATGATATCCAAACACGATGTGATGGAATAACCAATTCAGTAAGAAAAATTGGATCAAAATCATTTCTGAGTGATGGGAGTAGCATTCATTTGCATCATGGGCTTCAAGAACAAGACTGGTCTATTTTGGGCATGCAACATTAAAAGTCATTAATAACAACAGGCGTGATTAATGAGAAAATTGTCTAGACTAAGTAAATGTGTTGAATAATGGAAGAGAGTTTTGCAGCACTGTAACCAGTTGAAAGATGTGTACTGGCACACGTGTGCTGCCATTTAGTATTTGCTCAACATTTACAAATCCAGATGGAAAGTGTCTCAAGGGATACTTCAGAATGACAGGACTCAGTTCCTGTGGGCCACAGCTCAACTTAGTCAAAAAAAAAAAAAAAAAAAAAACACTCACGCATGGTTGTTTTTTTTTCTTCCATGACCACGCCCATAATTCTAAATGTTAGGGGTTCTTTTGTTTTGTTTTTTAGGATGGCTTACTTGGTTTCAACCACAAACAATGGTCATAAAACATTGTGTTATGGAACTACAAAAAATATTTTTAAAGCCACATCTGTGACGAAACCAATTTTTGGCCACTTTGGTGTTTACCACATTTACATATGTATGTCACTCTTCCGGCAACAAATGTCGGTCTTCCATGGAGCTAGAATACGATGATGCCTAAGGTTTGGCGTCGCTTTAAACTAAAAAAAAATGACAAAAATAAAATTTTTGTTATTACTGCAAAGTGAAGTTGGAGGGGATTAGAGACAGGATCAAAGGACATGTGATATATCTATCTATCTCTGATTTCTATCTATCTAATTTTCCCTAGTATTATCCAAACATTAATATAGTTCTGTACAAAATCTTATATCTCCCTGTCTTGTAGGGATAGTTAGTCTACTCTCTGTATAGACCATAGGCGTTCACAGGGACATGAATCAGAGTGACAGGACTTGACCGGTGCAAATTCAGGTCAAAACAGGGGCAATTATCTCATGCATGTAAATGTAGGTGGACTTGTGTGTCCTTTAGCAAGTCAGGTTACGCCGCCAGTGACATGTTTTGTGTTTTTGATGGGAGCCGCTTGACGGTATGAGTAAAGTAGACAAGATGTCAGCCTCTCATGGGGGCTTTGCTAACGCGCCATCCTTTTTTAATAATTACACCAAAGCCATAAGGTTGCACACTTAAAACAGCTTAAACCATCATACTCTTTGTTAGTTGGCAATGGCCACTGTATTTGGGTGGTAAATCATAATCTGTACCGTGCACTGAAGCACTTTTTTATTTCATCATTTAAGCAACTTGAAATGATTAAACCAAATGAGACCAGAGACAAACCAGAGTTGAGGAAAATCAAGCAGATGTTCAAATCTGTTTGGTTTGTCGCTTTCAATGAAAAAAATAGGTCACTTTCTGACTGGAAGTGATTCATGACAATGAAAAGTTCATTCACCTTGATAAGTGAGTTTGAAGCCCATCCTGTTCTTGGAATGGTCACTGTAGAAGTGAATGATGGTCTGGTGGGTGGTACTTAGAAGAGACGGTGGCACTTGCGAACCAGTGAATTGTCCAATAAGAGACGAGCTGTGCTGTGGTCCCGACCGCACTTCGAGGAAGTCGTGGTTGTCTTCAGAGGAAAAGTTTTGGAATTGAATATGGGCTCCTGCGATAAACATAATAAAAATGTTAATATTGTTTTTTTCATTTTACACTCAAGGAAACACTTGTGCTCACTGTTAAATTACTTAGCACTTTGATTTAATAGTGTAAGAGCAAGCACATTTCTTGCGCATATTCCAAGCCTACAACCAGATGTTATCAATGTCAAATTTAAAACACAACACATCACACGCTTGCCTCTAATTAAACACACGATAAGGTTTTTAATAAACCGTGTGTCACTCTCAGTAATGTTGTGCTGTAAACGACACCAGCAGATGTACTGACATTGCCTGATCGTCTTCAGGAATTATCCTTCGGTGCATAATACTTACCATATCCTGTTGGCAAGATGATTTGCCAGGTGCAGTCCAGGTTGCCGGGGTAGTTGCCGGGGAAACCCGGACTCAAGATCACTCCAGTGACCTCAGACAATACCCCGCCACAACGGGCTGACAGGATGAGAGAAAGGCTTGCGTTAACGATACTTCACATGCGCTTCAAGACAATATTAAATGATGAAAAACACCAGTAAAAAGAAAAGACACAGACTAAAGTCACATCTTTTGTTTGGTTGGTCATTATCGTCCTTCCAGTAGTGATTTTAATTATATTATGAAGTGACCCAATAAATATTTGTGTATGGCAAATATTGAGAAAGAGACAACAATTGCGAGTCTAAGAGTGATACTTCTCCGTTCAGGGGGGTTAAGATTGCTCTTTCATTAAAATGACAATTTTATTTCTTTACTATAAGAAAGAGATTATATTTTTCCCCAAACTTTTTTTTTTCTTGTAATATAACCACAATAACAATATTATGACCTGCCCATAATATTACTACTTAGTTTTTGTAATTTAATGTTTTAATTTTCCTCCCGCTTTGTTTTCTTTTTTTTCCCAGCATTACTCTTGAATGCCTTCATTCATCTGTGACATCAATGGACATTACAGAAAGAGGAACAATAATTTGTTTGCTGTATGTGGACGTTTACTTTTATAAGAAACGTATTTGGTTAGAAAATCACCTGTTTTGTCATATGATTACAATGTTGAAACACACATTGCAGCGAGAGGAGCAGGACGCCCGGCTAAGAATAGCTTGTACTGGAAAATGTCAGTTTTACATGAAATGAACCTGCTACAGACGTAAACCATCAGGGCCATAACACAAACAACAGTGGAACCAATTCATGAGTGAACATGTTCAAAAGCTTTGGGTTGCACCACAAAACTGCTTCTGTTGCCTCTCGTATGGTACTGTGAATCAATTAAAGAGTAACTTCACCCTCTTGTCGTGTTCATTGACTCCAGGTGGATGTTCATTGCAAAAATGTGTGCACCTTTTATAGAGCATACTAGTGTCTAAGTGTGCGTGCATGTGCATGTGCATGTACCTATACAAAGCGGAGGTGGGTAGTTCCATCTGCGCACAGTTCCAGGCATGCAGGAAATATGAGAATGGCCCTTGACAGGACAAAAAGTATTATATGGCAATTGTTTTGGTATGTTTTATTGTTATGTTTTGGGCTATAAGTGTTACCTGTAAGGTGTATCCAGGCTCACAGGTGAAGGCCACGACCTCATTGACCATGTATCTGTCTCCTGCTTTTATGCTGTTTGCTGGAATCATCGGCTCAGGACAGGTTGTCAGACCGACCGCTGCAAAAAATTTGAACGTAAATGAATGATTACTGATGCATGTATAGTTACAGTACATGACAGCAGTCGCACTAACGCCAACATTTCAACAATTCAATGTCTTAAATTAATCTTACCTAAGAAGCATGTTTTGGAATGTGGCACGTTTTAACCTGCATCCCATTGGTCATTTTCGCAAATGATAAAGGCTCCAGTTTATGCCTTTGAGTATACTGTTATTCTATATGTCTATCTGTGTTGCTGCACAGTTTTTGTTGCTTAACATTGCAACTATCAGCTATTCATTAGCCTGTCTATGGCATTTTCATCGCGTGTCAGCATTGAGCGAGTAGACAAGTAGACTTGTAGACTTCAAGGAAAAGTTTTTCTTCAATAAACAATGTGCACTTCTCTTTGTTTTAAGTTTAGTTTTTAAAATATATTTCAACTGCAAGTTGCAACAAACAGTTTGAAATCTCTTTTTGATGAATTACTCAGAAATTCTGTCTGCCAAACTGCTGCTTGTTGTGAAGCGAGTCAAGTTCACTGCTGCCATACATTGCTCATACTGTATCTCAAACGTTGGCTAACAAATCAAAGCAAAAAAATAAGAATAAAAATCTGATGCATGGCAGCTTGTATATAACCAAAATTTGTAGTATATTTATATTTACTTTTCTTTACTCTGCAGTTAATCAAAAAGCAGCAATCTCATTTCCAGACCAGTTGTTTGTATGACACATGATAAATGAGTCTTGTGATGATCAACATTATTCAACACTTATGTCTAAATTATAACACATTTTGATTAATTTTTCATGAAATACATGTGGCAGGTAAATATTACTAGATGCTCCTTGTGGTTGTTTTTTCTGTTCCTATCATTGACACCTAAGATTGGAGGAGTTTTTATAATACCTCTGGGATGGAGTGAAAGAAAATGGTAGTGTACACACACCCAACACAATTAAGGTTCAACACATTCAGGTTGACGGAGGCGAGCCTTTCATCAAGTAGCATTAGAAGAAACGGATCTGTGTGTATATACGTGTGTGCGTGTGTGTGTGTCTTCCATTTGTTTGTATGTTTCAATCCCAAACTTCTGCAGGAGACTGCCCTGGAGTAAGTGGTTACCATGGCAACACTGGGGTGGAAGACGAATAAAGAGGGAAGGGTAGAGAGAAGTGAATGTGTCTGTATGTGTTTGTGTGTCTGATCTTGTTTGTTCATCATCTACCTGCCTACCAGCAAAACAATGTGATCCCGAAGAGTGCGCACACTTATGCACACGCATCCACGCACACACGAATACACACAGATGCCTTGGAAGTGTATGCTGACATTTGGGAGTGCACTCTGCCTACATGCATTGGGAGGAGGGAACTTCTGTAAGATGAAGCACAAGTAAAAGAGCTGCATGCGACATTCACACTCAGTGCATTATTAGTTGGAGCGTCATGACAACTGATCAATGAAACTAGTCCATTTGGCCGACCATCCCTCTCGCTCCTTCTCTCCCTATGGAGAAATGTACTAAGCTGTGATACCATTTAAAATGCTGACAGCACGACAAAGCGAGCCTCTGTGGGCACACGGCAACAGCTAGACAGTGTCAGCATTTTAGTCAAAATTGACGAGATTTACTACAAAGAGGCTTCAGAGGGTGAAAAATGATGAGAATATTACTTGTCACACGTTCCTCCCCACTTATATAACGTACATCACGCGCTAGAGGCACATCAGCAACAGTGGTGGGCAATCTACAGATATTTGTGGCTTCATTTAATAGCTATTTCTCAGTGATTAGCGTAACTTCCTTGAATTCCGAAACAACCTACTCATTGAAGACAATCAGTCATTTCCGCATCCTCAAGCACAATGGGTGGAGCAACCTAAAAATGTGGGAATTTCCTGTAACCTTGCTGTGAAAATTCCCAATAATTTTAGCACATTTCCTGGTGCTGGTTTGAAGATTTGTTTGGAGGCGTGGGACAAGCATTACAGTCATAGTAATGTTGAGTTAGATAGCAAATAGTTTTTTAGTTTACATCTATGCAGTTGTCAAACACGTTAGAGCGAATCACCCGGTCTATGGCACAGGGAAACTTGGGCCATACCATTCTATGGAATTGCTCTACAAAAAAAATTCGAAGTGTGATAAGTCAACCCAGGGGCAGCCAACAAATGAAGTTAAAAATGACAGCAAGTTAGTCGCATAGACTAACAAATAGGTGAAGACAGCCCCCCCCACACACACAAATCCTTGCACATTCTCATAAGAGGAGACATGTTCATTGGTCTAGAAATGATTGTAAGCCAAAAGAACTACAATGACCTGAAAAGCACAGCCACGACCTAACAGGTGAGAGTAATTGTGTTTACTTTGTATGTGTGTGCATCACTAAGTCATGAAAGTGTCTATTCTTCCTGCGCGCTATATGACACAAGCATTTTGACAATCTCCGGGTTATGACTGTATGTTTTGTGGTCAAGTACCTGTATGTGTGTCTGTGTCCTAGTTCAGGTCACTGACTCTTGCTATTTCATGTTGAAGGTTTGCTTCGATGTGTCTGTGCGTGTGTTTGGGCGCATGAACCACTCCCTGTATTCAATCATGTTTTGTTTTCGATACATATATCATTTTGCTGGTGATCAATCATTCATTCCATAGATGTTGAACCTTTCAACTTACTTTTGTATTCAAGGTGAAAGCCTGCAGCCACAACGCTTATGTCACTCTGAAAGTGCAAGAGAAGCTGATTGGATGTAGAGTTAAGGAGGGCAGGAGGTGTAGTTCCTGTAAAAAAAATAGAACAATAATTTAAATGGATTAAGAATTACAAACAATTTATTTGGCTTAGGTGTACCTAATGATGTGACCGCTGAGTGTAGAAAAATGCATAAGCTATAAAAGTCTAGCCTTAAGAAGTCTTTACAACCCAAGTCCATCCGGGAATTACCAGGAAAGGAAGGTGAGTGACCTCTAACCCTCCACAGACCGCTAACAAGGAATTGTCCCGATATGAGGGAACCCTCATCAGACCTCACGCTCAGTAGCAAACATCAGATCACTGCGGTTAGATTGGGCAGCTCCCCAGTGTGCCTTGTGGAGAAGGGCACAGTCATTTGCGTGTCTTTGTGTGCGAGTGTGTGCTGCCCAGTAGGCGGCATTTTTCATGTGTGATAGGTATATGACAGGTATGTGCTTGGGGCAGGTCACAGGGGAAACACCGCTGGGAGATTGTAAAGGTTAGCTCATTCTTTACTCCTCCCTGTCCTCTCTCCCACCTTCGAGGCTTCACTCAAAGTACAAGTGAAGCTTCTTTGCTCTTTCTTCTCCTGCTCCCACCGCTCGCTGTCGCCACAGAGGAGGACTTCTTAACGCATCAAAAGGACATTTAAGATAATATCAGATTCCTTGGTATTACAACTCATCCATTATATATGACTGGTGAGCAGTGTTATGTGTGTGCATGTGTGTGCTCATAGATTAATATCTGTCATAGCTAATTCATCACATATACTCAGTGTTTGTGTGTGTGTGTGTGTGCATACAGCTTTAGTTTAGGAGCTGTCATATCCTATCTATCATAGACCTCAACCTGTGTGTGTGTGTGTGTGTGTGTGTGGGGGGCATTATTGTCATACCAGAAAATGACCCTAATTTAGGAGCCGTCATGTCTCCCCCATCGTAGATCTCCAGAGAATCCCAGTTGTGCTCCGTAGCAAATGTCATCACTTGAATCTAAACAACACATAATGAAAATAAAACATATTTTGCATCAAGTGTCTGTGCAGAGTCATTGTATAACTTTGGAAGCAGAAGTATTCTCGTGGCATTCTTGTCACGTTTTTTTTCCCTGCCTATTTTTATAGCAGCAATAACATTGTGGTGTGGCACCCAATGGCTGCCATGTAACTCAAATGCAGTCAGCCTCTACATATTCACCATTCAGCAATCACAAATTCCCCTATTCACGTTTATTTCTAATGTCATGTCAGGTCATATGATATAGAGAATGGTAGTAAAACAGTCGTGTTGGCCTGCTGTGGCACGTAAACAGACAGCAACACAGCACTGACCGCCCTTGGTATTTAACAAGGTCTGCACTTCAACATCTGCCCAGCAGTATTTCTCCACCATCTGAATATCTGGATGCAGAGTGCTGTTCACGTTCACCTCATTCGTCTTGTCAAAAGACGGGCACTTTACAACAGGATATCTAGTGGTTAGCACGTTGCTATAATGTTTGGATATAGGCGTCTTAGTTGGGTCGGAGTACTTAGTGCGCAAGCCAGGTGTTGGCTGCGATTGTGGCGTGAGTAGAAAGCTAAGTGGTTGGCAAGGGTTAGTGACTCATCGATTACAACCAATCATGATTATTTTTAGAATAACAACTATATCAACAACTTCTCTGAAACTTTGAACCCCCTATTGGGCATTATTAAATGACATTTATTTATTTCACTGGAATCTATGCTAGGTGAAAGAGTGCCAATATTTAGCGAATGTCTAATGTTAAAAGGGTTTAATCAGCTCTTCACCTGTATTCCGGCCCCTTCGCTGACATGGATTCTCCACAGACAGTTGAGACTGTTTGGGTATGGCTCCGGAAAGCCAGGAGACAATATGGTACCACGGCGCTCCGTCAGATTCCCACTGCACGGAACTGAAGAGAAGACCAAAATTACAGATATTTCAGTGCAGTTTATTAACCAAATAACTGAGAGAAATGACAGGCTGTTAGAAAATGATGGTAGCTGCAGCCAGAATAAAGTGTTGAAATGACTGTAACACAGAGCCAGAGGCAGAAAAAAAAAAGTGGCTCCATATGATTTAATAAACTGAAGTGACAATTAAAGCTGTTTGCAGCAGAAATAGATTGCATACAGACGTAGATTTTGTTGGACAGCATTAGTATTGAATGATGATTTAGCGCTTCGGAACAATTTTTAGTTAGAGATGGTGTAATGCCAGACGAATATGAGAGCCAATAAAAATGCAATAAAGTCACTTTTATGAAGTGAGTTATTAATTAACAAAAACTATAGGTTTATTTTTGAGGTTATAGTTTGCAATAGTACAAAATTGTATTGTATCATAAATGAATGGAGTTTTTGAGTGTTTGCTCAATTTGCCAGCTCTTGAATTTGCTGCGTCTTATGTCCGGTGAGGGTATATCTCAGTGGCTTACCGATACAGCTTGGCGTCGATGAATTCCACTGTGCCAGAGCACCTGGTACAGCCTGGCATCGGATCGCGCTGGATCCCTTCAGCAGATATCCCGGACTGCACTCGAAACGGACCACCGAGCCGGCTGAGAACTCTGAACCGATCCGCCGGCCGTAGCGAGGTTCTGGCACAGAGCTACACTGACTGTCGCTGGTCCTAGGCACAGCTTCAGTCGGCAGTCATTAAGAGTATTGGTTGGTGGAAGGATCACAAAAAAAATAATTCATTGAACCTCATCCACCATCAGTCCTCATGAGCACGTATTTGAAATGCTTTTAAGGAATTCAAATGATCACTCGTTCATCGTAAACGGTTTTGATAAAGAGGTATTTTACAAAGTGACCCTCGTGAGGATTAAGCAGTTTGGGAAATGGATGGATGGATTAAGTATCTGTGGTGTTTCATTTACAGATATTTCAAATCATAGAAATTTTTCATCTTTAGTTATTTCTACAGCTAAAGTAGAATACTATCTCCATCTCAGAATGATTAGTGTTGATGTTGCTTCATTTTGTCTTTTACTTGGATGTCCATTAGTTATCTGTTTAGCCATTCAAAGTGTAACTGCACCAAAGCAAGGACGGAGTCAGTCACTGTTAATTGCAACTTTCAAAGAAATAGATTTACATTAATGCGTTTGAATGATTCGTCCTTTTAACAACTCACCATTAATCTGACAGCACTCTCAAGCTGATTTTCTCATATACAATACAAATACACTTTTGATATTATTGGTGAATGAAGTGTTGAAAGAAGAGACTTTAGTCACATTACCTTGGTAGACAAAGTGAAAGCCCTTAGCTGGTTGGCCACTCTTGGCATTGAAGCGCAACATTATCTGATGGGATGTTGCCAAGGGTAATGTCTCCCCTGGGAAACACAAATAACACAAACCAAGCAATGGGGTTTTGAAGTTAAAATTTGTGGTTGATTTGCACAGTCTCAATAAGAATTTCCTGAGGAACATGAGTTTAAAAGACACTTCTTCATTTTTATAGTGCGGATGGATGGATGGATGGATGGATGGATGGATGGATGGATGGATGGATGGATGGATGGATGGATGGATGGATGGATGGATGGATGGATGGATGGATGGATGGATGGATGGATGGATGGATGGACGGATGGACGGACGCACGGATGGATTTGTTAAAGGCACACTCGACCTAAACATTTCCCACACTATTGTTGACAGCACAGATACAGTAGTTGGATTTTCAATCCATACTAATGTTATTGCTATGTACTATAATGACATTTGCTGTAGATGGATTGTTATGGAGAATGCAGGACAGTTCTGCTGCTTCCTCCACGGCCCCAACGAGGCATTCCTGTCGCTGATGCTGTCTCAAAGATAAGTTATAATAGATTCTCACTAAATACATCACTGCCGAATATACTGAGATAACAACTGCTGGTGCTATGATCTCACGGCCCCCAAGAGTGGCTTTCTTGCAGATAATTTCATTTTATTCTTCTTACAAAGATGTGATCAGGAACTCCTAAAGAGCATAACTTAACTAACCCTATCCTCACCTGAATGTGATCCCGCCAGAGAACTCAACAATCGAGAGTTCTCATTGGCACCATCGAATAGCTCCACCGAGTCGTTCATCGCAGTCTGGAAAATGGCAAACTGACCGAAAACAACTGGAAAGAAGGACGAGGGACAGACCAGAAAATCAAGAAAATGTTAAATACATGAGCGGATTTAGTGTTACGATTTTATGTATTTACAATTCAAGCATACCGAACTGCGGAGGCACTGTGATGTAGTAGGAACAAATTTGTCTAGAGGTGTAATTTAAAGGGTAGTTTGGAGACAAAACAACTCCCTCAGATCCACCATAGTGTCCACCACACGGTGCTGCAGAAACACAAGGAAAGATGATGTTAGAATTTGCAAGGTGGTAGAATTGTGTCAAATGCAAAGCCATAATGCAAACTCTTTTTAGATTGTTTGTAAATTACTTAGCAAGATTTTTAAAGGCCTGTTTCATTCTGCTATTAACACATTTAAGGTTGACGGTGAATCACTAACACTTGTTTGTTGCCTGCTTTTCACATATACATTGCTCTTTGGTTTACCTGCCAGTTTCACCTCTAAATATAAATGAAGGCTTCACGGATAAAAGTCAAATTCTTGCAGGTCAAATGTCAATTATGTAAATGTCTGGCATGATCCTCTCCTAGTTTTGACTGCTTATGAGTAAGACAACACATTCCCCACTAAGCTCTTTTTCATCTTGTTGATGCGTTGAATTGATACCTAAATAGCCCACTTCAATTTTGAAGGATTATGTTGAAAACTGCATTTTAATTCACTGCTGTTTTTTTTTCCCTGCAACCTCTACCTTCTGTGTGATCATCAAGATGATGCAAAACTCCTTCACCCAATGCCCGTGCTACATTTGCTGAAGGGTTGTAGCATCATATCAGCTCAGTGGCCTAGTAGTAGAGTGTCCGCCCTGAGACTGGAATGTTGTGGGTTCAAACCCCGGCCGGGTCATACCAAAGACTATGAAAATGGGACCCATTGCCTCCCTGCTTAGCACTCAGCCTTAACGGTTGGAATTGGGGGGTTAGATCACCAAATGATTCCCGAGCGCGGCACCGCTGCTGCTCACTGCTCCCCTCTCCCCCAGGGGATGGATCAAAATCACATGGGGATGGGTTAAATGCAGAGGACAAATTTCACCACACCCAGATGTGTGTGTGACGATGATCATTGGGACTTTAACTTTATCAGTAAAGCTAAATAAAGGTTAACATTGTATCCCTTCTAGGTTTGATATTGAGTATTCTGCTTAGTTTACCATATTTTGCGCAGGCTCCTGATGAAATTTCTCATCAACATCACGAAATAAGGGATCGTAAACTTACTACATATGTGTCTCGGCCAAAGCTTTAGAAAATATTTTGGAACCTGTTTTGGACAATCCCATTGCCACAGTAAATTGAAATGCTATGGACTTCATTCGCAAAATACTGTCGATATTGGTCACTGGCAGTAAAATGTAGCTACATTACTGAGTCAAATTCAGATTTTACACAGACTGCCAATACAATTGACTGACTGTGCTCATGAAAGTGATCCATATTCAATTTGGAGAAAAAAAAATCACATTTAGCAAACGTTTATTAGCTTTTTAGACAGTTTTCATTTTATCCTAATGATACAACATACAGTAGGAACGTGATAAGAATTGTATTAATTTTTTATCATATAATATAAAAAAAAGTAAACGATTAAAAAAAAAGTCCAAATATCTAAAGACTGCTTGCTGCATATGAAGCGAAAAAAATAGAAATAAACATGACTCTCAAAACACAGCTATCCACAATCTTCGATTAGGGCACTGCCACCGTGCGCTATGCCATACGTCAACCAGAAGGAGTGGCCTAATGTACAAATAGTATAAAATATAAGAAATGCAGTTTGCTGTTGTACAAAATGTAAAACACATGCATACTGAGGTCTTGAGCACAGAGACCTCCTGTCTTTCTACAGCCATGACATTTGTGTGGATAATGTGCATAGTATGAAGAGGTTTAAAAAGTCAACCTAATGACCCGTAGGCTTTCAGAGTCATCCTTCAGGGACATCCCTCAACGTGACCCCAAGATGGTCTTTTAACCTGCCTGCATTACCGAGCTGAAGCTTTACAGATGCGTAGAGGTCCCGATCCAAGCAACCTCCTACAATAACATTTCAAAAATTAGATTAGTGATCTGAGCACATGTGCTCTTATCACAAAACTTTGCATAAGAATGGGCACCCTGGATGAGCCCGACTTGTTAAATAGATCAACACAGCAGAAAAAAAAAGACTGCTAAAATTGTTTTTGCTGTTATTTCCAACAGAGCAGATGCATTTGTTGGCCTCTCGTCCTCCACTTTGCTACCCCTCCCCCTCATCCCTTTTGCTTCATAAACCATCAGAGTAATCATCCACTTTCTCTTCTGCTCTTCTTCATCCTCCACGCCGACTGATATTTTCTGGATTGATTCATGCTGTGATGCTGCATTCTAACCCTCAGGTCTGAAGGTGTGTTCTTGATCTACCCACAATCTCCCAGAAGTGTTGCTCCAGGCTCAGGTGCTAAAAAGCCTCCACACAAATGGGCTTTGATCACTCATGCTCACAATGCACTGAAACACACAAACACACTTTGGAAGAATTACCTCTCATGGTCGTTCAACATCCAACAAAGATGCATACACACACACGCATAAGCCATTCTTTGTAACAAAGAGAAAAGAGTACAAGAAAAAGTCTAAAAATGTCCTAAAGTGTTGAGCTTATGTTGTAGCACCTCCTGGAGTTTTTTGAAAACTAGCTAATAAAATTGTTATTGTGCCTTTAATTTTCCAGGGATTAGATTCATTTCAGGAAAGAAAATAACCTCAAACTCTTGAGTCTTGTACACCCACACTTTAACAAACAAGGCACTTATTATTATCCTTTTTTGAAGCAGAATCAGTTTCACTGTGCTTTATGGAAGGAACTGAACTTTGTGTATCATCAATATGTATACCGTAATTTCCGGACTATAAACCGCGACTTTTTTCCAAAATTTTGAACCCTGCGGCTTATAGTCAGGTGCGGCTTATATACGATTTTTTTCGTGATTTTTGTGATGACTTGATCACTTTTATACACTCGCAAAAAGGCTGTGGACAACTGTTGTGCGGTATCTTGAAGAACAAAACAACAATAAAAATACTATTTTGAAACACTACTATGGCTGCTGCTTATTCTGGCTGTGTTGCTTGTGACTATTATGAGCTTTAGTAGGAATGCACGCTAGGTGACCTGCGCCAAAGGGCTCTAAACCCTTTTTCATACTCTGCCAGATTACACAAAGCAGTGGCGCTGTTTGGACCATCTGCATTGTATTAAAACCCAATCAATCAACATTTAAATTCAATTCTTCTGACATTTTGCTCACCAAAAACAAGTTGTAATGAATGTGAACTTTTAATACATTTTATTCAGAAGGTTACTTTGAACCCTGAGGCTTAAATGGCGGCGCGGCGTATTTATGGATTCTTACGGCTTTCTGTGTACTGTCTTTCTTTGTAAAAAAACTCATGTGCACATGCGGCTTATAGTCCGGTGCGGCTTATGTAAGAAAAAAAAACTAAAATATCCCTGAATTTTAGCTGGTGCGGCTTATAGTCTGGTGCGGTTTATAGTCCGGAAATTACGGTATATTGCTATGATAGTATTATTATAGATCAACATGTGTGCATAAACGTAGATTGGCCCACAGTCACACAGCTGAACTTTCTTCACATTACTAAGATTTGAGTCTATTATGCGTCCTCCATACCGCTTCTCAGTTTTTGGGCGGTAGGTGAGGTATACCCTGAACTGGTTGCCAGCCAATCGCAGGGCACACAGAGACAAATAACCATTTGCGCTCATAATCACACCTATGGACAATTTGGAGTGGTAAATCGGCCCACCATGCATGTTTTTGGACCGTGGAAGGAAACCTGCACGGGGGGAACATGCAAACTCCACACAGGAAGGCCAGAGCCAGAATCAAACTCTGCCCCTGAGGCAACATACTAGCCAGTGCACCACCACGCCGCAAATTACTATGCATGCACATATTGCAAGTGTGTGAATGTGCTGCATTTAGGTACAAGTCAAAACCCCCATGCACACGTGCATGCACGCACATACACACACAAAAAGAGAGAAAAGCCCATCAACAGCCACTAAGAATTTTCTCTTCCTTTCAACAGCTCGTAGTTACCATGGGAACCTATAAAAAAAAAGCATTTTGAGATGGGAGGGAGAGGTGAGTGAGAGACACAGACAGAGAGAGAGATGGAGAGAGAGCGAGAGAGAGAGCGAGACAGAGAGAGAGAGAGAGAGAGAGAGAGAGAGAGAGAGAAAGAGGGAAAGAGGGGGACGAGAGAGAGTATGAGAGAAAGATGGAAATAGAGCGAGAGGGGGAGCGAGCAAGAAAGCAAGACAGGACGAGAGAGAGGGAGAGAAAAAGAGAAAGAGAGCGACAATATAGCATGAGAGAGAGAGAGGGAAAGTGAGACAGAGCGAGAGAGACAGATTAAATCAGACAGATGAGACGGTAAAAGGCAGTGCAAGAGAGAGGGTTGGTGAGAAGTCATTACATGTGGAGGGAAAGGAAAAAGGGGCTGAGCATGGGGACGAAAGGTGAAACGAGAGGAGACGGAGGGAGTGTAAGTGGAGCTGTATTATTTAAGGGGGTCTCAACCTGTCTAATGAGCTTGGTCTAAGAGCCCCCAGGAGTTGGCCCGAGACACAGACACAGAAAGGGGGGGAAAAAAGTGCTCAAACGATGTGGTAAGAAAAGTCAATGTGGAGAAGAATGGAGACGAGGGAAATGGAGGGAATTAGTAAGCCGAATTGTGTTGACTGAATTGTTTTACCAAAGGAGGAAGTAGCACCTTAATCAAAGACCTTGTTGTGGAAACAGAAAGGGGAAAACAACTTTAATCGAAACTTACATCTAGACAATATGATGAGATCCAAAAACAGATGTGCGGGAAACTTTGCATTCATTCAATGAAATAATAGTTTTGATGCATATATTCTAAATGAATTATTTTTTAAGAAATATGCTTCATCGATCACTTTATAAATATAAATAATTGATTCAGATAAAGCTTGATTGATATACTAGCAGTTCTAAAAGACCCAACGGAGTGGCATAGGAAGGGGTCAGATGATGCAATGTGGAAAGGCTATGATCCATCCATCCATCCATCCATCCATCCATCCATCCATCCATCCATCCATCCATCCATCCATCCATCCATCCATCCATCCATCCATCTTCTTCCGCTTATCCGGGGTTGGGTCGCGGGGGCAGCAGCTTTAGGAGGGACTCCCAGACTTTCCTCTCCCCAGCCAATTCATCCAGCTCATTCCGGGGATCCCACGGCGTTCCCAGGCCAGCTGAGAGACATATTCTCTCCAGCGCGTCCTGGGTCGTCCCTGGGGTCTCCTACCGGTGGGACATGCCCGGAACACCTCCCCAGGGAGGCGTCCAGGAGGCATCCTGATAAGATGCCCGAGCCACCTCATCTGGCTCCTCTCAACATGGAGGTGTAGCGACTCTACTCCGAGTCTCTCCCGGATGACCGAGCTTCTCACCCTATCTCTAAGGGAGAGCCCGGACATCCTACAGAGAAAACTCATTTTGGCCGCTTGTATCCGGGATCTCGTTCTTTCGGTCACAACCCATAGCTCGTGACCATAGGTGAGGGTAGGAGCGTAAATCGTAAATTGAGAGCTTTGCCTTTTGGTTCAGCTCTCTCTTCACCACAACGGACCGGTACAGGGTCCGCATTACTGCCGACGCTGCACCGATCCGCCTGTCGCGCTCCATCCTCCCCTCACTCGTGAACAAGACTCCAAGATACTTGAACTCCTCCACTTGGGGCAGGATCTCATCCCCGATCCGGAGAGGGCATTCCACCCTTTTCCGATCGAGGACCATGGACTCGGATTTGGAGGTGCTGACCCTCATCCCGACCGCTTCACAATCGGCTGCGAACCGTTCCAGCGAAAGCTGGAGATCACGGCCTGAAGAAGCCAACAGCACCACGTCATCTGCAAAAAGCAGAGACGCGATGCTGAGGTCCCCAAACTGGACCCCCTCAACGCCTCGGCTGCACCTATAAATTCTGTCCATAAAAATTATGAACAGAATCTGTGACAAAGGGCAGCCTTGGCGGAGTCCAACCCTCACTGGGAACGAATCCGACTTCCTGCCGGAAATGCGGACCGGACTCTGGCATCGGTGATATAAGGACCGAACCGCCCTTATCAGTTGGCTCGGCACCCCGTACTCCCGAAGCACCCTCCACAGAACCTCCCGAGGGACACGGTCGAACGCCTTCTCCAAGTCCACATGTTTTTGTGGACTGGTTGGGCGAACTCCCATGCACCCTCGAGGATCCTGCCGAGGGTGTAGAGCTGGTCCACTGTTCCACGGCCAGGACGAAAGCCACACTGCTCCTCCTGAATCTGAGGTTCGACGTCCCGACGGACCGTCCTCTCCAGCACCCCTGAATAGACCTTACCGGGGAGGCTGAGGAGTGTGATTCCCCTGTAATTGGAACACACCCTCCGGTCCGGTCCCCCTTCTTAAAGAGGGGAACCACCACCCCAGTCTGCCAAAAAGAAAGGCTATGATATGAATGCAATATCACTACTCACCTTCTGTTCATATGCCACTCAAATAACCTCACTAAATGAAACATTTATCGAGCTAAATGCAAAACTGTTGCTGGAAACCATGTGAGGTGCGCAAAAAGACATGTTAACAGCATCGTCGTTCTTGTAAAATATCTTTGCTGTATGCTTGCCGTACAAATGACGGTAGATAGCAAAGGCGATGCTTTCATCTTGATAAAAGGTCACCAGGTGGGACATCCAATAAATCCACTTTACTGTAGTTATTTGATGCTGTTGTGAAATACTACAGTCCTTCCACCCAGACGTGATAACAACCAATGGTGAGGGAGATTTAATTAAACATATCTTATTGTGTTCATTTTAAAATAATTTCTTAATTCTTCAGCTGGGTTGTTTGGCAGAGCTAATATGACAAAAGCAAATAATTACTTGAGTAGGTGTTCAATAAAAAAAAAAAAGTTAATTACTAACTTGTGATTAATTTCTGATTTCTTGAAACAGTCGTGACACATTTCTTTCTTACAAAGCAAAATAGATCCCACAGGCAAAAAAAATACTTGTAGGTGGAAACAAAAGTAGGTGGTTACAGGCCACCTGCATTGATTTGTGGACATGGGTCAGATTACTGTCTTTTATAAATCTGAGTCCTCTGTATATTTAAATGCTCAAACAGAGACATGGGCTATATATGACAAATACACTGCAAATGGCCATTTGGCAGGTGTCACTTGCTAGGCTCTGTCAGCCATTAATCAAATAGACAGTTTGGACAGTTTGGCCTTCCAATCCCTGACAGAATCTGGCTCAGATGTCCACATAAGGACACACACACATGCAAGCACACACACACACGCACAGACACACACACGCACACGCACACACACACAAGCATGAAGTCAAACCAACCACTGCATTGATTGTTCATAGGCTAACTGCCATGAGAGCTAACTTCAAAATTAAAAAAAGAGTAATACTCTAAACGAATATCAATGTCTTATTAGGCTTTTATTTGTAAATTGCCCCATGGAAGCAATCACTGTGGCGGCTCCACACTACTTATGTGGCCCCCTTGATTATGACCTACCCTAAGGAGTTAATTGGCAGTGTGTGTTTGTGTGCATGTTAAAGGACGCCTAGTTATTCTTGAAAAGCACTTGATGCTTTTGACGTCAGGGCTCTTAATTTCCCCTCATAGAAAACTCCAAGTACGCCTTTATGGACCTTGCTTTGTGCACTGAGAGCAGAAATAGGTCTTGCACAAACTCTTCACACAGAGTTGCACAGAATTGTCCAAAATATCTGATGATTAGATCACTTTAGTAACTAACACTGGCAGTATAACAAGATTCCTTGATTAACAATTTCTGTTTATAAACTATAAGTGGCATGACACTTTGTCTGGTTCCTATGTGTGTGACAAATTATGCAACCACTCAGTCTGTCCTACCTTTACATGACGGTAGAGCCTTGTCCCACACCGGCTTCCCATCATGGCCCATCACGCAGGTTATTGTTTCTCCTCCCACTGTTGTGTAGCCATGGTGACAATTATAGGACACCTGAGATCCCAGTTTATAGTCATAGCCGGTCCTACTAGCATTCATGATGTTACCAGGATCAAAACAGGCCTCCCTTGGTTTTTCTGAAAGAATAAAAAAAAGAGAGTAGGGGGCTTTTAGAAACTCGTAATATTTCCACAGATCCGTACAGCACTTCCATGTTCATATTTCTGGCACTGCACTTCCTAAATAAAATGTATACTTCAACACATATCCCCAAAACATTTTTGTTACACATTGCTCCGAAATACAATCTGAAGAAATTGTATGTTGACGGAACACAAAGCAGTGGAATAGTCGTGCCTGTACTGACAAATAAGGAATACTGGCAGGGGAAGGTCATGAAAATGAGGATGCAGGTAATCAGGAACGCGTCACAGTTTATGAGCACACCAGGAGAGTGTCTGTTTTTCTTTTTCATTCTTTCTGGATTGAGACCAGCAGACACCAACCATTGTTGCGCAACGGCAGGGCTAACTTTACTTACTTTACTGCTCACTGCTGAAGTAAACTAAATGAATAAGAATGAAATTAAAATCAATAAAAAACAATTGCCACCGCCATTCATCACTTTTCTTTCTAATACCTTGTAATATCAGAACATTACTTAATTACAAATATGTCAGATGCTTTAAGACTTTAACTCAAGCAATTTTACTTCTACTAGTTCTTTTCTGTTAAGATACTTTCCCTCGGGTTTTGCTTTCAGGTACTATATACAAGTTTGATCACATGACCGATTTTTTATTTCGTCAAACGCACAACAGACTGGCAAGGCGTAACTGAAGAACTGCATGGATGACTGCGATGCTTCTTTCTCCCACCCATTTCATTTAAGAGTCCTTGTAAAATGCATGAAGAGCAACTATAAAACACTGACAAAAAATACTCGCCATCAATGAATGCAAGCCCTGATTTATATTAGAACTGTTCAGGACAGACCATTTATTAATCCAAAGTATGTTTGAATAACTATGATGATAACAATAATTATATTTGGAAACTTATTTCACTTTACATTTAACAGCATGTGTTTATTACAAAACAAAAAAGAATAGTTCTCATTTTTCTATGCATTACTGGTAGGGATGAAGGTGAAACTGTCTCCTAACTTTCTGTAAGAACTAGACTACATATCTTGAACAAAATGAAAAACAACAATAACAGCAATTCCTTGATGGAAAATGTTTTACCCTTCTTTGGATCGACTTAGTGGCTGCTGTCAAGTGAACACTATGAAGTCTCCACTCTATTTGTTGATCTGATTGGATGTGACAGACAAAAGGAGACCCTTTACGACATTCCCTCTCATGCATTTCTGTTTTCATGGAAGAAGAAGGGGCTAATGAGGGTAAGATAAGAAGCAACATTGATGGAGTACAAACAGGAACTCAAAAACTGAGTTCTAAATGACAATGCTGGTCCAGGTTGTTTGCTTTCTTGTGATTACCCAGCAAAGTTTGGTAGAAAAAAAGCAAAGAGAGAGAGAGAGAGAGCGATGAGGAAGGAGTGGTAGAAGCAAATGAAACAGGGAGATGATTAAGGTTGCATTTTAATTAGAGTGATGGCAGATGAAAGGTAGTGAATTAATGACGAAAAGTACAGAGGTGTGAGGTGGCCTGGCAAGGCAGACAACAGAGGGGGAGATAATCGTTTTTAATTACAGATAAATGGAGTGAGATAGATAAAAAAATGAAGAAGGATTTTTATATAACTTGACAGAGAAGATCTAGTCTGCAGTCCAATGATGAAGTAATAATCAGCCTCACTTTGACAATAGCTCTTAAATCACCACCAGTCAAGCAGCTTCTGTAAAACCAAGATGAGTCACAATCTGTGGAGGTAAACAACTCATGGGCTGACACGGAACATCAAGCACTTTCTGCTGGGAAAAAAAGCCTCATGATGTGAGGCTGAAATGAATATAGTTGGCAGCTTTAAATATTAGCCAGTCTGCAGATACAACACCTCTGTGTTGATGTTTTAATATTGATGCCAAGTAAAAAAAAAAAAAAAAACAAAACGGAGTATCGTCGGGCTAATGTAGAAGATCAAATGCACACATTTGGGTGGTGGGATGTACCTTGGATTTTTTTCTCACAGTTTAACGACAAAGAATTGATACATGTAATGGTGATCTGGTTTGGGATGAACGTTTGGATATAGTACTATTGATTAAAATCCTTACAAGTGCTTGAAAAAAGTCAGCCCTTTGAATGGATTGATTCTGTTTCCATAATTAAACATGGGGGAAATAATGCCATGACAGAAGGGAAAAAAATTAAATGGCCTCAACGGATTGTCTCAGAGTTCTGATGGCCCACTGCACAATTTGCTTTTACCTGCACTTTTACACTTATTAATTCATCTGTACATACCAGTCTTGGTTAAAAAATGTTCGGACCATCATAAAACAAAGACAGAAATGTGAAGATAAAATTTTACCTCTGAACTCAATGGCGAAGCCAGACATGCCCAGTGAGGCGTCCGATCGGAACGCCAGGAAGAGACTGTTACCACTGCTCTCGATGCGCTCTGGGGCCTGGTTGCCTTGGAGACTCGCCAAGAGAGGCCCATTAGAGTCTTCGCCCTCATAAATGTGCAGGAAGTCATAACTGGGCTCCATGTTAAAACTGATAGAAACAAAACAAAGATCGATTGCATCAAAACGGGCTGCAGACCATTCTCGAGGAATAAATGCCATTCACAAATTCACATTTGAATAGCTAGCGACCTCTCACGGGAATTAATTTGAATATACAGATATTCATTCTTCATCCAAACCACTTATCCTCATGAGGGTCACGGGTGTGGAAGCAGTCTTTGAGCAGTACACCCCATGTCTACCAATTGTATAATTATTTTACTATCCTTTTTATATGCCACAGGTACGGGGGTTGTTTTGTGTGGTGACATCCTGCCCACTTCCCACAAGTGGTACGCATGTTGCAAGTGTGCACCTGCTGCTCAACAGAAGAGCCTCTTCTGTTGCCAGCTTTGAGTGGTCACAACCTATCCTTTAACAACAAAACTTCATCACCTTGCAAATGCGGCCATAACACTTTGAAGCTCTTTCTACCAACAAGTAGCCTTTTGGCCTTTATAGAGAGATCTTTCAACAACGAAGATCACCTCATTTCATTTATTAGCAAAATCTTTGTCAACCTTTACCTCTCTATCGGGTAAAAAATCTCTTTCCAAACATCAGTAATGTACATTTCATGTCACCAGAAATGGCCATTGAGTTACTTACATTGTATATATTGCCATACATTCGTTATTCCTTTTGATAGAATATCTCTGAAAACGATCCACCGCTTTTCATCCCAATTAGCAACAGTATAATAAACTTTTAGCCAAAATCAGGTAAGGCGTTTTGGCAATTTTTTTTTTTTTTCCCGGTAAGTGAATGAAAAAATCTGTGCAAGTTAGCTGAAAAGAAAAATCGAACACAAAAGTGTGCATTTGAGTAAAGTTATGCATGATCCTTTATCCCAAGTTGGCAGTTGCTCTGCATAAAATGTTTCTGTGATACCACTAGCGCTCAATTCACTAATGTTTGTATAAAGTGTAAAAATAATGCACACACACGCATATCAAATTGTTCACCCTGACAGCAATTATGTTAGTCTTAGCGTCCAGCTGCCAGTTAAACACACGACAATCCTTCTGATTTCTATTAAAGTCCACGTTTATCCTTGTTTTAATTCTCCACCTGTCTAGTTAAGATGGAAGTCGTGTGTTGGTGTATTCGTGTGACACCTGTGAGCGCAAAGGAGGATCAGAAGGATGTTAAAGTAAATCCCAATGTCAACTCTTCATTTTTTTATGCCGCATCTCCCAAGATTACATCTACTGAGTTGTTAGCAGAATTATACAAAATTAAGATTTTAAGTCAAGTTATTCAGATAAGTGAGAATAATAATAGATGAGTTAATAATAACAAAATGTAGGTTAATAGCAGGTATATAATTTGGTGATCCTCTAATTAGTCACAGTGTTCTTGGTAAAATATTTACAATTTCTTCTACAGTCTTGCACACTTTCTGATAGCATTATCTATTATGGGATAATACCGCCTATAATCAGCCAATGTGCTCATTTGTAAGGTTAACATACTAAGCTCCTTGAATGCTAAGGCCTGTATTTATATCTGATTTAGCAAGAGCTTAACACCACATAAGCTCCTCTGCACTGACAAAGCATGAAAGTGATCCTTGCAAATACATTTTTCTGTAGAGCTACATTCTAAGTATAAATGTCATGAAATGACAATGCAGACAGGGCTCTAACATTCACTAGAGATCAATTATAATCTCGGTATTGGACTCAAGTCTTAAAGGGCAACGTAATCATTATATATGCTAATTTAATTAGCAGAAAGAAGATTTGTAGAGTATGTACTCTTACGACACCATCAAGTCAAAGTACCATAATCAGTTGGAACATTTCTTTCTTTTATTTTATAATGAATGGAAATGTTATAAATAATATTCCCCATGATTGCATGATTGTGGATCGTGCTGAGACTCATTTGGCTTGGCGAGCAGAATTGTGTTAGTGGCCCAGAGTTGAGCAGTTTTTGTTCACTTTGCTTTAAACTTGTGTGGCATTTTGGAATGCCCACCCATTCCCTCTATTGCTTGGAATTAAATAAAACATACAGAGTTAATCAACATTTTATGATGGTGACAGTTTAAGACTGGAACTAATTAATGATCACCCTTATATTATTTGGATGGTTGCCTTTGGAAATTGCATGAACTTTGGAAACACAGTAATGTAGTGTACAGTCAAAATGGTGTAATAGACAGATAATGATTATAATAAAAATGTATACTTAGAATACCTGTGCTGTGAATCATTATTATGAACATGATATGATTCATATGAAATATACTAGAATTTTCTGGGCTTAAAATCTGGTTTATGAGTGCCCTATATGCCTACTGCATACAACACTTTATATTGTTTGGCTATGATCTTATTTGATATGGAAAATGATGCCTAGTAACCATTAAAGGGTGATTATTCTCACATTGCTTGTCCCAATTGGAGTACTTTATTTTATTGAGAGAGCAAATTACATATTATTTGAAGTCATTTCATTTCATTTCATTCATTCAGTCATCTTCTGAACCAGTTATTCTCAGGAGAGTCATTTGATCAAAAACAGCTTTCATTACAAGCGAAAATACAGACACTGCCCTGTATACTGGTTTATTAACAAAAGAGCAAAAACAATTAGGGCACCACTTATGATAAAAAACAAACATATACAATACTTTTTTTATTGTCTAATTGCTTTATGAAGTACCTAATTTGTGCCTCTTGGTCATATAAGAAGCAAACAAAAATATTTGGCAAACTAAGAAGTAGAATTTTTAATGTGCCCCATTAGCTTCACGTTAAGTTCAGTAACTCACTAAAAGATGCATGATATTTTTTTGTTATTTCATCCTCAATTGCTTGAAATCAGGTTCAAACATAATGGTGTCCTAAATACATTTTGAAAAAAATACATGTGAACGTATTCGTTAGAAATTAAAACATGTTTTGCCAGGGCTCAGACAGCCATTTGGACAAGACAATTTTATGCAATTATTCTCTTTCATCCAAAACAAGGACAGGAGAGACCTTTGTGTTCATTCTGTTGCACAGTACAAATACTTTTCTTTTCAGCACGGCCAACACACTCAATGGCATTTTGATAGATTTTTATAACACTTGAAAATTATGTATTTCATTTACACAACAAAAGCCATCTGCAGTCATGATGCTTCTTCCAGACAGATTGTTGAGATCTTATAACTCAAATTAAGTGCTGCATATTGGCATTTAGTGGGCCCATTAAATCTTTAGGCATGACTGCTTATTTTTAACA
Organism: Syngnathus scovelli; assembly: GCF_024217435.2. Taxonomy (NCBI): domain Eukaryota; kingdom Metazoa; phylum Chordata; class Actinopteri; order Syngnathiformes; family Syngnathidae; genus Syngnathus; species Syngnathus scovelli. The sequence continues at coordinate 16,185,680 of NC_090850.1, forward strand.
AACATTGGTTGATCAGACCTTATTATTATTATGATGCTGCTGCAGCTAAACAAGTCATTGCAGAGATCCCTGCCTGAACGAAACCAAAAATCTGAGCCAAAAGGATGTGCGATGCTATTTAGATCTAAATATTTCATGATTAAAAACACCTTAAAAGTACCAGTGGAGGTGTTTCCGCAGACACAGAATTCCACTTGCAGGCCGAGATCTTTCATGACAGTTACACTTTTATTAAAAGCCACGGCGGTCACGAATATTCTGGGCCAGTACCTTTTGAAGATGAGAGCGATGACAAAGTCTGGGTTGACTCGGATTCGCCAATCACACTCTTTCCCGGCAGGGTAAGGCTGGGGGTAGTTAGGAGACAGGATCACTCCAGAAGGACCGCTGACATTACCACCACAGGTTGCTAGGGAAAAAACCCAAAAATAGAGCGATGATGATCACCCATCATTAAATCTTCTGGAAGGAGTATCACCCCTTGACAGAGCATCCGTGACCCCCCCAGCCAGCCAAATGTAGGCAGAGGAGAAGCGGGTCAGCTACTGATGAGAGGTGTGGCAAAGGTTAGAGATGAGAGAGAATAACACCTACTGGACCACTAATATTGCCTTCACAAATTGCTAGAGTAAAAGAGCAAGCACGAGAGGGAGAGCGATAGGGCTGGAATTCGGAAACAGATTAAGGTTGGGGGTACTAAGCAGTAAAATCACTCCTGGTGGTCTTGCTATTCTTCAACAGGAGTAATATTCTGCACCAAGAAGGCAGGTGGGTGTGCACACATTAGCAACGATGCAGCGGAAGGTAAATAAAGGCCTTAATTGTTGAGTAGATTACTCACACAAAGACGTACACTTGTCTAAATAACCCGTACAATGCAACTCCTGGGAGATGCATAATATTTAGAAACACGGAGAAGACAGAAGGGGATTTAAGTCATAGGAAAAGGTGGCAGTGGCAGACCAAAATCCGTGTTTCCATGGCTGAGTTGTGGGTTTGCAGACCAACCGGCCACAATCAATTTTGATGCCTTTGAATGTTGATGAATTTGGGAAAGCAGAAAGAAGGAACGCAACTATGAACTCGGAAGTTGCAGTACTAGTTGGGGGAAACTTATAAGGCATTAACGGGGATGACAAATTGAAAGTTAGTTGAATCCTGTGTAGGGATGGAAGCATCTAGAAGAAATGGCTGTGGATTTTCGAACAGGCTGTTAAATAGAATTCTAGAGGGTGAGAAGATGGCTGGGGAAGGGAGGAAATGTGTACGGGTGCCAATATTTAAGAATGGGGTGATGTGCAGAGTTGGGGGATCTATAGAGGAATAAAGTTGATGAGCCGCACGATGAAACGATGGGAAAGAGAACTAGAGAATGGACTCAGGGAAAAAACTTTGTAGTGAGCCTAGGATAAGTATCACAAATGCATTGTTTGACTTGAGGGTGTTGATGGAAAAGTAGTGTGAAGGTCAGAAGGAGCAGCAATATGTCTTTGTATTCTGAGAGAAAGCCTATGAAAGGCTACCCAGGAAGGATTTGTGGTACTGCATGAGGAAGTCAGGATCGGTAAGAAATGTATTAGGGTAGCATAATAGTGGTGACGTGTGCTATAGGTGTGACAGAGGAGTCCAAGGTGGAAGTAGGCTTGCATCAGGCATCAACTCTAAGCCCCTTCAGTAATGGACAGGCTTAAACCGGAATCCCTATGGACCATGATGTTTGTAGATGACATTGTGATCTGCAGTGAAAGGAGGGAGCAGGTGGAGGAACATTTACAAAGGCATTTGCTAGAAAAGATGAGAAATTAAGATTACCCCAACACTGAATATACATATGTTCATCATTGGGAGGTAAGTGGGGCTCCAGGGAGAAGCGTTATTGAGGATGGAGAACTTGAAATAGTTAGGGTCAACAGTTCAGAGCAATGGTGAGTGTGGCTAGAAGGTGAAGAAATGGATACAAGCAGGTTGGAGCGGGTGTAATAAAGTGTCATGTTATGTGATAGAAGCGACTCTGGAAGGATGAAGGGGAGCATTTATTAGACAAAGTTGAGGCCAGCCATGATGCTTTACGGCTTTGTGTATTAAAGAGCCAACATGAAGCAGAGTTAAAGGTGGCGAGGATGAAGATGTTTAGATTCTCTTTAGGAGTGATTAGGTTGGATTATATTAGAAATGAGCTAATCAGAAACATTGACATTAGTTCCCTTTACTGTTACTAACAGGATATTGTAACCTGACATTCTTCCACCACACTTGCAAAACTTTGCCCGGAGTGAAATATAAGCTGGGTGGCACATTGTGATAACTTCTGAAACGTACAGCAATCATCAGTATTGTTTCGATGAGAAGCAGCAATACAAAACAGCTTATGCGGCTGCTGGAGGAGTTTTCAAAGAGGCATAATTTGTGCTGAAGTATTCATCCGCCTTACAAGCACTCTGTCATCCAATAATTACTCAAGCTACAAGCCAACTCGGGATTCCGTCTGACTCAGACAATTACGGAACAGTCACGATGATGTGTCTTCAAGGTGACATGAAAGCTAACAGTCAGTTTGTGTCAGGAGGTGAAGGAAAGGGTGGTAAAGAATATTCGAATCCAGAGATCTACAGAGGGTGGCATAATCACCCGTCCTATTAATTAGAAGCAAACATATGATGCAGCAGTGTAAACTTATGTAGGTGTCTTGCGAGACTTGACAGTGGTGTAAAAGTCAAATATTTGTGTTTGACATTCTTTTTAATAAGGGAAACAATTTATTTAAAACTGCGATCAAAGTGCCAGGACACATGGCCGGTGAAAAATGATTCAACGTGCAGCAGAGGCTGCACATAAACTACCTAATTGTGTGAGAAAATGAAAAATTTATCTTCCCACAGCCTCTCAGCTTCAACAGCCCGTATTTCAGTAAACAAACATCACCTTGGACACTTGAGCATAAAACTGGATGAGATCTATAAAAGAGAGCATCTGTAACAAATCTGCAGGGTTGTGTGGTGGAGCTGCTGATGAGTTATTTCTAGTGAGTGTCGGACCTCCTGACTGGAATCAACCCTCAGACGGCAAGAACATGAGCATATTTTGTCAGTCTGGATACCTGTTGTCAAACGACTTCATATGGATATGAAAAATAACGAAATAAATAAATAATATATATATATATATATATATATATATATATATATATATATATATATATATATATATATATATATATATATATAAAATCATGGATGGGCATATGTGAAATAAGGCCGTGATTAGCAAGGTAATGCACACCTACCAACACATGTTGGTGGATCTGGCTGCCAGTAGAATCTGTTATCCATGCGGACACATGTGATGGTGTCAGGTCCTTGGAGTTGATAGCCAGGGTCACACTGGAACGTCATACTGTCACCGGGCTCCTTACTGTCTCCGTATCGAGAGCCATTTACCGGGATGCCAGGGTCATTACAGGTTGTCGCTGTTGTGGCTTGACAAAGTGAGACAAAGCAAACACAACAATATTATGTATGTCTGAGAACAAAAAACACAATTTAGAGACACACAATAGTCCATTACGAGCTGAGTCCAAAAAGGCCGAACTGTCAACAACAGAAAGGCCGCATATTGTGTATAGACTATCATCTGCCATGTCAGTGTTTTGTGGCAATATAAACCCTGTTTAGAATTCGCTGCGAGCTGCAGAGCCATTCCAAACTGCGACAAGTGATTATGCCCTTTTTTGGGTGGTGGATATGGGAGGGGGGGTCATCTACATTTCTACAAATTAACATTCTAGCAGTGTTGTCAAAAATCCAACATGTTGGCGCTCTGAATCACAGTGCCATGTTTTATTTTGCTTTAAAACCTATTTTTCTCTACTTTTGAGGTTCTGCAAAGGAAGCAGTACTTTTGACAGTTACCAGATGTGTGTAAGGTTGAAGAGATCCATCAATGTGGGGAAATAATAATAATCTGCTGCAGATAATGCAGGAGGCTAATGCATACTTTCAGTGTTCCTTAACTAAAAATGCACCACACCACAAAAAAAAACGGACGGAATATCAGTATTTTGAAATAAAGTATATAATAAACACTTTACATGAACAACAAAATTGCGGCCTTTGTCAGTTCTTTTCTTAAAACGTGTTCAGATTGAGACAACTATTTTTTAAGTAAATGCACAGAGGGAATACATTAACATGAACCATGAATTTAAAAATAATTGTTTGTAGATAATATAATAAAATCTCATCTTAATAGTATCGTTCTAAAATACAATGTGCTCATTTATAACTAGAGAATTCCATCAAGATAGCACTTCTGACATTAACAGGGAAGATTTAATTATGCAATTATTATTCAGTATGTTATTAAATATCACCTTTACCTAATGATAAATGAACATAGGGGAATAAAATGAATTAACATACTAATGGAACAAATAACCATTCTTTGATTAGCATGTTGGTGTCAATATTTACTTTCAAAATGAGGAGGATTTAAAAACCAAATGTGCCTGAGAGAAGGATAGACGCACGTGGAGCTGCATATAAATATTAACCGGAAATAACAGTTACTTGAAATATATTCTAATGTACAGATTTTTGGCCGACATTGCTGCTGCACACTCATCATCAGCCCTTATACACGTGCAGAAAAAAACTTGACGATCCAAAGATCCAATCAATTCAAAGATCAAAATAGTTATATTACAAGGAGAAATGATCATAATGTTTATACCATTTGAGAAATATTAAATTCATAATCCCCAGACATGGACCAGGATATCAGAGCAAACCCAAAAATGATTTTATGGTTCGGTGAAAACGTATCTGTGCACGGCCACAATTTTGTCTGGGTGCTATGTAATGTATTATACAGATCGGTCTGATAATATTGTATCGAACCAGACCACCTGAACACTAGTTTACTACACTTTACTTCAATTCCAGAGACTGCACTGCTGGGAGCACTGCAGCTTATCGACTGAGCTTTGCAGCAGCATCCCGGCACCGTCAGTGCCAAAGCAGCCATTCAATTCTTCACATATCCTAGCTAGGCATGTCATTGCTATCACACATTTGAAAAAAAGCTATGATTTGAACATTTTGACAGCCTGTCACCACAACATCCCCCGTGGGTTGGCACATGCTAACATGGTGGACGATGAGAATATGGAGCGATCAAGAAATGAAAAATATTGCCGCAGCCATTTCACCACGTTTTACTTAAGCTGTCTTTATTTTGTCCCTCACGAAGAAATAAAGCACGCAGAAAAATCCCTCAACCAGCTCTACAAACAATCTCATTCTAAATGTTTTGAGTCGAGAGTTCGCCTGAGGACAGGTGGAGACATAGCAAGGCCTAAATTTATGATGCAATTATTTAACATTAATAAAAAAAGACGAGCAAACTTACTGGAAAACTGAATGGAGAATCCTTGCTTGCTGATAAAGTAGTCGGAATCAAATTGAAGTGTGAGTATGTTGAAGGTTGAATGGATATCTTCAGGCAAGGCTGGACCGGACCATTCTTTTAAAAGGATGCCTCCATCCGATGATCCAGACGGCCCATCCCAAACTCTCAGGATGTCATGGCCAATCTCAGTGTCAAAGACAATGAAATGGAGGCTGACGGAGAAATAAAGGAATCATTTTAAGACAAATAAAAACATAACGGAATGTTTTGCTGAATTTCTGTTCATTTAGGATCTGTTGCAGCAGCTATTCTAAAAGAGAAAAATATCCATGGAAGTTACTACGTACATAATGTATTCAATAATCACAGTGGTTAACTTATTCTCACATTTATGATTCGTAAGACTTTACCTGATAGTCTTGCCAGTATCCGCTTCTATAGTCCAGGTACAGTGGAGATTGTTGTCGTACGGGGCAGGGTATCCTGGAGACAGAATCCGTCCAGACACTGCTCCAGTTATGTGACCTCCACACTCCGCTGCAAGGACACAAGACAGTGACATTGTCAAACACTGTTTTCATCATTTACTGTACGATGTATAGCTCATATGCTCTTTGGCTCTCAGTTTGTTGTATAAAAGAAAACCGTCAGAAAAAAAACCCACAAAATTTTATTTGGTAACAAAATTAGCAGGTGCAATCTCATTTGAATACCTCAAGATGTTTGAAATGTTGTGAACAAATATTATCCTGTATAATGACAATAAACCTTTCAAAGCTTTCATACTTTTAACGTTGCTTTTAATTATTGTGTCTATCCGATGACTAGTTGCAAAAATGGTAGTGGTCTGATTTTAAAAGCCATATTCAGCTGCTTAACTCAATAAGATGCTTCTTCTCTAATTGTCATTAAATTAGCAAGACGTATGAAGGTTGAAATAAATAAATGCTATGGACATGCTTGACTTTAACCTTGAAATGCCAAAGCTTCTGCTTTACACGTTCAAGGTTGGTGAATGACTTGCTTGGAATATGTGCTTGCTAAGTATCCATAAATAAATAAATTAATGCTCAAACGCCAAGCGACAACCGGAATTTGTTTGTGTGTTTTTCCTGGTACTGAGTTGTCCAAGGTAATAGAAAGAAAAGGACCGAATGTTATTAGAAGAGCCACTGCAGCAGATCTCCTGTGATTAGAAAAAAGCTTAATGTCTCTAAATTTTAAGTCACATTCAAGAGTTAACCGATTTCCAAAAGGAGAATGGTGAAGACAACTTCTCTTTGACTCAGTTTGGGAAAGATGGGTCTGGGCAAAACCGCCTCATCTACATGATAGTAAAAGCAAACATTTTATTGAGCCAGACAGACAGGGAGTGAGGCAACCGTAAAGGCAAAGTGATAAATGGCCCAAAAGGGTAACAAAGGAGGCGGATGCAAAGGTATTTAGCCCAGGGGCTTGCCAGCAAGTATTCTCCTGGCTGCAGGCTTACCTGAAATAAGACGACAACAAAGCAGCTGCAAATTAATGTTGGACTGTGAAGAAACACAGGGACATTGCACACCGGCAAAAACACACGTATTAGGTCCACAAGTGTACATTTTTCTATTCCTTGTCATTGCCATTAGCAACCAAATTGTGTCCTGCCCCTGAGAGCTCAAATGTGGAAGCTGGTTTGAGACTGACAATGTTTGGCTCGGCATTTGGGAGTTCGAAATTAAAATGTTCAGAGAGCCCACACGGTCCCTACAATGTAAGAATTCTTACAGGCTCTCGTTTGTTGAATATGCAAAGTCACAATTTAAAGTCAAGTAAAACGGAATATTTTACAAGCTTACTTTATCAAGTTGGACTAAAGGGGATGCTCTATTTCTCAATGGGCTTCTAGATACCAATCAAATCATGTTTGACCTGGGGGATGAAGTGATCTGCTCAGAAATAACACTTCCAGCAGACAACAAAATGTTCTAGTTTAGAGATTTTGAGGCTGTGAGTTCTACTGCCAATGGCATAAGCAACACTGAAGTTTTTAACTTTTACACATCTTGGACAATGTAAGATGTGAATTAAACGTATGATATTTAGTATCTGAATGATCGGAGATCAATCCTGTGTCAGCACTTTTGGATCCACCGGTTAAGATCACATGACTAGTAATGATGGGGCCCTGGGAGCACGGTGCGTAGGAGGCATGTTGAAAATAGATTTTTGCAGTCTCAAGGGGTAAAGGAAAAAAAAAAAGAAGCGCTTTGTGTCTCGGCTTCATCAAAGCTGGTGGGCGCACTGGTGTCCGACTCGGTTACTTCCGCATTGTGTTCCAATGCTTGCACTGCTTCAGGCCTAAACATCTGGCAAGAAATGATGGACAACATGCGTGAAGTGTGTCCCCGCTTCCTTCCAACAACTGGAACTCGGCAAGGCAAGCTTGGTGAGGCGGGCGTTCCAAGTTTTGAATGCCAAGCGCTCTTGCGGTGAAGGTAGTGTCTAAGTGTTAGGCATCACTCCAGCAGTCAGGGAGGTTTGTGTCGGAGCTAGAACATGTAGGATTTACATGGGTATACATCAGGATGAAAAAAAGTGGTAGTCCATACATGAGAATGGATAGTGGGCACATGCGGTCAAAGGACAGAATAATATCAGACGCGTGCCACTGACTTGGGTCAGTGCCTGATATTTGGTCTTGGCCACACTGGGCAGCATTCTACATAAAAGCAGCAGCCCTGCGGCCACTTGACAGCAGAACAAATACCAATTCACTGTGACAGTGCTTGGATGCTTTGGTACCCTTTAGTAGTAAAAGTCTCTTTTGGCTCATGGTTGCCTTGGGCTTGAAAGGACAGAAGTTTGCTTTCCAGGCGCAACACTACAGCTACTCCAAATGACGATTATTTAGAGTTACTCATTGACTCACATGGGAAAGATGGCGACAATGATCCGGTGTTGGGAAAGTTCATTTTTTGTGCAAACTGGTTCAATGTTCAGTTCACATTTAGAACTAAAGTAGTTATAATTATTAAAAATACTATAATTATAAAATTTGAACTAAGTACACAATTGCAAAAATTAGCTAGATCATAGATTTTTAATACTGATTTCTTTGATGGCATACAAACCTATACAGGACGGAAGTGATTTGTCCCAGACGCGTCTGTCCCCACTTAGACAGGTCAGTGTACTGCTTCCATGGAGACTGTAGCCAGGGTTGCAGGAGTAAAGGACAAATGTGTTGGCAAAATGTCCATCATCCTGGATCTTGAACCCATAGCTAGGGACACCGGGTTCTTCACACCGTACCAGGTCAAAACCTAGAATACAACAATATTAAGAAAATTGGTTAAACGACAAACTGTCGTTTTTTCAAGAACGACGACAACGTGTACTTTGAGAGGAATTGCTCATCTGTATTAAGTCTATTTGTCACACTCACTTTGACCAACTGCTTTCCCCCCATTGATGATTTGACTTTTTAGGGGGGGGGGGGGGGGGGGTCATCCAGCAGTATCAAAACGCAGTATCTCTCAAACTCTTTGAAAACATGGCTGTGTTTTAAGAATTAACATATTTTTTGCTAGCTTGTGACTGCTACTCCTGCACTTTGGGTTCATCTATCAGCAGAAATTGCTTAGACATCTGACAGTGAGACTCTTCGCCTGTCAGAAGTGGAAGAAATTGCTATTTTGCTGAGTGTGAAATACTATTCTCAAGGGATTTGTAGTACATGCCATGATTTCTTTCCCCCCTAACAGTCAGAGGAATTAACTTGACCAAGCAAGTTCAGCGAGTAACTAATCCTCTACTTCCTAATGTTTGGGAGAGTACAAATTAGTTTCAAATAAATAATTGTCATAAAATGTGAGCTTTGTTATGAAATGTGAGTTGATCTTCATCAAATTTACAACAAATAGACAAATGTATGTTTGATTTTAAATAGTGGTTGATCCTTTAGCAACAATTACATTTTAATCAAATATTTCCCGTAGTCATATAGCAGCCCTCCACAAGGGTCAAGAGGAGCTTTGGATTTCAAAACTGTTCCAGTTCAGCAATATTCTTCCGATGTCTAGTTTGAATTGCTCTCCTGAGGAGATACCACCACAGCTGCTCAACTTGTGGGAGTCAGGATCATGACTCAGCAACTTTAGAAGGTTTTTTTTTTTTTTTTTTATTCAGTTTAAGCCATTCTACTTTAGTCTGCTGGATCATTGTATAGTTGCATTACATTTTCTTCTGTTGAGCATTTGGCAGATAGTTCTGCAAAGTATCTTGACAAAATTATGTTTCCTTTACTAATAGCAATGAATCCAGCCCTGAGGCAACCCTGCGGTGCCAAACAATGACACCCCTCTACCATACTTAAAAATTGGAATGACATGTTGATGGTGGTGTGTGGTTTTTTTTTCTCCCCTCACATTGTTAATGACTTCCTTCCAAACAACACAAAGTTAGTTCATCTGTCCTCATAAGACTTTGCCGGTAGCACTGTGAAACATCCAAGCACTTTTTTAAAGTCAAATTTTAGCAATTTTTTTTTGACAGTAGCAGCTTTCACCATGGTGCTTTGTAAGGACTTCCATTGTTGTTTAATATTTTACTTATTGTAGATGTGTGGAAAGAGAATTTGGAATGTGCCAGAGAAGTCTGTGTCAGAGAAGACAATTCTTTAGATGACATTAAGCATCCTGCACTGTGCTCCTCCAGTCATTTTACTGTTAAATGTTCTCCATTTATACACGATCTGTTTCAACATGGACTAACGGACACCAAGGCTTTTAGAGAATCTTTTATTGTTCATGCACGTTATTAATTCTTAATTGTAGGTATTCTGAGAGCTCTTTTGTGCCAAGGATAGTTCACGCCAGGAAATTGAAAGACAAAAGTCCAATCTCGGGGGCTGTTTATAAAGCACATTAAAGTGACCAAACTCACTTGTGTATGTGAGATGAAAGCCCTGAGTTGTTCCAGAGGCATTGCTGTTGAACTCCAGCCACAAGTGATTGGAGGTACTATTGATAATATGGCCCATCATGACCTTCCGGGTGAAGTTGCCAAGAAGACGAGATGAACTGTTCTCACCATCATACACCTGCCAATCATAAAACATGATGATTAGGGGGACAAAGTGTATAACTTTTTTGGTTTCTGAACTTCAGATATCAAAATAGTTTGGAGTCTGATTATGTGATTCAGTTGACATAAGCAACCACTAATTAAAATCTCATTCGAGAACAATGGCTAAAGTGCTTTGCTCACTTAAACGTGACACATTGCAGTGTAAGTATTTGTATGATGGACTATCCTCAATAATTCTTTTAAATGAATATCAATATATTGATGACTGGAATAGGTGTGGCTTCATCAGACAAACTACTTCTGAATGTAAACTATAGTTTGAGAAAATAATATATATATATATATATATATATATATATATATATATATATATATATAAATTAAGGTAACTAATAAATCAGGGGATTGATTGATTTAATTAAACTGCTTGCAAACAGAATCATATTTCTACTCAAACCTCATTTAGCATCAAAGGCACATGACAACTCAAATAGCCGACTTCAATTGAATTCCTGTAAATCTAAGATGTATAAAAAAAAATAATATTAGCATCGGCGGCTTTTTGGCTTTCATCCGAGCTATTTGAATCATATTTATGACTGTTTGCCATCCTGGTGTCACCTCCCTATAACAGGATTTCTTCTTTTTGTAATTCTTATCCCACTGGGAACATTTCCAATTTAATTTACAGTCACGTTAAGCCTCTTTAAAAGTCAGGCAGAACCCTGTTAATACAATCTAACCACAGATGGGCTCAGTCTATGCTTGGGGCCTAATAGTGATAATACACGAACCACACATTGGCGTAACCATGGCCTTAGGCCTAATACTGCTAGGAAAAGTTGTAAATTGAAGCAGTTTTAGAGGGTGTTAGTCAGAGAATGTCATGGCTATTAAAATAACTCATATGGCTGCTCTTCACATGTGATAGAAGAAAGAAATGTTCACCTTGAGATAATTTGGCCTTTTCTGACAAGAAATAGTGAGACGAGTAGTAATTGTAAAAATTAGTAGGCTTGAATAAAAAATATACTAGTTCTAGACCATTTCCTGATTGACCAGTTTTTATTGAAATATAAATGGACAACTAAATGCCTCCATGTGGCAGTGGGAGTATTCTCGCTGGGACACGTGCATAAAGGAGCTAACCCTCCAGCTCTGCAGTAACTGAAGCTAATGTGATGAGCTGAGGGTCAACAAAGAAAGAATCAATCCTTCAGCGCCGTTGTTTCCCATCCATTCATTCATTCAGCTTTTGTTGCTATTGGGGTAGGAGGACAATCAGTGATAATAGAAACATGGCTAATACACCCCTGCAGGGGTATTTGTGCTTTTTGTACAAGCATGTTAACATATAAAACAAGAGTGCAAACCTAACGGATTACGCCGAGCTACGAATTGGCAAGAGTCCATCAAATTGTATATTTTTGAGTCAATCCTATACTTCGTTATTGTGATGATAGTTTGCTAAAAATGACGTGCTAAAAAAACATTGGCAACGTTGGTGGATTGTCTCATGAATAATTTGCAAAATAAAAAATGTGATGTTGCAAGGATCCCTTTGTTTTTGATGAATACAATATAAAATTTGAATACATGAAATATGTCTATCATAATATTGTTGTCCAAATTAGGTTTTTGTGTGTTTGTGTGTGTTGCACAAATACCCTGAGATAGTCTCCATCTTGCAGAGAGAAACTCTCAGCTTTCAGCCTAATTCCTTTTCCCCTGTCAGTGGTGATGCGATAGATGCATTCGTGATTGTTGTCATAGTTGGAAGGGAAGTTCGGTGAGACAAGAACACCTTCTGGTCCCAGAGAGGTGGCTCCACACTCAGCTATAGCAACAAAAGAAAGGGAGGGAGGGGCAGACACACCATGGATGACAATCAGTGCAATTTCAGCGTATTATCTCTGAGCATTCACATATCTCGTTTGGCTTTCTGTGTGTTGTGTGAAAGACCATGACAAGGGGAGCGAGGGAAACACAGCTTAATAACATCAACACATGGTAACAGTGATGACAATCAACCAACTGCAACTACATAATAAATGATAATATATTTTAAAATGTGCGATATTAAAGAAAAGCAAAATTAAAAGTCTAGATGAAACAAAAGCATCTACACATGCACAGTCCAATACAACATGGCCTCCAATTCTATACCTGTACTGTTATGTTGTTATTCCAGTATTATTTAATTTACATTGTCAGAGAGTATAGAATAATATGTCTATTTTTTTGGTTATTTTATTCAGCTCTAACATAATCCTACACAGCAGCAATAACAAACATTCTATTTAGAGTCATTACATCTCCCACAGACGTGAACTCTATTTTCTTTGTGAAGGCAGATTGGAGCTTATCCTACACGTGTGTACCTGATGTGCCTGAGAATTGTAGAGAAAATTGCTTTATATAACACGTCCATTTATTTTGCATAAAGTGCAAGTACGCTTTTATTAGACGAGAACGCTGTTGTTTAGCATTTGAACAGAAAGGATGGCACGTGTGAACATCAGGACGCAAAATTTAGATAGAGGTTAATAATATCTAAGTAACTGACACCTGAGAAAGTCTTAAATTATGAATTCATCATTACTACCATCAATTGCTAAGTAAAAAAAGCACACCGAGTGGGGAATGACAGACGAAAGGATTGATGTGGAAAAACAAGGTAAACAAGAAGCTGTTTAAAAATATGCATGGATAAATTAGAATAGGGAAAACGGGAGTGACTTGGCTTTCATAATGCGCTAATGATCTCCCCATGGAGTGTCTGTTGTGAACATTGAGGGACATTTACAAAGTGGTTGAACCCAGTCAAGTCCCCTGGCTCCCCTCACTAAAATATTAAAATGGTGAGGCCAATTCCTTTATATTTGCTGTAAAGTGAAAACATTTGGGTTTGACATCAAATGTCTCATCTCATATTTACAAGACCAAAACTAAATATATATATACAAATACGGCTTGTATCCCCTGTCGCTTAAAACAGTTATTTCATTTCTTGCTTGCATAAGGCCATTAAAATGGTGACCCACTGACATGACCAAACCTTTCCAAATTGACATTTTTTTGTACTGTATTTTTCAAGCTTTTGACCACAGGATGCTTTTAGGAGGGTTGGGTGGGTTGGGTTTTGAGCACAGTAATTCCTTTTTTTCATGAATCAGTTCAGTAAAAGTAAATATTTTTCAGTCCAGTCTCAGAATTTTTGAGGGTCATCTCTGGACTTGCTATTATAGCACAGCCAGAGACAACTACCATTTATCGTTGACATTTCTGATGCATGTTTTTGTTCTTGGTTGGGTTTGATTCAGCTGAAGCTACTTTTCTGAGCCTACCAATTCAACATTTGTAACTTAATATAGGAAGTGGGGTCTTTCTTGTTTGGAATTCCAAATAGTTGAATAGTACGTATATGCTCTGAGCAACATTTGTGGAATGGCATTAATTAATGGAATTAATTTTACAAGTTCTTTCAGCATCATTATCGCTTGTTTTTCAATCACAGACAGCTGATTGCATCCTTTGTTTGTTAGACCGCTAATGTTAAATGCCCAAATGAAACATTAAAATGAACAAAAATAGCTATTTATTGCTTGTATAATTGATGCTATAGCACAGAAATGAACTGTCAGTCACATTCCAATACCTTTTACTCAAAAAAAAAAAAAAAAGAATTCTCGAATTCATCTTTGGATGTCAGACACAGATTATCTTTACAGCTACATTAAATATTTCTATTAGCAGCCATCTACGAAAATGTCCCTAAAAAGAAAGCTGCACTCATAACCACAGTTAGACCAGACTTTATGACTTGTGCCGGACACGAAAATAGGGCCCTGTGACTATACTTTAAAGATCAGGACGTTTACAACTAGCACAATAACTACCTTCAACATCCAACCAGAAAACTGATAGATAGATAGATAGATAGATAGATAGATAGATAGATAGATAGATAGATAGATAGATAGATAGATAGATAGATAGATAGATAGATAGATAGATAGATGCTATTTAATGTATGTAAGTCACACAGGGAAGAAATTAGCTTTGTAAGCTACCAATTTATCACACTTCTCTCAAAGTGACATTTAAAAATATGCTACTTAAAACTTATTGGCTAATAGATGCAACTGAAACAGAATGTTTTTTAGAAAAGCTGCGTAATGATGGTCTTGACTTGCCAAAAAATGGCTTGGATATTCTTATGTCTCACCTATACATCTGGGCAGTGTATTGCTCCACACTCGCCTGCCTCCACCGAGACAGGTAATCTTGCTGTCTCCCTCGAGTCGGTAACCGTGGAAACAAGAAAAGGCAAGTGAGTCGCCAACTTGAAATCGGAATCCTGTACGCCTGCTGAAAGCTGGAACTCCAGGGTCCTCACAAGGCTCCAAGTCATATTCTACAAATTTGAAAGACATCAGGGAAATGATTACAAAAACACTTAGTCCTAAAAGACAAATGTACATGACTGGGGAAAAGTCTTTCCCAGCCTGCTCTCTGCATCATATTTAGAATTAACAAGACCAGAGATTATGCTTACAAATTCACACAATTAAGAATCTTAAAAGTTGTTGTCTTACCTGAGAATGTGATATTAAAGCCCTCATAACTCATGGAGAAATCCGATATGAATCGAAGCTGAGCGCTAAAATTTCCAAAGAGCCCCGCTTTGACACTAGGGGGCAGCACGGAGCCAGTCAGTCGAGCTACCGGAACCAGAAAATTGTCGTTCTCTGTGATGGACAGGTAGTCATGGTTCTCCTCCAAATGGAAAGTATGGAAGACAAGGTGGACTCCTAGGAAAATAATGTTTGAATGGAGTGATTGACCAAGTTGAATGGATGATTGGATGACAAATGGACAGACCAAGACACAAAGTCAATTCTAGTGGATAGGTACACATCAGAGGCATACACACACGGTGTGGAGAAGCTAAATCGTGAAGAATACATTCACCTAATCAGAAAGCAACTTTACGCAAACTGCATAAGAGAGTCCATAGCTATGCAATATGTGAAACAGAGTCTAGTCTTATAACAGGGTTACATTTAGTCCGAAAGAGGTAGGAAAAATTACCATTGTGTACTGTTTGATGTCTTACCTTTACCATGAGACACCTCTATGGTCCAGGTGCAGTTCAGCGAATTGGGGTAGAAGTCCGGAAATCCCGGCGAAAGAATCGTGCCCATTTTCCCAAACACGTAGCCTCCGCACAGAGCTATGGAGGAACAGAAAAGATGTTTAAAGGTTGACAAGTGTATTTTTTTTCCCAGATGGACTCCCTGTCTCTCATTTCCCATTGAAATTTGATGATGATCCAAGACACAAACACATTGGAGATGATATCAAACTCAATCAAACTGCAATCATCACTCAGTTTGCCAAGTTGTTTACTGTGTGTATGTTGGAAAATATGAGAAAATCACATCGATCTCTTCAATGAGTTGCAGATGATGTGTGTGGTGAATCATTATTTTATTTTACTGATTTTAATAATGTAGAACACCTCAAAGCCATTCTCGTCTATGTGTAGAGAGCTGTGCGTTAAGTGATTCCCCTCATCTTCCTTTTATTTATCCACTGCTTTGCCACTATCTCCTCCTTTGTCATATTTCAATATAGTCTACCAGCTGAGTTGCAATGATGAGTCAGATCTATTTTCCGCTCTTTTTCTAACAAGCCCTTATCACCCGCCGTCATGTTCGTCACTCTCCTGTCAGGATTCACCTCAAACTAGGACATCCTCTGACTAAATGACCCTTGTTGAAAGAAACATTTGTGCGCAGACGTTATCTGTTGAGTGTGAAAGTGCATACTTAAGGGTTTACGAATGATATCAGAGAAAGAGGAAGGCGACCGATTGTTGATGTATATGTGAGGAGAAATGAGCGGCAAGGCAAGGTGAATAATAAAATTATGCTTGTTTTTTTTCCTGAAACAATGGAAGGAAATAGCATGTTATTGCATCTGTATTTTCTTATTGAAAGATAATATTCAGATAACACACTTTGATGGTTTTTCCTTTGCGCATACATTTTATTAGGCTGTATGTCACGTACTAGACTCAATCTCTGCCACTTGTGCGCAGTCAAATACGATAACCAAAATATAAGAAACAGTACACCTCAACATAAAGCAACAACTCCAGCCAAATCAAATAGTGTTGATGTACCTTTTTAAAATTATTTTGTTGTATTTTAGCATGCTGGATTAATTCCGTGGGTAACCTTTGTGCAGTTACACTGCATTAATTATAGAATAACTTGTGGTTTGGCTACATTAGCAACATTTTGCAAGTAGCTTGCCCAATGCTGGCTTTTGCATTGGATCTCGTTAAATTATGCATGTGTACCAAATAAAGTGTGTGGTATCAAGAAATTGGATTATTTTGTAATTTGCATGCACTGCTTGCAATATAGCTAAGGGAGACAGATTTCATTTCCTTCTTTCCAATCTATTTCTCAGTAGGCTTTGCAATTTATTCACCAATGCTTGGCTGCCTAGTTGTGACATTCTGTTGTATCATAGCACCTTAGCCAAATGAAGAGGCACTCAGAAAAAAACATCTATAAAATGCAATAATAATATACTGAGGTGTCTCTATTACAGTTAATGGAGCATGGTGTTGGTTCAAGCAGGGCGCAACGCTGACAAACTTGCAATCTCAGCTGATCCAGTGCCAGCCCACTTCAGCTGATCATTCAATTATTTCATTCTAAGCACTCATTTGGCCCAGCTGATTCCCTTGCACGCACACACACACAAACACACACACACGAACACACACGCACGCACACAAGACATTCTCATTTATCACGTGTAAAGACCCTTAATATTGAAGTTCACAGAAAATTGAACTACACAGACCAGTGTACTGTTTGGCTCCTATCACCAACTAGAAAACAAGCAATGAGTTGTCTGAACCCTCAAAAAAATAGTAGGAAAAAAACAACAACCACAGAGGAAAGAAGACAGAAGGCGCAGACACACATCAAGGCACTTCTAACTACGTGTGGGTATTCTAAGAGGGCCTTAAACCCGTCAGGACGAGAAGGGCAACTACTTGTATACCCTTCCCCCGTGGATTTAAACAGGAGGTGGAACGCGGTGGTCCCTCATGTGGCTGGTTTGACGGATAAAGTCTGAAGGATTTTTTTCTAAACATAATATAGCGATGCACTTCAAACATTGCAACATCCTGAGAGGAAAAGTTCACCCCAAGGACAAAATCCTTGGAGGCATGCTCGGCAACGTTGTTTATGCAATGGAGTGGAGAGGAGTGGAGTGAAGCATGCTGTGACCTTGACATTTAGGAGATCAAGTCATGGGGCCCTTGACATTCATATGTCACTTGCGTGCATTTTTTTTCAGGAAAGACAAGTTTGGCAAAAGGTGAACATGCAATGCTCCTGAAATCTGTTACAATTACATATCTGACATTTTTTTTTAGGAATTCCCTCTGTCCAGAGAAAAATATCTGTATATACTTTACAACTCAGTCGCTTTAATAAAATTACTTCCTGAATCGGGATGGTAGGGGTGTGGTCATATTCATGATTAAAAGTGACCGTTTTTCAAGGTATTAGTTATTTCATCATAAATGGATAAAATGGAAAACGCAAACTGATTTTTTAATTTCGTGATTAAAAAAACAAACTGAGCTTGTTAGTGAAAAATGGGCTATCCTGACTAGACATTCATTCATTCATTCATTCATTCATTCATTCATTCATTCATTCAGTTGTTCGTACGTTGGTTCATTCATTCATTATTGGGGGGGGGGTGAGCTTAAATTTAAAGCAGAGAAACAATGCAAAAAAAATAGAACAGGCCAAATTGTTGACCTTATAAGTGATGACACATTCATGCCAAGTGTTGCAATCGATAATATTATATTGCAACATTGTTTAAAAATCATCAAGCATGCCTCAAGGTGTATTTGTCTCTCAAGATGAAGAAGAAAGTAATACGGCTGAACCAAATTGCCTACCAGTGGCCAGCCAGTGGTGCCTCTTGACCTGAGTAATTTCTTTCAATATCCAACTTGGGGAAATTCATTTGTATGGTAGGGCTTTGCTTAATTGAAATGGGAGAGCAAAAATGGCAAAAATGTTTTTATTCACTTACTTTCTAAAACTAGGAGGCCCTGACTTATTCAAACACTACAGTGATCTCCCCCCCTTCACCACAAATCTAAGCCATTAATTGGTTTCACATTCACAAGGACTGTTACTCAGGCCTGTCCAAATCAGTTATTGAAAAAACAAGTGGACCATAAAACACTCAGGTAGTAGGCGAGTGATGATGCAGATACCTTGAATATTGTGAGACTTATTACACAGCTGGCAGCTGCAAGAGGCACCACTCTAAAAATGCAACCATAGCCAACCAAACATACTATTATCCTACTATGATCAAGTGGTGTTAGATAACCATTCTTTTATTCACTTATTATCTTGAAATTAAATGTTCTGCATCTTACAAATTGCTCGCATACTCGACCAAGTCATTTGTAATGGACTGTAATCAAATCAAGGTGAGTTTGTTATTCTTCTCCAAAAATCATTAAATCTGACTTTTAGCAGCCATGCTTTTAGGCAAACGACATCGCGCCTGCACTTGTGATCGCGATTGTGAAAATGAACCCAACCAAAAATCACATTGGTTATTGACTTGAGAAAAATCGGCAAGTCTCAAGGGAGCTAAAACCATTGACACATTCTCACCGTCGCAGCTGGGAAGCGAGTGACTCCATTGATGATTCTGCTCGCAAATGATGGGCTCCTGATCACTTAGAGTATATCCTGGCTCACACGTAAATGACACGCGGGAGCCAATGGAAAAGCCGCTGCCATGGCGACGCCCATTCACTGGAATACCGGGGTCAAGACAGGAGTCTGACTCCATTTTCACACCTGGAATTCATAAAATAGTCGCAGATTTATGTCATAGTCAAGAATGTATGTGCAAGCGTGACTCTCCATGCCAAATGTGTCATCACCTGCTTGTGACCACGAGATTATATTTGCATTTTTCAGTATGTGTTTGCTAAATTGTCATTCCGCAGTTAATTCTTACTCTCGTATCTGATGCTGAATCCCGCCGCAGAGCGACTGTTGTCAGTGGTGAATAACAGGAACAGGAAGTTGGACGTGGAGATCAGGAAATGAGGCGCCTGGGTTCCGTGGTATTCACCGATTAAGGGGGAGGAGGACGAAGGACCGTCCCTGATCTCCAGCGTGTCATAGTTGACTTCCGTTTGGAACCTGAACAGAATTGACAACAACATGAGGACACATAAGGCAAAGACAGCAAAATCTTTGTTTATTTCAAATGCTTTTCGTTACAATATTAGACAGAAGACTGGGCTGGAGGTTTCTTTCAATAGTTGTATTGTGAGCTATCAACTAGGATTGGCTTCCCATAAATAAGGGAACTGATTTACCTGCATCTCGATTACATAGTAGACTACTTCCCGCCTGCTTACGTATATTCCAGCCCAAGCTGCATTCTAACTTGTTACACATTGTTCTTGGACTTGAGTGGCCTCGACTTCAGAACACTATCATTATAAAAGAGTATACATTTTAGGAATGGACTGTTATTTGAATGCAATTAGTAATTTGCCGGAACAGAAAATAACATAGCAGACTACCAAAGAAAAAAAAAAATCACAAGCTGCAATCTAAGATGACTTGAATATTTCCATACAAAACCAAACAAAGTTGTGCCTGCAACACATTTGCATAAACGCAATCCTCCACAAATGAAATCCCTTATAGGCTGTGAGGGTGATGTGCTTTTTTTATGTTTAAGTTCCAAAATAGATAGATTTCGTCCATAGCAATTTCATGCTATGCTGCTCCTGCTTATGGATCAATGCCAGAAGGAAAAGTGAAACTCCAACATTAATCATTTACTGCACCACATACTACTTTTAGACTTATCTGACCATCTCATAACACCTGACTAAATAAAGTTGGGAATGCAATCCCCATAAAAATTGCATGTAAATGCTAAAAAAAATGCTATCGTCAAACAAAAACCTAAAGCGAAAAACATGACTCAGTTGTTACATCATCATAGAATGTCAACGATGGATATTAGTACATACTTTGCAAATATAGCCAACGAAGCGAATGAATAAGTAAGCGTAACGATATTATGCAAATCTAAATTATGGTCTGAAACCATTAGCACCTCTGTTGCTTGCAACCCAGCAATGCACTCACAATTAATTCAACACAACATTTAGTCACAGAGTAACATTTTCCTAGCCTAGAATAACATGAGCTATTCATTGATGTTCAACTGATTTAGTGGCACAGCAGAGAGAAAAAAAGTCTTTGTGACCCAAAAAGAACAAAGTCGTACCTGTCAAAGTGTATCTTCACAGCGTGATCCACTTGTGATTCGATCACCCACTGGCAGTTGAGAGAGTCCTTATAGAATGAAGGCCAACCAGGAGAGAGAAGAACTCCGGTAGGAGCAGTGAGATGGCCTCCACAAGGAGCTATATAATATATATATATAAGTTAGGACAGAAAGGCTTCACTTCTCAGAATGCTTTGGAAATTTTAGTATGCGGAAAATTTCAAACAGTAATTCTGCCCGTATGCATATCAAAAACAGGAGTGTGTTTACCTTCACAGCGAGGCACAGCTGCAGACCATACAACATTTCCGTCTTGAATGATGCAGGTGACTTGATCTGACCCCTGCAAATTTCATTTATGTCTGATTTGCAAAGGCTTTTCACTCGGATAAAAAGTCATTCTAATCTTTTTATTGGATGGACTTTTTCATGGAGTGTAACATTTTAACATCAATCACCTGTGTCCTAATGAAT
The DNA here is from genome assembly GCF_024217435.2 of Syngnathus scovelli. Classification (NCBI taxonomy): domain Eukaryota; kingdom Metazoa; phylum Chordata; class Actinopteri; order Syngnathiformes; family Syngnathidae; genus Syngnathus; species Syngnathus scovelli. Next base: position 16,207,019 of record NC_090850.1, read on the forward strand.
CCTTGGTCGCACCGGAAAGCCACGGAACTGCCGAGCTGAAACTGGTCTCCATACCTTTGCCCATTGACAGGAACGCCTGGATCATGGCACTCGTTTTGGCCAAATGCTTAAAAAAAAACATAAATATAAACAATTAGATATTTTAGATTTAAAGTAGTACAAATAGAAATATCCCAAGTACGTATATGATTTTCACATTCTTGACTTAACATTGTGAAATAAATGCCTGTGGCAACTGCTTATATTATTTGCTGTAAATACTAAAGAAATAATAAAATAAATAGAGAAATAAATAGAAATAAAAAATAACAAAAAACTATAACTTAAATAAAATAAATAGATAAATAAATAAAACATTATGATGTTGGCATGCACTGTTGGGAATATCTTACCTACCATCTAAGGATACTGCTACCAGTTTCTGTATTTCAGGAAAACTTTTTATTTTTTAGTTTTCAATTCTGTGCATGCCATGCTGTCACTGAATCAGTTTCCTACTGCTCTTTTGTTGATGTTGTCTTCACATCCTGTTTTTTATTCTTTTTTCCTTTTGCGCTTACATCTGCTGCTGTTCACCTGCTCCTGATCTTTGCCTGCTCTATCCGAATTTTCTGGAGTTTTCAACCTTGGAGCAAATTGTATTTCTTCCCCCGCTGCCTGTCAACTTCAGTGAAGTCTTTGTTCATCTTAACACCTGGCTCCATATTGTCTTCCTGCATTTGGGTTTTTTGTCTGATACCATGACATGCTACAAAAATAATTCTATTCAATGCTGAATGTAAAACTTACTGCAGGTTGAAGGGTAAATATAAAACATCAGAAAACTGACCTTATTATGGTCAGAATTAAAAAAGTGTCTCAGAGTAGAGAAGCATCAAAAACGTGTACGTACTTGTATAGCTGATATTGAATCCTTTCCCAGTATTGGAGTGATCTGACTGAAATTCCAGTCTCATGATGTGTCCATGTGAAGCGATTTGGGATGGTACATCCTTTCCAGAAAACGTTCCAAATGTGGTGGGCTCGGATAGACCTAAAAGTAACAAACAGTTGAAATGTCATATGTCACTGACTGACTGACACGTGACTCAGTTATCTATACATACGCATTTCTAAAGTAGTTTTCAATGGCTTTAGACTCATCAAGGGAGTCATGGTATCAAGCAACAGGCAGAGGTCAATGACTCACATAACAGAATGGAGGATGCATGGCAGTTTCTAAAGAAGCAGCCTTTCAAGACACCATAAGGAGACTGAGAATAAAGGGATCACAATTTCCTCTTCATTACAACTACTATTTTACTGAAATGTATCTTCTGATATTCATTTCGGGACAATTTGGTCTACATGACAAGAGAAACATCTTGTTCAAAGGGCTGCTCATGTCCTTGGAGACCTGTAACGCATAATGTTGCAATAGCTCTTGAAGGACTGATTGTACACAGGCTTCATTAGGTAGAACATAGTGCGCATATTCCAATATACGTACAAAGTAGCTTTTTCTTTTCAGAGACAAGGTGGAATCACAGCATATTATATTTTTTTATTAAATGGATGGATGGAAAATTGCTCAGGGGATGGGTTTCCATACATGAATGTGTTCATGTTGGGCGGTTGTCAGGGGCTCCAGTTAAACCCAAAAAAGAAACCATTATAGTGGACAGGATTGAGCTCAAATACACCACATGCCGTTTTTTAAATAGTATTTCCCTATTCGGCCACGTCCTGTGGGAAGCCTATTTTAATGTAAGATGTATCCTTTGTGCACATATATCTTTACCATACAGTCAAAGTGTTGGGTGACAGTATCAGGTAATATGACCTGATTGATACAAAGTGAAGCGAACTAGAAGACTGGGGCTTTGAAACTTTAATTTCAGTTTACCCAGCCCAACATTAGTAATTGCCCTGCAATTTTCAAAAACATTGTCAGAGAGATGAAAGTCTTTGCAGACAAATTTATCGCCAGTCAATTAAACACAACTTTGGCTCTAATGACCAGCCAATCACCAGACAGTTTGACTTGATTTTTTTTTCCAGTCAACAACCTTTAATACACTGGCCAACAATAGATATGCTGTGTCCTAATATCATGGCAAATGTTTTTAGTGCAAAATACTGTAACATTTCAAATATAATAAAACATTCAAGTATTTTGCCAGCGATCAAAAGTGTCATTAATTACACCATATTGTATTAGTATAATTGTATTAGTTGACTTTGAGCCACTCAAAGTCTTATCATTCCATTTCGAGATATCGAGCATGAATATTGGGACATGAAATTTTTCTCCATATCACCCAGCCCTTGTCACCAATATGTTAATTGTGTGCTCCTCACCTTCATCTTTGACCACCAACCAATCAAACTGTGGCTCCAGGTCAAAGTCAGAGAAGAGCAAGTGAATGCGGCTTCCTGGTTCAGAAATAATCAGCCATACACAGTTGAGATTGTTTCCGTATTCCTCAGGATAATTTGGGGACAGCACCGTTCCTGATGGGGCCGTGAAGTTGAAGAAACAAGAGACTACGAGGATAAAGGACAATTGGAAAGAAAAGTGGTTTTATAAAAATGTGATCAGGTAAGAAAACAGGACAGCGAGGAAAGGGAATACAAAGGGAAAATAAACAAAAAAAAAAACCTTAATTAGTTTTTTTGAGGGCAGGAATAGAACAGAAAAGCAATTTAAAAGATAACACATGAGTACTTACAGATGCAACTGGGTTTATTCCCAGACCATTGGTTATTATGCTGGCACGTAATGCTTCTCTCGCCGACTAATTCAAACGCCGACTGGCAAAAGAAGGTCAGCACATCTCCATGTTGAAATCCATCACCACTACGGCGACCAAACGCTGGCACGCCGGGATCACCGCAGCCTCCTCGTTCAATCTCTACATCACACAGAGATAAAGATGTGCCTGCTAATTACACTCAACATACAACACAGTGGCAGTTCAGGTGAGTTTATTTTAATGTTTACACGAAAACAACTCTGATAAAGTTTACAGAACTGTCTATCCCTCAATTTTGTACACCGCAAGTCCTCGTTAGGGTCACTGGAGTCTTTCCTAGTTGACTTTGAGCAAGAGGCGGGTTAGAACCTGGACGGGCTGCCAGCCGATCACAGCGAACATGGAAAAAACAAGGTTTCACACTCGCATTCACACCGATGGACAATTTACCAACTTAAAAAAAAACAAAAAGAACAGACTTCTAGACTCCAGACTGTGAAATAAAAATAAATTGGAAAAGAGCTCTTTTGTATTTTGACTATAATTATTATACTATAATGACTATTCAGCAACATGAGAAAAATAATAACACATAAAACATTGTAGAACGCCCATCAGTATAGTGTCCTGCAGCACAGCTTTACATTTGCAAAGTGAAACTTGAGGAAATTGTTTAAAATATTCCCTCTTCAAGCGTGTAAAACAAAAGTTACTTTTATTGTCCTTTGAACTGAATAAACTCTTGGACTGCATCTCATTGGATGAGCAGGATAATTACAATGATGTATATTCTGAAGAAGTGTGTTGGTTGGGTATTTAGTCAGAAAATGTCAAGATTACACACACAAAAACCAAACACAAGAATTGTTGCCAGTTCTTACAAAGCATGGTAAATCTAGTGGCCAAGGAATTGCCTATAAAATCATAGTACAGATCCGAATAAAGATGCTTAACAAGACATTTAATTTCAGCTTGTTAGAGTCAACTTGTATTAGAGCGAAGTGGAGTATTTAACCAGATGGAGCTGCTATGATTAAAAGTTTGTGAGGTAGTTATCAGACACTATAATTTACCACCGCTTCTGTGACTGGGATAGAATAGAATCACTTTGCATATTGTGAAATTTCAAATCAATGTGTCAATCAGGCATGCTTCAAAATGTTTGGAATCACAACAATCTATGGTTTGTGTAAATGATGGCAGTGACAGTAATAAACACATTTCATCTACTCTGGGAGGCTAGGCTAAAAGTTACAAATAGAGTGAGAGGGCTATACGTTACATCCAACAAAGGGATTTATAAGTTTGTCATCTTAAAAAAAGGTCAACTGAGGTGCCTCTGGATTTGGATGTTTTTAATGTACTAAGCTGACATTAGCTGAACTATGCTATGGTGAGACATTCTGCATAATGCAAGTGTATGTGTGTCCCGGTATGACTGAAAAGATTAAACATTGTCCGTTCAGCTAATGTCCTATAAAGGGAAAATGAGGTCTCGCTCCTCAAATTTAAGCAAAAGCTACTTTCTTCAGAAGCGAGCTGACAGCATCCCTGATTGGCCTGTCAACAGCATGACAAAAACACTGCAAGGGACACCAGCAGCCAAGCTAATACGGTGATGTCAAGTCAAAGAAAATGGGCCGATTTTCACGTGTGCCTGTTTGTGTGTGCATGTGTGTGCGCATACCGCAGAGCTAATGAATATGATAGAACCTGTTAGAGGTCCATTCGAACGTGTTCTCGTTCCCGTCTAAGCTGTCTTCGGGGACATTGAGGAGCAATTTTGCTTTAATTGTGGCATGCAGGCAAAACAATAAGTGGTGGCATGCTCCTTTAACTAACAGGATGATGTTTATGACAGGCAAGAAAATATGCCGCACATGGTATCGCACTCGATTTTCTTCCTGAATGTTGCTTCTTTTGTGCTACCTGTCTCTCTTTCAAAGAGCCACAATCCCTCAATAGGATCAATACACTGTGCTTTGTTGGTGCCAATGGAACATTAGCATAGATGCAGTTGGATTCACGTTCCTTGACTTTGGCCACTTTTTCCATCCTGCCCTTCCTTAATTGGAAAAGTTTTAATCAACACAAATATTTTGTATTTTTTTCTAGCTTTAAAATGTGACATTCTGCCAGATGTCTGTCCACTGGTAACACATGCTGCACCATGCTCCTGGATTAGCTTTAGGCAAATACACCTCAAGGTGAGGTGAGTTTTGCATATAGGGGTGTGCGCGTGCATGTGTGAGCCAGGGGAGAAAGAGTGTGAGTTAAAATTGTCATCACTCCTTCTTACCTTTCTTTATTGACTTTGTCAAATATTTCTGTGAGTCCTTACATTTGATTGAAGAATGCAACTAGAGTTTATCATTGCAAATTACATCTCAAATTGCAATTTATATTCCAACGCTAGGCTGGAAGAAATTACATACAGTCAAAAAATACAGATTTTTTTTTTTTTTTTTGTGCTAGTTTGAAAACATTCAGCTGGTTACTAAACTCTGTTTGCTTTATTGCCACTTTGTGTGAAGCATACATGTACACGTTTTTATATTCCTCCCACAGAGTTCAAACATTTTCAATGAACAATCATTGCTCAATAGGGAATCTCTTCAAGTTAGTGGTTAGGACTTAAATTTATTTAATTACATGGTAGAGCAGTTATTTTCCAAGCAGAGCACCCTGGTGTGTTGAGCTACTGCAGGAAATTATCCAACTTCAATTAATTTGTTAGATTTAAAAAAAAAAAAAAACTACAAATATATCTTTGTTCTATTTGTGCTGATGGTGTATAATGGCAGGCAGAACGAATGAATGTCATTAGATGGGAGAAGGTTCAATCAAGCATATAATAAGCATATATCCACCTGTTACTAACAACAGAATGCCAAGTCGTGGGTTGTGAGCTTTGTATTAAATTAGGAGGGTCAAAAACAATTTGTGTGGTAAATTGAGGCAAGAGTTGTTGTTTTCTGCATTAACCTTTTTTGTTTGTTGAGATTTTTTTCAAACGTAGAAAGTGTGATTTGGTTTACTATGAGATTTTTCTGATGTAAAATGGGTAACTGTGGAAGAGACAAAAAGACACTGAAACATCGAAATATACTGTCATATAGAGTATTTGTAATCTCAAGTTTTGATTTTGACCAAAATAATTGGACTATCAGAAGAAAAAAATATATGCAGATGGTGACCTTAAATTTATAGCTGTTAGACCTACAAAAATGTATGAAATAAAAATACTACCAATAGTGGTACTACTAATAATACTACTATTACTACTATCTTTGTTTTTTAGGAACAATGACTTGAGACTAGTTAGTGACTAAAGGTGCAACAAAAACCTTCGACTTTTAGCTCAGTCGTATTAGTCAGGTGTATCTCATACACTCTATAGTGAATTTTTAATAATGTAATGTGTTTTTTAATGATCACAAATGATGTCATATCAACTCAGACCTGCAGCAAAACTGACAGCACACAACTCCAGACAAAGACACGCACTGCTTACTTTCAGTACTTTGATCAGTCGAAAAAGAAAATACATTATTCACATCGATGCAGCCTTCGCAGCCAATTGCCTTCAGCCTGGAAAGCCGGCAGTCACAGTTCACTGAAAGCCTCAGTTACTGTAATCGCTGTGTTTCTCTGTGATGTTAACACGGCTTTTCTCTACGCACACAAACCTACAAAGTTTCAATTGTTCAAATGCGTAAAGTTATTCGGCAACAAACATGCTGCAAACATGCTGAAAATATACACCCACACTTGCAGGGCTGAATAACTTACACGGCTCCAGGTCTGTAAAAGGATGACATTATAGGATGTGACAGCATGGCGGTGACACAAAAAGCACTCCAAAAGCCAATTGTTTAGCTCTCCTGAAGAAAAATGCAGGCTACAAGAATAGTCTTCTGTTACATCGAGTGACTTTGCTTGGCTCTTTTTTTCATGTGATCGCTTGTAAATTCCTGAAGTAAACATTGTCTTTGTTCTGTCTGTCACGAGTAAATCAAAAGTGTGATATGTCAAAGTTTTCACCAGACTGTGACTGGAGAGCAGACTTTATTACTCTTGTTGAAAACCTAAAACATTGAGTGACTCAGCTGTTTTCAACTTGGCAGTCAGATTATATAGCAGTCCAGCAAACTATATTTCTGAAATAGAAAAAATTTTTTTGAAGGAGGCCAAAATGAAAAGGGAAAGGTTAATCCAAAATACAATGTTTAACTGGATGGATGTTGGTGTCACATTATTTTTTGGGGGGCCCACACTGTTGGAAGGAGAGCTACAAATCACTCTACCAAACATGAAGAGATCCATGATTATTTGTGAACGTCACAAATTACCAACATCCAGAGCCCGCTGCTGGGTTGGGCCCAAAATAAGGACAGCTTTCACTGCTTGGCCAAGTTGTGCAAACATGATCTGGCCATACCAGTGGCTAACATACTGAGTGAGAGAATTTTTTTCCCTTTCCAGCTGGCAATACTGCTACACAACAGTGGAGTGGCTTCATCCAGCCATTTCTACAGTATGCTCCACCCCTCGACAAAGGTTTATTGAAATAAAATATGAAAGAAATACATAGATGTGTGCTATACACCACCACAGTCAAGAATTCTTTTGAAACACATTCATAATAGACCTTTATAGTGTATGCAGAATTCTTAGAAAGCTGACTGACCCTGGCCCACCTTGTCAGCAACAGTGGCAGGAAGGACCAATAACACGCAAACCCTTTCATGTGCCCTCATTTCTTCTTTGACTCATGTCAGACATATATAACTCCTCACTCAATTTGTCATTTTAGCCCTTTCCACCAATTTCTCACAGTCCATCTCTTTTCCTGCCGACGTAAATGCCAGGATCCAATTATTGTACCTCCATTCCTCGGTTACTTGAATTCAATTTAGCTAAAATCAACTTACGGCCTGCACAGGCATGTAAAGGATCTGTATTTCATCAGATGTATGGATAAAATGCGTGAATAATAAATTAAATAATGAATTATTGGCCCAACGTGCCCATTGTCCTCTCTTCACCTTCACTCTATCCTCAGGCCCTGTCTTTATCTCTCTCTCTCTTTCAGTGTCAGCTTGTGCATAATATGAAAATAACCAAGCAAAACGATCAACTGATTGACTCATAATTCATTTATTACCATCTTGTAATTCACAGTTACACACGTTCTCACACACACACACACACACACACGCACACGCACGCACACACACACACACACAGATAGAGGGGAAATAAGAGGTTGTGTTTATGACTAACTGGGAGCATCAGCGATAATTTGACTTTCACACTGTTATGTGAGCTGTGTGTGCGTGCGCGTGCGACAAATAGTTCAAGGTGTTGCAGGAGTACATACCTTCATAGACTGCCTTGAAACCAGCAGAGCCAATTGTGTCGTCAGACTGCAGATGAAGCCACATCTGATTGGACAAGCTAACAATGATGTCAGGCACACTGGACCCTGTGAGTCTACACACAGACACATAAATAAATGGACACATTATTAGAATGGTAATTAGAATCCAACGATACTTTATCTTGGTGTGTCTATTCTGTGATTGATGAACCCTCAATGGGCCTACGCAATTTAACATTGAAGTGGGATATGTACATTTGATTGCCCTTGAGGAATTTGGTTTTGAAATTGGGATTTAAATTGTCAGAAAAATATACCACTAGTGTAAAAAAAAACCCTTTAAATTGTGGTCACAAATGTCATGCAAGAAGCAGGTGATCTTCAGAATAGTGGTCACCAAGTCTTTTTTCTAACATTCTGAAAGAAAGGCCAGTTAAAAGAACAACACGAGAAGACAAGCAGTAGAATATACACAGGAATTTACACAAACTCATATGCTATAATTCAAAAGATATTTTAAAAAAAACTATTGGAAAGGCTGCTGCTATTTGTGTCAATGCTGAAGAACTTGAGCTCTAACATGTCCACTTGAAAACAGCAAAACTCCAGCTTCAACACGTGTTGTCACTTTTTGTTTTGTTATTAATTTATTAATTATTAAGAATGTTAAAACGTTAGCAAACACAGTCCCTGCACTGGTGTGAGCATTTACAGTTTTAATATTACTTACACATAAAGTACCCGTCGAGAGTCTCCAATCTTTCCTCCGTCGCCCACTGTGAGTGTATCGTAGCCTCGTTCCAGGTCAAACTCTTCAAATGACAGCTTTATAACCTGTTGAAATCCGGACAAACTGTTAACCATTGAAAGGTAAAAACCAAAAGAAAAAAAAAGAAAAAGACAAAACCAAGAGCAAATGAAACATTTGTCATACATGAGAACAATAATAACCATAATACCGATTTGACAGACTGAAATATGACCTTTTATTTCATGGTGTGAAAATTGTTTCTCACTTAATTAAAATGACCTACAAGATGTAATCCAATTGAATTAATGGAGACATTTTGCAATCCAACACAATAAAAAAGATCAACGAGACAAAGCACTCACTTTTATTTGTCAACCTGCTCTTTTACATCCATAGTTCCAAATATGTCTTTGGAAGGCTCCACAGGGCTTGTGCAGCCCTCTGCTGTCTGAGCCAGACAAATTGACTGCTAAATGCTTTACTTGCAGGCACAAGGCTTCAGTTGCATGCATAGTGCACTGGATCATCAATCTACCGTGCACTCTAAAATGCTGTAATACTGGTATTCCATTATTTGCGGCTTGTCAATTATTTATTAGCTGTAAATCATACAAGTGAGAGCATGAAAGATGGAACATTTCTGCTGTGCTCGGGAAACCTCAAAGAGAGCAGAACTGGTCTCAGTCAAAGCCTCTGGTTGAATAGGTCTCTAGTGAAGCATGGGTATGAGATTGTGCATGAATATGACAAAACAAATGACATTACCCTCGATAAACTAAATTTGAAGTCAAATATGAATGTTCTGTGCGTAGAACCCACTATTTGTTTACTCCATTCCAAATGACAAAAAGAAAAACCTTTTTATTTTACAATTGGCATCTTAGCTTAATGGACACAGTCCAACAGATGAGAAACTGCAACGTGTTCGACGCATTTTTCCTTCTTACAAAACGCTGACTGCTACAGCCTCAGGCCATCTTTAATCAGCTAATAATAATTAATGACTCCTAATGTATCTAAGATGCAAAGCAACTTGAGAGTTATTATCTTGTGGTAACCAACAAAACACCATGACTGTAATGAAGTCATTTATGCATTTATGTTTCATTTTCAGGTGAGCGAACTAGTATTTTTCAAGACGAGATCGTGATGAGGAGAGTCGTGTGTGCAAAGAATAGCAGACAGTCAAATTGTTCTAATTCCTGTCACTGACTGGATGCAGTCATTCTTCAGGTCTAAGAGGGGTAAACTTCACAAAATGGAGTGTAACATTTAATGCAAGGGTTTAGAAAAAGTTCAGAAAGAGTACCATTATGTTAACACAAAGCCAACATAAAAAAAAAATGACCGTCAATTACAGTAATTATTATATTTCTCTCAGATTTGCCTGAATACATTGAGAGGTTTTCGATTATCTGTGAATGGACAAAATCGAGTGAATGTTTGATTTGTAATATATGTCAGAAGCATCGATTCGTTTACTCTGTGGCTCTCACAAACAGTCAATTAGCGCCGCTCTTGTCCGACAGTGATCCACAAACTACAAGCTGGATACTTTAAAGTGACCAATGATCCATAAATCTGCAGCAAAAACACTAAGTTACAATAAAATTAGAAGTTGTCTTAAAAAACGCTTTATTGCATTTTATTTCAGATTTCAAAGTAAACAATGTCTCAAGTGAGAGTGGCCAAGATACGCAACAATCGACAATTCACTTATGCAATAGTCTGTGCTGTCTTTATTTTGAACAATGGAAATCTGTTATTTAATTATGGTGTTAATTTAGAATTTTTAAATATCAAACAGGGCTTCTGCCCAGTGACAATTTACAATGCAGTGTATTTTGAAGTAGCTTCTAGTCTAATGCCTTACGAGTCAGACTACAATTACTCATAAAATACGGTTCAAAGTTACTTTGTTGAACAAATTCACTACTACATTCCGTTAAAGTAACCCTACATAGCATAAGCCCATTTTGCTACCATTGACAGTTGCGAGTCGTAGGAGAGAAAGAATTGACAAGGCTTAAAAACTACATTCCTCCCACCCACAGTGTCATTAGCATACACATATGAAGAATAATGCAACTTTGAAAAACACCTGATTCCAAACATTATAGTATTCACTAAAGTCACTAAACAACTGGTATTTACAGCTTGATCATGGTGAAAGGCATTTTCGAGAGCCCTATAAATCCTCTTTACAGTAGGTCAAGCAACCGGACTGAAATTTACAGTGGATACAAAATACACTGCCGACCAATAAGAGACAAACATATGGTAAACTTGAAACTACATGAGTTTTTTTTTTTTTTCATGTGTCTGACAATATGATTGTCAATATTAGCATTAACTGCTCTTCTTTACAAGAGTTAATTGTTTATCAGGTTCTCACTGGCTCTGGTTTAGCTACCGGCCAGGGAGCAGGAGGTGACCCTCGACAGATGGCTGTCCAATCATGAGGATAGCAATAGTTACACAATCATTAATTAAGAGTGTCTACCTGACTTGAATGTCAGTGAATCTTGTGGGGAAAAAAGGAACAAGGTAGACAAAATATGCCAGCATATATTTGTTGAGAGATACAGTGCACTTTCGCATCAATTTTTAGGTGTGCTTGTTAAGATACAATTAAAACAATATGTATAACCTAGCCAAATTTATTTTTTCTTTTTGTTTTGTTTTGTATTGTTAGGGGTTCTGTCTTTTCTGGCCAATCCACTCATTTATTTGATGAATAAACCAAGTAAATGTAAGGAGCTATAGTCACGCGATGATGCTGAAATGTAAAGTTGTGTGTCATCTTCATATGTATAAAATATTTTGTAACTAATAAAGAGACCAGTGAGTTTCAGTTACACAACTAAAAAAAAAAAAAAAAAAAAAAAAAAAAACACGAAAGAGATGTTTCACAGAAGTGCCCTGGACTCGATGAATACAATTTGCACCTAACGGAATGGAGCGGAACAGAGGGCTTTAATGCAACTGCATTAAAATCTAATCACAGTGATTGACATTCATAATTGATGACCAGTGTCACCAGACAAGCTGGCGCATTCAGCGGATGTCACCCGAGCAGAGACAAAAGATGAACGACGAGAAAAAGTTTGAGGTCGTCATGCACAGTAACACAATTACTTTTTGCAATAAGCAAAGGTTGTTTCTTTTAATTGTTGAAAATTGGTCATTGTGCCTCAAGGAGCTGCCTTTATATGATCTGACAAATAAAACTGACATGCTATGCTACATGAAAAAGCACCAAATCATTACAAAATGAATAATGAATAGACCAACATAAAAGGTATTGGATGGTTCATGTTTATTTGGTGTGGTATTGCCCTGAGGTGACCTTTGATTTGAATAGTGAAGAAGCAGATATCTACAGTTTAGTGTAATAAGTCTCTTGTTGAGGTGATCATGGAGTGCTATTGACTGGAAAGTCTAAACTATGTCTGAGGAACCGGGGCCAATTGTGATGCAATAGGTAAAAAAAAAAATGTTTTTAAAAAATTAAGTTGATTCCTTTCAGTAGCTAGCCTACTTTATTAAACCTTTTTCAGTTAGCACACACATACGTGGATGGATGGACGGATATTTCTTAATATATATTATTATATCATCTAATTATGGTATGTTTCTATTTCTTTCCATTTCCAACACCCACAACCTAATTTTTAACTTTCTGTCATAAAAATATTATGGGTGAGGGAATGAGGGTGCCAGACACATCTAATTCAGTAAATTATGGTCTATGGGATGGAAAATACAGTCCAAACCCTGAATATCTAAAAGCTTTGAATTGAGATAATGGGCTAATTAGGGCGCTATTAGGGTAGTCCATCATGAGCCAAGGGATTATTATGTATTTACTTCACACTTTAGTGGTGTATTCTGCTGAGTCAAAGCGAGCCACCGCAGTGGCAGTATGTGTTTTTCAATGTTTCCAACGTTTCCAATACAACAAAAATTATTATATCTCACTCGTGTGCTTTATTGTCACAGAAGACCAAAGGAGCTGCATTCTCAAAATTATCAAAGAGGGATATTAGATGTTACAAAAACTGTTACCAAGTCACAGCTCATAAAACTGCATCCAATCAGCCACTCTCATTGTACACTTGATAGGGGGGAGGCAGCAATGATGGCACTTAGTGCACTTAATGGCATGTAACCCAAACATCCGTGGAACTCATCTTCTATAAAAATAGAAAGGTAAATGGTGGGGACAAAAATTTACCAACACAAACACTATGCACGTACACACAGGAGGATTTGTTCCACAAAAAACACCAGAGAAAAAGCTAACAGTACTTTGGTGCCATCAGGTACAAGTGACCTGTCTTGACCTGAGAAAGTGGTAAAATAATATATGTATATTGATACAACATGGCTCTGATTATTTATCATTTTGTAGAATCAGACAAAAGAAATTCTGCTTTCTCTCTGTGGTCACTGACTTCACTGTTTACATTAGGTAAGATCTGACTGAATGTGTCCGGATTTTTGAGGACTGTGAGGAACAAATGATCCATGAATGAAAGTAAGCAAATGTATATTTGCAGAATAACACACACACTTACACACACGCACACGCACATTGATATGGATTCATTGGAAAAAGGCAGCAATGATTAAACACCTAATGAGTTATGCCTGTGAGCAGTCAAGCGTGGCTCAGACTTAAACAAAATAATTATCTTCTTGATACCGACAAATCCAGTGACTGACACGCACACACCGGTGCCCACTCACAGACACACACATGCACACACTCCTCTCTGTCCTCTCTTTTTCTGAATTGACTTGAGTGTTAAATATTGCCACTTCCAAGTTTTAAACATATTTGATCAAACATGTAAATAACTCTACAGTGTATAGTTTCAAACAAGATTTCTTAAAATACTACCAAATCACTGCAAATGAAATATCGAGCAGAGTTGGATGACATGATGACAAGCAGGTAGCACTACTTATAGACTATTTAAATTAAGACATCAAAAGGTAACAAAAAGGAACACATTGTTCAATAGCATCATTTGTCTTTGTCTTTACACTGTATCCAAGATGCAAATCATGTGGAATAATAGTCAGGGAGGACAAGGGACAACGAAATTCAGAGGTAAGGAAAGAGAGGTCGGCAGACGGATGATTGTTATTCATCTTAATACACGCTCATTTCCTTTCTTTGAATACTTTATTATCTCCTCTGGCCTTTTCTCGAACGGATCACATAAGGTCCAAGGGAGCATTTCTTCCTGGGCAACAACACTTCACAGCTTCAGTAGATGTGTTTAATCATCAGGAAAAGTCATTTTGATTATGCCCACAGAGGGTTTAGTGCAAAATATTATCATTATAATCAGAATGGTATTCGCAATATAGGATTATCTCGTGTTATTTAAAAGGAAAAGTCATAGAAGTCAGTGAAAAAAAAGTGTTTTCCCTGCATCTTGAAAATTAGACTTAGTACCACCAGATTAATGGAATCTGAACTCAATGAATAAAATGACTGAGATTAGTAAGGTTAGATAGTAAGCATTGGATTTCATTTACATTTTGTTTGAGTTTGTCGAGGGAATTTGCTTTTTATTTTAAGACTGTAATAGAACTGTAATGAGGTCAGTTTCAAGAGCCATGATAAACTTTGGGTTTGATTGGCAAAGTCAGATTGATTGTTTTACTGGAATATCAATTATTTAGAATTTGCGTATCTTCCTGTTGGTAGAGTAGCAACTACAAAGCTGTTTTGCTACCGGGTAGGTGAACAACCAGATGGAATGCACAACAGTCATTCAGCAGTCAGGCGATTGAACAGGTTGCAACGCAGGACCGTTATTCAGCAGCCACACCTAACATCAACGACAGAAATAGCAACCCCAAGGAGACAGGCGTACCAGAGATATAAATAGAGAGACTTAGAATTTATATCTTAAGAGGATTCAAGGTTAAATGTCTACATCAAACAAGAAAAGCCCGGTTGCCTCAATTCAACCAATGCATCTTATGTTGCAACATCTTGAACATCCATCAATTTATTTTTTTATACTGCTTTGACACAACAAGGTCGCGGGTAAGTTGAAACCCGTCCTTGTAAGATTTGGCTACGAGTGGGGTGGGCACAGCTTGGACTGGTTGCTGGCCAACACTTTTGGTGTTTTAACTGAGTGTGTTCTCGCTGCTGGCTAAGTTTATGTTTCCCAGTGAATATCCATTAGTATGTTTCTGTATTGGAAGAATGAGTCAACCAAAGTCACTTTGTTTTGTTGTTTGTCTGTAATCACGCTGCATTTTTATGAAGCTGATATGAAGAACAATGCATCCCACAAATGTTTTGTGAAACAAAGGAAATTGGTGTCAATAAAGTTGGTGCAAAAAAGCAGTGTCGCACAGTGAGCTACAATTACTTATAATTGTACTAAGTTCATTTTGTTTTTCCTTATTTAATCACTTCACAGGTTTCTTTTATATCAAACAAATGGTTTTAGGTTATTCACCTGACATGTTTCGGCGGTTTCTTCCGCCTTCATCAGAGTGTCACAGATGTGATGGTGACGCGTCTTTATCAGCTGATCGATCGACGAAGGCGCGGCTCACCTGTCAGATTTGACAGGTGAGCCACGCCCTCCGCTGTCCATTCACCTCTCCAGAATGCTGTTCCAGGTTTGAGAGAGCATATAGGCGCCCTCATCCCTGTTGATGGTTCTCGGGCCCCGCTTGCGGATCTCGATAGCCTCCCTGATCCAACGCTGATGTTTATTTTCTTCAGTGCGGATGACTCTGGCCTTCTCCCAGTCCATGATGTGGTTTTCTCTTTTACAGTGATCGGTTATGGCTGACTTGTAGTGCTCCTGTTCTGCTTGATCGATCAGCTGATAAAGACGCGTCACCATCACATCTGTGACACTCTGATGAAGGCGGAAGAAACCGCCGAAACATGTCAGGTGAATAACCTAAAACCATTTGTTTGATATAAAAGAAACCTGTGAAGTGATACAATTACTTATACTCCATCACAGACCCAATAGACGGATTGACTCAATTTGTTTCCGTCATCTGTAAAAGCATCTCTATTAATGTCTCCAGTCAACCGTACCAACATGGAAATGCAACATTTTCCATTCTGCCGCTCACCTTTCTTGTATAAAAGGGCTGGCTAAACACTTAGCCTCGTTTGGCTCATCTATACTTTCAGCCTCTTTCCTCTCTCTATTTGCTCAATGACTCTGGTCCCAGCTTGCTCTCATTTTGCATCCCCTCTTTCTAGTTACACTATTTAGTGGAGGAAAAAATGAAGAGGGGATATGCAGATGCTAAAGGAGTGGCGCAGAAGATGGAGGGATGGGTGGTGGATAAAGGAGGGGTAATGGAAAATGAGGCAAGTGCATTGTAATGGGAACAGCGACGGGAACAAGTCGAGAGCGAGGACAGGGGAGAAAAGATGGGATATGTGATCAGACATGAAGAGAAGATAATAGTGTCAGGGAAACTGGAAAGACTTGAGATGTTGTAACGAAGCCTATGAATTATTCATGCCGATACAACAATGACTCAACAACAAAGCTGCCTTCACAAAATTGTGGAGGTGTGGTGACCTTGAGCTCAGCAGTGGAGAATCATAAGGAAGAATGAACAACACTTCAACTGGCTCCAAACTATATCAGACTGACGTGAGGGTAGTACAGTCAGTCCAGTGGTATCTTTATAAATACTGAATGATCACCTTTGATCAATAATTGCTAGAATGCGTATTCAAATTCCGTTTGCCAATTGTTCAGTTCTTTGTTCTTTTGGAACGGCAGCAAAAAATTAATCATCAACGAATCAAAATACTATTCTCATGTAAAAGAATTTAGAGGGGGGGAGGGACACAAAAAATATCCGTGTTTATGTTGATTTAGTTTAGATTATATTTGTCATGTTCTCATGTCCTTTGTCCCTTTTTACACGTCTGTCTTGTTAGGGTTTTGTATCCACCTGTTCTCGTCAGCCTGGTCCCTTTTGTCTTCCAATCAGCTCCTGTAGGCACTCGTGCCTTGTGTTCCTACTTGTCTCATTAGTTTTCTTGTATTTAGTTCCCTGGTTTCTTTCAGGACTTGTCTGGTATTGTCCTTGTCTGATTATATTATTTGTTGTGGTGCACCTGTCTTTGTGTCACACATAGGCCTCTTTCTAACTAGCTCAATGGCAAAGCTAGGATTAGGGGTTGCAAGGATAGCTCAAGAGGGCTGCAAAACAAACAAAATAACTATTAATCCCAAGAACTTCTTCAGAAAAAAAATCTGAAAACACTCAAAAGTCAATTATGTGGCCTAGCACCTGGGGGTGCAAGCATATTTCAGTTTGGGGGGAATAGGGTATCAGTGTCCCTGCAGCCCAGCCTCTAGCTCCACCAGTGAGCTACCTTGCTGGATTAATTAAAATGAGCCTACGCCAATCAGATCTCCAAAAAAAAAAAAAAAGGTGGATCTGATGTACTCCGCCACCTTTCCTGCTTTGTTGTTTGCACAAAAACAAGAAACTGCCCAACAAAGCATAAACACATTATAGCCTGCAGACTTAATTTTTTCTTGTGTCTGACACAGTGCTACTCTGGCCGAGCACTTTGACGTTCGTATGTGGTCCGTACATGAGCGACTATTAAATTATTTTGTTACCTAGGAAGGTATAAAAAAGATATACGGAAACCATGAAATCAATATATGGCAACTAATAAAAGTCAGAGAAAATACTTCTCAATTGAAAAGACATTCCAAAAACTATGTCTTTTGAAACTATCTTCTACCTGAACATAAAGCTCAACCAGCGACACATGGGTGGTGGATGGTCCTTTTATGACTTTTACTAGTCTGACACTGGACACATGCTAGGGCGCTTGATTGTAAAGAATGTCCCTTAAATTAAATGGCAACAGTTAAAAGAAACAAGTGGCAATGTGTCCCAAGCTGATGTTAACTCTCAGCAAGAGTCCATTATCGTACACACCGGCCTGCCAGACACCTCGCCATAACGTTAGCATAAATGGAACTTAAACCGAGGCCTCCTTTATGCGGAGAATGCACCGGTAAGGATCTGAGAGGAATTCATTGATGCCCTCGCCAACATGCAAGACTGCCTTTATTCAAATGCACCGAGGAGTCAATCTACCACCAAGTTCTTCAGTGGTGTTCCGTGCAAGACTAAGCCTGGTGGCTGCACCTCACAGTCCTGTCAACTCAAGAAGGAGATTCTCTTTGACACCCCAATAACACCCCAGGATGTCTTTGGCACAGCTGTCATGTCAATGCAAAAGATGTGTGAGGACAAAGAGAAGGAGGATCAAGCCCCGAAGTTGTGTTTGCCAAGAAAGTCATCCATCATCTCCCCTTCAGCTCAATCCAAACTTTCGCCTCGGCTGTGGTATATTTACCTCAGAACCTATAGCATCTAAATACTGCCCAAAGGCTTGCATCTCCATGGGCAGTCTTATCCTCGTGCTCATCCTCAGACACCCTGCACCATTAACCAATGCAAGATAGGATTTTGGTGCGTTTATATATATGCAGTTCTGTACACAATGATCATAGCAATTTAAGTACAAAGAAACAAGTGAGAAAAAAAAAAACAATTTTGATCACATATCCTATGATGGAAATCTAGGCTTAAACAGTGAGATGACCTGTCAATGACGACTCAAAAAATACCGCTGTTGATGATCTGAGACTCATTATGGGAAGTAGTTATTTGTCTTAGTTTTAAGGCCGTGAGTTCTTATACGGGCTGATTGAAAACCCTGTCAAAAATGTTAAATTACATACCAGATCTAACTTCAGAATTGGATATTAGGATTTGCAGCGTAAATAAATTTTTCATTCTAACACAAATGGAAAGTTTAAGTACAAGAAGGCAAAAATGTAATAAAAAATGAACACCTTTTTACCCACCCATACATGTTCTATTTAAAAGTATTAGAAGAGTGTGATCAATTGCTTAATTTTGATTATAATAAAATATTCTTTTCTTCTTTTCTCTACTCAAAATGTTAGTTTTTTTTAAATCTTATTTTCAGTCAGCTAAAATAAAAGAACTGGCCTCGTTGTTCAAATTCTAAGAGTAGTGTATGTGTAAATGTTTGGCATTTATGATTAAGTGGTTTAAGAAATATAATAATAAAGGGAATGGGGGCTCGATGGAACACTGGTTAGCACGTCCGCCTCACAGTTAGGAGGGTGCCGGTTCGATTCCACCTCAGACTCTCCCTGTGTGGAGTTTGCATGTTCTCCCCGTGCTCGCATGTTCATGGGTTTTCTCCGGGCACTCCGGTTTCCTTCCACATACCAAAAACATGCTTGGTAGGCCAATTGAGCACTCCAAATTGCCCCTAGGTGTGAATGTGAGTGTGGATGGTTGTTCGTCTCTGTGTGCCCTGCAATTGGCTGGCAACTGATTCAGGGTGTCCCCCGCCTACTGCCCGATGACTGCTGGGATAGGCTCCAGCACGCCCGCGACCCCCGTGTGAACAAGCGGGATAGAAAATGGATGGATGGATGGATAATAAGGGGGGGACTCACCTTTGCAGAATCCAATGCAGTGATTACCCAGACACAGTGAGCATTGTTTTCATACTGGACAGGGTAGTTAGGAGATGTAATGATCCCTCTCGGCCCCCGTAGGTTGCTACCACAGGTACGGGCTGAAGGCAAAAGACAGTAAACAGACATTTTACACCTCAAATAAAGGTACCAATGGAAATCCAGAAAGGTAACATCAAAATGTTCAGCAAAAGATTGCTGGGGTTTCATTGTGGCTACTGAACATGAGCATTTTGAATTATTACAATCAAGAATGTGCAAAAACCATGATTGGTCAATCATACCAACTGATGAAATTATACACCAATTTCATCAGAGGTTAAATAAAAACATACATGCAATTATTATGATTAGGATTATAAAATAGCAGCAGCAACACCAACAATAACTGATAATAATAATAAACAAAATCAAATCACATTAGAAAATGATTTAGCAATAATAACAGTAATAATAATTAGGTCATATGTAAACAAGCCCTTTGCCATTGGTGATGATACCATGCCAATGACAAACATTTGCTTTGGAAGCGTACAATCAAGAGAACAAACAAGGCACTCTCAGAGCTGGAAATAGAAAACATTATCCATTTATGTCGCTCATTTTGTCGAAATTGCATATTGAACTAAAAAAGGATATTTAAGACTTGTCGTCATTATAGGCATTGTTTTCTTTCCATTCGTGTAAAAAAAATCACAATACAGATTCAAGCAGTTGCATAAAAGCAAAGAACAAAATGTCTTTTGAATAGTGACCTATTAAGAGACATTCATCAGTGAAAAATGATTTTAGGAATAAAACGTTAAGAGGAAATGAGTGATGTAGGAAGGGCAGAAGGTTAGAAAGAGACAGAAAAAGACTGAAAGAGAAGAGGACTTCAGGATGACTGCTCTGACTGTTAATTAGAAAAAGAGAGCTGAAACACACTGTGGTGTATGCGCACACACACACACGTGCACGCAAACTCGCACATTAATGGCTATTCATTCCACAGATAGGCTTCTAATTAACAGTTGGGCCTCAGAGGAGAATTGAGAAAGCTCATGGGCTGGAGTCCCTGGAGAGGGCCAACACCAGACCAGACGCACTTAGCATAGCCGTTTCAGTTCGATCATTTTGTGAGTTTGTATCAGCGCATCAAAGCACATGAAACACCCTGACTTGGAAGTTGGAGAGGCAATCCACCCCTGTTGACAAAACAAGCAATTAATCACACAATGTGGTCATGTGCTTATTGCGTTCAAGACAATACAAAACACTGTCTGATTCCCATTGTGCAACTTTTGTCATTTGTGAATGTCTCAGACGAGTGAACAGTGAAACGAGCATGTGTATTTTACCTTCGAATTACCAAGATACAATACAAAATCTGTATTCAAAATGTGTCCCAATAATGACAAGATATAAAATTGGCTGGCAATTTGATGTAATATTAATTAAAAATTTGCAACGGTATTGTTGAAGACGGGGAAAAAAAGTGATGGTATTTTTGAAGGGAGAAAAACAAAAACAATTCTTCGTTCTATCTGTCCACATCTCACTCGCCCTGCAAGCGCTTTGTCTCCTCCTGACAAGAGTGGCCGGTATCATGAGGGCCAGCGAGTCTCTGCAGCCACACACTGACTTCTAGACACAAACCAGACCCACAAACACAGTGTAATACAATGTGACAGGAATCTTACAGTATGTGTCTGAGCGTGGGGAGCATGACCGTCAAACGGACACACATACGCACACACAGCTCAAGGCAAAGACTGCTGCAGAGGTGTGTGACACCATCCTTTGGATACATGCTGTCAATGTGGGCGTGTGTATCCCTGTGTGTATTTTGCTTTGTGTATGCCAGCTGTCTGTCTTTCCGATGCGGAGCAATAAAGGCAACAGGGTATTGTCAGTAAGTACGTGGGCAGTGAGAGCCCCTGCATCATTGCTTTGACACTCACGCTGCAAGTGGCCGTGCAATCAGCAAAGCACCGAATGTAAATGATATCATGTTTCTGTAATATTAGCAGCGCAAATAATAACAATAAACCAATGTCAGTCTCACAAAAACAATGGATTCCTCAAAATCCACTCCTACAATGAATGGTATGAATGTTAGGCCATTGGTGCGCTGACCAATAAAAAGTAATGCAAGCCAAGAGTGATGTGTGTATACACATTGTAATAAGATTTGCCTGAAACGTGCTTTGATAATGTGATTACATACATACATAGAAATAAATTATAGTATCTCTTTTAGTTATCGTCAGAGAGGTAAAAAATAGTTTGTGTACTTTTGTGATTGTAGGTTGGTGCCGTGAACTACACTCAATGTTATTGTGATTACCATTTTTCAGATAACAAGAAAGATATTTGACCACAATAGTAAAATTCTTGAATTAATACGGCTCTAACATTGTTAATCAATATTGGGAATTGTTGCTCTTGTGTGAGACCTTTCTAATGTCCATCCTCTCCATGGAGAGGATCAACAATTTCTCCTAGGTAAAATAATCATTTTGAAAATGTCCTTAATTGTCTTATCAAAATTCGCGGTGGGATACAGTCCAGGTACAGTACAGGACAGTAAATCATGTCTTCGATGACGGTTTCATGGAGGTGACGGCAGGTGTTAAAACCTACTTCTGCAGATGGGCCTATGGTCACTCCAAGCAGCCAGCGTGTCCGTCACTCTCTGACACGTGATACTTTTGGATCCTTGAAGAACATAGCTGTCATCACAACTGAATTGGACGCTGGAGCCGATTCTATTTTGAGAGACAAAACAGAAGCAATGTCAAACACAGTCATGCTATTGTGTGAGATTTGCCAGCATTGGCGGTCGTCTTACAAAAAGGGTATGAGCATTGTGTGTCTTTGGTGGGGTCGGGGATCTGCCATTCGAGCTTTTACCGCCACTGATGTTCAAAGATGTCTTATAAATTGAAGTCTATTCAAACATGAATCGATTTGCAAACAATTACAGTACCAAGTACATATTCATTCTAAATGGGTGAGCTACTGCCTGCTTTCCTCTGCTCACACTTGTGTTTTCAGTTCTTATTTTAAGATCCCAGTACTTTGTCTCTTGTCCCTCGTCAGTTTTTTCAACTCACTAATGCTTTAGACATCCTGCTGTCTTATATGTGAACGGGACATTCAGCCATGTCAGCACAAGTCCACATGACGTCTTGCCTAAAAAGCTCAATGTCTCTTCCCTGCTGAAAGACAACCGTTTACCTCTTGGCACAGATTCGACAGTAGCTCCTCGTTGTTCAGGGGCTCCACCCTGTTGTTAAACACGATATTGCGTACACATCTCTCTGTGATCATGCAGAGTAAACAACTTACATACAAGTACTGGCCAAGAAATGTGCAGCAACAGGCGCAGCTGTGTATGTATTGTGTATTAAAACTAATTAAATTTGATTTTTGTCATATACGTGTTCTCATGCACAACATACTCTGTTCTTTCATTCTCATCACAAATAAAAGTTTCTTCTCCTCAGTGCTTGATAAGTGGATACGAAGGCCAAAGCTCACCAATTACATCCACACAGCCTTGACATGTATGCACACTTAAACTACACGTGCATATGTTGGTAGTAACCTTTCACTAACGCACAGGCTCTAATAATAGTCGCATTACATTTGTGCAGCCATAGTAACTAATGACAGTGAAGAACAGCAGGAGCAGGAGAATAAAAGATGATTATCATTTAAACGTTTTTGGGCCCAAAAAAAATCCTTCCTTGAGTCTTTTGTAATTACAAGACAAGACTATCAGCTCCAGATGCTATGCTCTGAGGATAATTGCATCATACAAGAGGATCATGAATTGTCTCCTTTTACTGCTGGTTGACACAAACACATCTAGTGAATGAGTCATCAAATGATTTAGTTTGTTAGTCATTCATGTTGCTCCAATCACCCTTTTCTGACACATTAAACCCATTTGCTTGTTGCTACAACATGAACAATATGAAGAGGAAGGAAGAGGCGGAAGGCAGCAAGCCTCGGCCATATTTTGCTATAAGGAATTCAAAATCTATAGTTATTTTTATCCCACTGGTATGACGGCTGGGATAGGCTAATGTGGCCCCTAAAAATACATTAATGAAGGTAATATGAATTTAATTGAAATTTGTTTTTCCATAAGTGAGTATCAATTTAATAGCAGTTTGCATTAAGGAGCTCTCAGTTTCATAAAGGTCAGTGACCACATTGTGTAAAACACCTTTGCGAATCATTTAATGCAGATGCATTATTCATTTTCAACAGAAAATGTTTCTTGTATACATTATCTCAGGATGCTTGGAAAATAATGAAAGGTGGACTCACTGGAAGGTGGATCCCATCCTCTTGCCATTGTCGGGGACTCCAGGATCTGGACACACATCTCCAGCCAAGCCACTTTGACTCACTGGGAGAAAAAAAAAATGCATTCATTACCATTAACAGACACCAAGAAAGCAATGCTAATGTATATAGTATGTGTGAAATGGAAAGAGTTAGTCTCCCGGAGCCTAAATTTCTCTTTTTTTTTCTGATTTCAGTTTTGTCCTAGAATTAATTAAAAAAAATATTGTCTGCCCAGCTGTGACAATGAACCTTAACTAATGATATACGTATAAATGTCAACATTTATAAACCATGCATCCCCAACATATAAAAACTCCAACATTAAAAAATCAAACAAAAAAAAAAACAGCTTGATGTATTTTTTCTCTGACATAGTTGTACTAATAACTTACAGTGTGGCTTTTGGTTGGGGGTTATTCCTATTAATTAAAATACTTTTGTATACCGCTTGATTGTGGTGCATCCATGCATCACTGTGCTGCACCAAAGTGAACAAAACCCCACAATTTTAAAGCAAAAGCAAAAGCACTAAGGAAAGCTATGAAACGTTGACAAAAAGCCAACGCGACGGTAGCAGTCAAAAGGCATGTCTTCATCTGCCAGAAGTCATGGTGAACATGATGTGTTGAAAAGTATCTCGGTACATTTACAGAGATTTGAAATTCAAAATAAAACACATCTTGTCGACCACAAAAGGAGGAGAAGAAGAGTTTGGGTCCCCCGATAAAAGCAGAAGCTAAAGTAACTGTTACTGAATGTGGCAGCGTGAACAAATGTTTTTTTTTAGGAGACATTTGACAATTCTTTGAAAGGAAATCACAGCTATTTCTAACACATCAGTAACGGTTCCAAAATATGAGTGTGACGGTGATTCGGCGTGCACAAAACCAGCCTTCTTCCTCTTCAAAAATGGACAAATGAGCAGCTCTGAGGAGGTGATAGCCTGACTACAAATCCAAGTGAAAAACAAATCATTCAATGTTATTAAGTTTCTAATTTTTTTGATGAAAATATGTGATGAGTTGCTTGATAATTACTGATTACTAATTAATATTTTTCTGAGCAAAAAGCAACAGGCAAATGAGGATGTAATAATCAACATAAGCCATGTCTTGACAATTTTCTTAAAGAAGGACTTAAAAATTTCTGTATGACCTGAAAGTAGTTGCCCAAAAAATAGTTGAATAAAATCGCCCTTCACATGTCCCACATTGTACCTCTTTATTTTGATTTTAAATACTCGGCCGTGTTCGTTGGAAAAACAACCAATTAAAAACAAACTAGAACCAAAGATAGACAACACGACTGACGAGGTGTCAATCAATCTCGTGCGCTCACAAGCACACTCAAAAAATGCTCACTGTCTATTTCTACTGCTTTTTCCACAGAAGAACAGCAATAACACGATGGCAGCAATAATAGTAACACAAAAACAATGAGGGAATGGAGGGGGAGCGTTTTGTTTTTCAACTTGAAAGTTTACTTCTTAAACTCTCTCCTCACCCATACCTTATCGGAAATGTACACAGCAATTCGGATGTTTCAGAAATGCAGGCATCAAAGATGAATGGGCGATTTTCTGCATTTGCGTGCTGTGGGTTGTGAGTGAATTGACAATTTGTATGCATGTTTGTGTGGGATATGGTGCAAACAGAACAAGCTGTCTTGCAGCTCCACCGTGGTTTTGATGTTCTTTCCAAAAACACATCACACATCCGGAAAACACACACTCAGCCACATTCCTCTCATCCCTTTCACCCTCACTCATGTTCAAATGACATTCATTGGCATCCTTTAACAAGGTTCATTTGCCAAATACGGCTCATTCAAACAGCATGAGATTGTAATAGAGAAAAAGCTGGGCCGTTTTCAAAAATTCTCAAACTGACTTAATCCCATATTTGCACTTAAAAGACCATTTGCCATTGAAATACAAGATTATGATGCATCATGTTGTTTCCATATCTTCAAAGTGTCTTTCCAGACCTTTCATCTTTACAACTTAACTCTCTAGGAAATCATAGAAAGTGATTAATTTTCTGTTTGGTGTCGATTTATGTACACAGCAACCATACAGCAGATCACTCCAACCGTTTAAATCAAGAATGCTTACTCTTGCATTTGATTTTTTTTTGGATGGTGGACTAATTTACATCGGATTAGTAATAATTGCATTGTGAAAATCAATAACTGCATTTAGAGACCACCATAAAGCTGCACACAAAAATAATTAATAAACATCAATATCAGTGTTAAAGTTGAATTTTGACTGAATTGATTCTTTATTTTAGCGAATTTATGAGCACTTCAATGCAGCAAATAAAATACAATTTCAATGTTAAAGTTGAATTTTCATTTGTTTTATTTCAGTGGTCAGTAAATAATTTCATCAAGTGGGGTTAATGTTTTTTGAAGTTATTTGTTTAATTTAAGAATTATAACAATAATGGGAATATATATATATGTATAGCAAATTAGGGTTCAGTGTCTTGCTCAAGGACACTTGGTCATGGTCACGAGTGTTTAGGATCAAACCTGAGTAGGGAGACAACCACTAAGCCACGCTGCCCCATGGCAAAATGGGTGCTAATTAGTAAAAACACTAATTAGTAAAAAAAATAATAATAATAAGTGTCTTTGTTTTACTTGGTAGAAATTTTAACATAGGTGTCACGGTCGGGTGGAGCATGGAGCAGGACGACCAAGTGCAGCTTGGACCAGGGTTTATTGGTGAACTCAAAAAAGGCAAAAAGACACATAGTGGAGCAGTTGGGGACGAGACGTGACAATAGGTCCGATATAACCACCCATACGCAGTATGATCCTATTAACATGACACTGCGCTAATGGTGTTGAGCCCCAGAGCAGGTTTAAGGGCTTGAGGCCACCTGACTCAACGGTATGCTGGGAGTGCTAAGTAGAACAGAATCTCCGCAGCAACTAGTTCAATTTTCGGCATTTTTGACAACGGCTGGAATAGTTAATTTGTAATAAAAAGAAAAAAGTCCTTAACAAAACATTTACCGATTTCACCTAGCTACCCTGGCCATGATGAAGTTGGCAAGAACTATGGCGCAGTGATATGGATGGATGCTTTGTCGAAGTAACAGATGTGGTGGGCCAGTGGTTTTGTGGGATGTCATTAAGTATTTATTGTCACCACAAAATAACTAGTCTGTGAGTGGTAGTACTGTAGTAACGTAGATTTATGACACTTGTAACATCTTCAGTTGTGCTTCATGACTCCGATTCATGCTGATGCTCATCCATTGAATCTTATTTGTTGTCATATGAATTCAGTTCAGTACAGGTACTCATTTGGTGATTGTATGATTGAAAAGTGTAGTGTAAAATTCAGTTGTGCATACAATTATCAAAATAGATAAACAGCAAAAACGCGAGACGGTCTGTGTGTGTGTGTGGAATAGCCTGAAAGTGTTCCTGTTAAGAACTCGAGCTGCTCTTCAGATTATAGACAGAGAGTTTGTGGAATGTGTGTAGTTTTTAGATTCACTGGATGCCTTTCATCCACTATTCCTCCTATTCCGCAGGTCAGTCAAGTTGAAGACTAATGTCTAGTCGCTTGTCTGACATCTGCTCATGGAACACACCAGCCACTTAATCGCCACATAAAAACACAGATGCACGCCGAAAGCAATTTACAATAAAGCAAACTAGTAGATGGGAGAAAACACCTGGTTATTACACCGACTGGAAATGAAAAACTAAAGAAAATATGGCCTTGCTGGACTCTCATTTGCTGTCATAAAAGCTTCCACTCTTCTGAGAAGACTTTCTACATAGTTCTCAGTTGTTTCATCCTTTCATCCAAAAGTCAATTTCTTAGGTCAAAGACAGTGATTAATGAGGTTGGGGTCAGGGGATTTCATGGTCTGCCACAACAAACCCATCAAAAGCATGCCTGCGCATGTGCTAGGAACAAAAGAGGGTCCGAATAGTTAGCTTTGGAAGCACAAACACAAGATTCTCAAACTTTTTACGCTACTGCTTATATCAGACTGCTGTATGGTAGGCTAAAGGCTGTTTTAATTAGATGGTTAGATGATGATTCATATGCACTCCATTTTGCTAATAGCTAAAACTCATCATCGTTCAATGCGTTGATATAATAATTATAAATTGCATGAAAACTGCACACCTTGCTATACAGCTAAGAGATTTCTGCAGGGAGTCATAATGCACTGTTCAATTAAATTGGCCTCTGTTTTATAATGCTTTAATGGTGATTGTGTTTCCCTGTGACCTCCATCCGCTAACATCCAAGACCCCTTGACCCAGTGTGCAATGCATTGTTTGTCCAGTTTAAGGCTCCACTACAACAGTGCTATTTCTTTTAATGAGCAGTGGACCCGGAGTGAGAAATTAAACTCCTCGAAGCTTGAAGCATCCTGGGACAACACGTTCAATCGTTATTATCCTTATTCGTTGGCATCGTATTATTACAGATAGCGAGCATGTTTTCTTCTGTGCATTTGTAATTTAGTGCAATGGTTTCTTAAGGGTGTGTTTTAAAACACATGCAGGACACAGTGGAGATCGCTGTAATTTTACTTAAATATCACACAAAAATCCTCACAGAGCAATATTCCGTGAGCTATTGGCCAGGTGGAGCATCATGTTCCACAAGTCATAAGGTTAACTGACTTTTTGCAGCTGCACTGAGCTCAGTTAGTTTTAAACATTAGGAGAATGTATATTTAAGACACCCAGAGCCACTTTTCTCCAAGTCTCTGAAGTATCCTGCTGCAATTATTTAGT
This sequence comes from Syngnathus scovelli, assembly GCF_024217435.2. Classification (NCBI taxonomy): domain Eukaryota; kingdom Metazoa; phylum Chordata; class Actinopteri; order Syngnathiformes; family Syngnathidae; genus Syngnathus; species Syngnathus scovelli. Next base: position 16,235,579 of record NC_090850.1, read on the forward strand.
CGATAGCCGAAGGAAAACATGCAAAGAGTCATAACAAAAGGGTGCCGGTGTATAATCTGAACTCTTCACCGGGCATCACAAGATTGATAAATATTTAAGTCACACACGCACATTAACTCACACGCGCACACGCAAATGATAATTGCAGCAGCACATGCTTGACTGAGCATGTAAATGGCCCGATTTATTGACAAGGGTTTTATGATGAAGGTGAAAGCTAAGAAACACTTGGGGCAGGAGCTCGGTCTGCCATAAAAATTCCATAAAATTAAAAAATATCTATATATCAAATGACATAAATAGTGTTTCAATATGTCCCTTAGCAGAAATCCAATTCCATAGAATGGTTTTTCATGATTAAAATGACTCAACAAAGTCTAAATTACTGCCATGTAATCAGTATTATATTTAAAATCTATAAGAAGTTTTCTTTTTTTCCATGTAGTACAGTACACATATGAGTGACATGATTTTCTGAGAAAATTGCTTACTGGATTCCTGTCAAACTACAGAGAAAGCAAAGTTTTTAAACATTCAGTCAAAACATATAAACACCGCTATAGACAATATTAAATACTACACATTTGTAAAAGCTGATTATTTGATAAAGATTCAGCAGATATAGCGAATGTTTAGTGCCTTTACAACAAGAGCACTACAAAAGCAGTAAAGTTTGCTGTAGACCTCTCATTTCTCTTATCTAGATGTTTTTTTTTCACTGACTTAGCTGTTTTGCTAGTCTGTCACTGTTCCCATCAGGTCGTTATCACAAACAGCATCCGGCTCGTTTCCACACAAAAAGGCCTTAAAACCTCCACTTTCAACCACCTGCAAAGCACCAAATGGCAAAACAGACTTATTTATGGACAAGCCGGTGAGCATTGTGGAGCAGGCTGAGGTCTGATATTTCCCCCAGGAGGTAATAGAGACCATAAATGCAACTTAGGGAGAGGTGATATTGGATTTCCTTTCTTTGGCTTAAAGGGAAACAGCTCCATTATGCTGCAACTGCTGGGTGTGTAAATAAGCCACTATTTGGGATCAAATGGTATGTCATACCAGCAGTATTAATAGATTCCATACTCATTGTGTGAAGGAAGCAGGGGCCACATTTATAAACAGTATGCACTGTAATCAAGCAAAAATAGCTGCTTCTTTTTATCTGGAGGAATATATGTATGTTTTTCAAATACTAGTATGTGTCATATCAGACTATGAGATAAACTAACATTTGTCATGATTGATACTATTTGCAATATAGTATTCTCTAAGCTATTATTATGTTTGTTTTTCGAAAAATGGTATTGTGTCCCATGTGACTGTGTGTGTGGTTGTGTGCGTGTGTGTGTGTGTGTGTGTGGGGGGGGGGGGGGGGGGTTACTTACAGACTGCATTTTTGTGACTGGAGTCTTTATTGGGCATCATCTTCACTCCTCTGGACTTCAACTCTATTGCTTTTTTCACTGAAGGGATGGAAAGTGATAGAACTCATTTTATTAGAGAAAACGAGAAAAAAAAAAGTTTTTGCTGATAAACTCCTTATCCTATCAAAACTGTGATCACTGACTACAACTTTAGGCGCACAATTACAAATGTAATGAGATCTGATACAAGCGCTACATGAAAAATGTTGCTTTCACCAAGATAATAAAGCGCAATTCATTGACACAGTCAAAGCTACTAAGAAGCTTCTAATATTTTTCCCCATTATGTTGTGAAATAAGTAGTAGTCAAATTGTTTAAATGATTCTCTCAACATGATTCAGACAAATCCACACTACAGTGCATTATTTTTTATTTTAACCCAATACGTTATACCTCCGTGAAAATGTATATTATAAGTGAGCATTATTATCTTTGTAAAGGGTAAGTTTTTTTAGCTAATTTTGAGAGAAAAAGAAAAAAGAAAATGAGATCAGCATTGAATTTCATTCCTTTTACAGTATATATATTATTTTAATTTCGTTTAACGGCTTTACAGAGAATAACACAAAAATCAGTGGTGCAACCAAGTTGCATTTCACTGAGAACACTCAACATGAAAATACAAATTTAACTTTCTCATACGGACATAGAAGATAGAAGACAGAAACAGGATGTTATCATGATAAAAACCAATTGCAAAGAAAGGCAAACTAAAGTAGGACTTGGACATGCACTATTTAATTTCATCCATTCAGATGGACTTTAATATGCAAATTATGTCCATCCAAGCACTCAATAAGAGCAAATGGAAGCAAAATCAACACTGCCATTTCAAGCCCCTGTCACTGGTAATACTAATAATATGAACTAAATAGGTAGTAAGCCAAGCATGTGCTTTTATGTATTTTATGTTTTCATGTGTGACTAAAAGGGTGAGCGCCCTTTTGCATTTAGCTAGAAAGTGAGATCACTCAATATATTGCCTGTTATGTTATGCATAGTGAACATGGAGGTATAGCGCTCATGAGTGTGGCCACATTTTAAGGAGAGAATAAAGCCTGCAATGCAATGTAAAGGTCACCTAACTGCATCATGCTAAGTGAACAAGTGCATAACCAAAACAAAACACACACACACATATATATATATATTCATTTTATAGGCTTTCTAGTCTCATTGTGTGTACTTGTGTAGAACATACCTTGGTACTGAGCACTAAATCCTTTCCTTCTGTGGTTGCTGTCTGAGGTGAAGTGTATCCGCAACCAGTTCTTGCTTGATATCACTGGTGAGGGCAGGGTTGTACCAGTTAGCCTGAAAAGAATCAAGTGCATTTATTTATTTATTTATTTATTTATTTATTTATTTATTTATTTATTTATTCAATTTTAATTAATTTATTTATTTTCCATTATCTTTCTCTTTTTTATCATTTTCTATTAAGAGCTGCATACTTAAGGAGGCATCTTTTATAGACAAACAATGAACTGGAATCTCAATGGACATTTGCAGTGAATAGCTAAACAACTTACAGCAACATGTAATAAAGGTTAATGTGTTAATGTTAATATGTGGTCACTATAAATGCAAATCATTGAAAAATAGATCTCAGTATGGTTCTGCAAACATCAACTACAATCATACACACATTTAAAAAAAAATAATACATCTCTGCTGGTGTCAAAATTTGTGATGGTTTTGTGCTCTACTGCCATGCTTGCAGAGTTGGAAACTAATGGGAAAATACAAGGAGTGAAATACTAAGTCTTAAAAAGTAATCAAAGTTCCCATCCTTCAAAACAGTTTTCTAAGCAACACTGCTGAGACTGAGTTGGTTGTCGATGGTAAGTCTTACATCAGCTTCAGCTACTCGTATATTTCCTTACCAAGGAAGATAGAGGCACGGAAGGGGGAAAAAAATACCCAAAAAATGAGGCAAAGCAAGCGGTGCAGTGAGTCAAAAAATAGGAAGTGATGTATAGACTGCAGGCTTGCTGAAATTCAATGGTCTACTACCCTCCCTCTAGCAATATGAGTCACTTTAACTGCCCTTTAATAATATCACAGGTAGATAGAAACGGAGATGAAGAAGAGAAACATGCACAGATAAGGGACAGGTTAGAAATAAGAGGTTGTTTGAAAATATTAAAAGAACTTTATTGAGGGCTTATCACAAGAGATACATACTTGGGGAGGTTATCAGGTCCAAAACAAAAGGAATGAAAAAGACAGCTCAAGAAAATCTGGCATAATAAGTAACAAAACAAAAGTATGACACTGTCACTGTGTAAGCCTAAAGGCAGCAGAAATCTAGTCCACAACGGTTCCAGAAATGTGTTATCTCTTGAGTCAATAAGAACACTTTATCAGCTGAGATATGAGCCCCATTTTTAGACTTTTTATATAAAACTTTGAAGGACAGTCAAAAATGTACCATCTATCTATCTATCTATCTATCTATCTATCTATCTATCTATCTATCTATCTATCTATCTATCTATCTATCTATCTATCTATCGATATAGATATATATCTATATATATGGTACATTATATATATATATATATATATATATATATATATATACATACACACACACACACACACACTCCATTGTGCCTATCTCAAAATGTTTGATATGTAAAGCACTTGAATACCTGCTGAGATGAAATGTGTATAGCTCAGTTTTTTGTTTTTGTTATTTTTTTAACAGCAGAAAATTCCTCCCAATAATACTATGAATTCTGAAAACAACCAGCTGGCGCTCTGCAGGGGTTGCTCTGCAAGCTTATTTGTGTCAACAGTGTGATGCCATGAGCCAACCTGATCATTATAAATGTAAAAATGTGGAGTGTTAGAGGTCAATTGATAAAGTCATAAATAGGGCAATGCACAATCATCTTCCTATTTCTACTTTAGGCATTTAAGATGTAGTGGGAGATGGACAGGTTGATCTTACAGGTCGTTCTAGGTTCCTTGGTCACGGACTGTGGATTACATAGGGGCTTCCGTGCTAACCTACTGTCCTGTGATCTGAATGTCTGTGAAAGAAGAAAATGTATGGCTGGAGTTTCCATTTAGTTTAATCAAGAGCTGGTTGGAAATGAACAACACGTTTTGTTGAATGTTTACTTAATTTCAGATCAACACCTGCCCTCTTTGCTTTGAATCAATACAAACATTTTTTTTGTTTACTGGCATCTAAAAATCCCAAGCCAAGTTGAGAAGCAACACTTCAGGGAGAATGTGACTATCTATATCTGAAAGCTTCTCAGTTGAGTTATTAGAAAAGCTCATTCAAACAAAAACGAGAGTGGTGAATGTGACACTTCTGGTTCTCCAAAGAATGCACAAGAATGACCATGTTAAACATAATGTGACATCTGAACAAGTGTTTTGTAAGATTTGGAGACGGTTCTTGGATAGGAGTGTCACTGTGTAAAAGAGGCATTTGCACAATGGAACTTGTAAATTTAAATGCCCATGAGATTGGGCAGGGGGAAGATGCCATCTCATGATCACAGGCTCATCAGGTCCTCCCTCGCAGATCAAAGTGTCCTTGAAAAAGATACTCAGTTATTGGTAGAAACTTTGCATGGCAGCCACCTCCCTCATCATTACAAGAACAAGTTGTTAAACTGTAGGGGTGAAGAACCTGAAGCTGCTAAAACAGAAAAAAGACTGTAGAGGTAATGAATGATGTTACGCTTGAATCTGTTCTAATTGGTCATGCATAGCAAATATATTAGTGATGTCACCAATTAAAGCTTGAACCACCCCAAATGAAAAAATGGTCTTCATTCATCCCAAATGTAATGACATGACATGACTACCAGCAACAGATCGATCTTTTAATATGTATAAAGTTGTTTAAAGAGTCCAATAAAGTCATTAAATAGCTAACCAAAAGATGAAATGCATTAAAGAGTAAAGCTTTGCATGAAGACAGAAACTGAAGAATACATGGGGGGGTGGGGGTGAGATATGCTGCATCTGCTCCATTATTCATTTGGACTTGCCAGCCGCCTGACACTGGAGTGAGACAGCGACAAGAGGTCAGGGAGGAGGAGGACTGAGGATGCAAATGAGAGGTGACCAAAGATGGCTCTTGGAGGAGGAAAAGGGAGAAACAGAGCAAGCTAATGACGTGCAGATCTGTCTGAAGCCAGAAGTAATCAAGCAGGTTGTAGGAAAACAGGAATAAATGTCAGGGGCCATATCATTTAAAAAGGGGCAGACGTAGATGAGGAGAACATGAGGCAGTTGGAAGGTGAGCTTGAGTGGGTGGAAATCACTTAAATCAATGTGTGTGTGTGTGTGTGTGTGTGTGTGTGTGCGTGCGTGCGTGCGTGCGTGCGTGTGTGAGAGAGAGAGAGCAAGAGAGAGAGAGAGAGAGAGCGAGAGAGAGAGAGAGAGAGAAAGAGAAAGAAAGAGAGAGAGAGACAGATGAACACAGAGAGAAAGACAGAAAGACTGGGAGAAGTAACCTCAGGAGAGAGGTTACAGTGGCTGTAAAGTGTAAATGAGTCTGGACATAACAAATAAGAGAGGAAGTTAAAAAAATGCAGGATGGGGAGGTTGATGTAGTGGGAGACTACACAAAGAGGGTGGAGAGAAGAGGCAGGTGGAAAAGAAATATTTCCATCACTACGGCTCTAGGCAATTGGCTGCACTTGTTATAAACTAATTAGAGAAGCGTCGTAATACCCTCAAGATAGTGTTGTTTTGGCCCTTACCCTTCCGATTGACCGTAATCTGTTTTTTTTTTTTTTTGTAACGTTATCACAATTATTGAAAGTCCGGTGGGCGTGAGCCTCCACAGAGGGACATGTAGTATGGTAAAAAAATTGGATACTAGCGTACAGGCTTTGTTCTTTGAAATCAAAGATGTGCTACCAACCACTGTTAGAGTCTGATGGCTTTAGTAGGAGAAAGTGGATCGGAAGACTGTTTACAACTGTCAATGATACTGTCAATTTCTATCATCGACTATGTTTACATGCAGTCAATAACCCTTTTCAAACTCGATTGTTGACAGTATTAGGGGCTGCGAATTTTGACAGACCGAGATTCAATCCCAAATGTTTCCCATGGAGAACAGTACCATGTTTGCAGTCCTATAATGGGATTCTTGTTCTTGATAAACTTGAAAGATGTAAATTTGATCCACATTTAAAGGTGTACCAATGTTTTCCAAATCTCTCCTTGTGTTTTGAGCTAGTGTGGAATGTTTCTGAGCATCTCCCTTTGGGAGTACGAGGTCTCAAAGCAATCAAGTTGGTTGAAGCAGGGAAGTGGATGCTGATTGACGTGTGCGTGACTTTCTGCTGTTTGTTATTAACAAAGATGGGCAATCTGCAGGGATATTGGGTTGGTATTTCTTCTGTTTGCAGATGATGTGCTATTGTTGATTCATTAATCCACAATCTGTGTGTTTATGAGAATCAGCATGTCTGGCTTCGAAATGGACTTGAATTTTAATCGAAGGCTGACGAAGGTGGACACATTGGTGAAAGTGGGCTTCGATGATTATTGGTTCTATATAAACTCATTATGTAAGTTGTATTGTTATCGGAATGAAAGGCACAATGGGAAAATAGCAGTCGGAGTTTTTGAAAATTAGAAAATAATGAGTTTACAGTAGAGAGATGTTGTACAAGAATATATTATGCATAACAGTTTGATAATATTACCAGCAGTGACCCCATTAACAAATTAATAATTGTCTACTAGTGTTTTTAAATTAGATTAAAGTCCTGATGGAAATGGAATGGGTTCATTTGATGTGAACATTTGGAGATTCCATCAACCTTTCAAAATGAGTATAAAATGGTTGACTATCTCAGTGATTTTACCTTAGATTAAGGCAAATTATTGAGGTTTTAGTGCTGCCAAGTGTGGTGCAATAACTGTGAGAAATGTAGTGGACAGTCGGGAACAAAATATGATTAATTGCTCCAGCCATCCAGTTGAATAAAGTAGCACTACAGAGACTTGGGGAGCTGAGGAAGAAGAGAGGAAGGTGCTCGCAAAAAGAAATAAAAAGAGAAGATGGGATGGCCAGTAGGAGAGTTGATTGTGCAGGTTGGAAGGCTCTGACCTTCAATGTATTGTGATCTGATTTATGCACGTTCACGGGACAATTAATTTTCTTTTATCTTGCATTCATAAGCGGAGAATTACAAATTGTAACAAAGATCAAAAGTTTGGCTGTCCAGTTTTAGTTGAGTTACAATCTCCCTAATTGTGTCCAAATAAAAAATACTTTGTCAGTAACACTGAAATAGATTTTGAGGGGGGGCTTCCCGGGGGGGGGGGGGGGGGTTCCCAGCGGACCTATGATGCCACAAACTCATCAGCGCTCGATGATCAAAAAAAAAAAATCAAGAATTCCATTTTGTAGAACTCCATTGGAATTAATGCGGTCACATACTTCAAAAGTCTGGTTTCAGTCATACTAGGCCAACAGTTCACTTTCTGCAATTCTAAGGAAACACAATGAGGATTTCAATTTAGTGTGTGTGTTTGTGTGTGTGTGTGTGTGGGGGGGGGGGGTTCAGGTATGGCCAACACAAATGGAGAAAAATAAAAATCACCATAATTTCCTTCTGACAAGCATGAAACAAACATTTCAATTTGACCAGTTGGTTAAAAAAAAAAAAAGTCCAAATGGTCCCAGTCCAATTACGCATGTGTGTATGTGCTTGTCTACATGCATGTGTGTGTGTGTGTGTGTGTGTGTGTGTGTGTGTGTGTGTGTGTGTGTGTGTGTGTGTGTGTGTGTGTGTGTGTGTGTGTGTGTGTGTTGTGTAGCAGTGTACGGGGGTGCATGTGTGACAGCCAGTCAACGTGACATTGAACCTGCCAACTAATAGACAGAAACATGGAACAGGAAATTGCTTTTGGGACAACCAATCAGAAAAAAAAAAAAACGGTAAACAGGAACAAACCGTCATAGTGGTCCTGTCATGTGTCAATCATCCTCACAATGACCTGCCCACATCCCTCAGAGAAGCAGTCAGTCATGTCTTAATCCCATGTCTGGAGAAAACTACATACTTAGTTACTTGGGAACATGGCGATGGCTTTCTCAAATAAGCAGAGCCAAACTCCATACACTTCATTTAAGGTAAGTTAGCAGTGTTAGAACTCGCATGTCACATACTGTACATTGAGTCAAAATCTAAATTTCCTATATTCAAGTTATGTTGGATATTGATTGGTTGTTGCCATGGTATTGTATTGAATGTATTTGTAGTATATAGGTCAGAAATGTAGCATTCCATTGACTCCCATCGTGGTAATCTCTATCCAGCCTTGAGGCAAATGTGAAGCAAAGTTAATGCTGTTTTAGGTAAAGTAAGCCAAAAACAGTCTCAGTTTTATTTCCACTCAGATTTCACACACTTCACAGTGTCATGTCTTGACCACTGCATCCAAAGTTTCTCTAAAACCGTGTTCATCTTTTAGCTGTCATGTTAGCACATGAAAAGATATTGGACAATTTATAGCATACTTGATATCACATGATTAGATACAAATTTTTAAAAAAGTCAGTCTCCCAGTCTTTGTATTTCAAGTCTACCCTATCCTCCTGATTTGAGCATCCAACATAACAGAAACATGTGATCACATGATCAAAAATTATATACACTAATGATCTTCTCTACACAATCTATTTGTTTAATAAATGAACAAAATCAACAAATTCTAAACACACTGCGACTTTACCATAAACATCCCGGCAATAATGTTCCTATGCATAGACTTTGTGGTATCGTATCTTTATTTAAATCCTGAAATTGTGCTATTGTGCCTTGCAGGACAAAAGCTACTAGTTGTATACTAGGGGACATTAGGGACACAATATTCTATCAAGTCAAAAGGCGTTGGTTGCTGAAGCCGATGATTTCCATCTCACCGACTGTGCCTTCAATTGCCCGGCCCCTGTCTACGCCGACGACCCTCCAACTCCAGCACTGGAGAAGCTTCGGTGATTGTGGTCTTTGAACGTAAGCTTTCACAGATAAGGCAGGCGAGTATGTACGTGCATACGTGTGTGCGCTATCTGTCAGCGCCTGGGAGACAACACGCAACAGCTCAAGCTGTCAGCAGGCCACTTAAGACCTGACACCGACAAGCAGACATACACATAAATGGTATCATGAGAACGCTACGCTTGATGTGTAACTGCTCAACTGGCGACAGGACTAAACACCAATTATTCGCCCATCCTTTTGTTTCCGTCGAGCACCATCCTCTTGAGCCACGTACACGCCGCCCATTTATCTGTCCACCAATCAATTCCAATCTCACCACATGCAATCAGGTTTTCTTCTTCAGCAGACGACATATTTCTTTATCTGGAGACTGAAGACGATGATAGATAAATAAAGATACAAATCCCATACCGTCAAAGTTACAGAGCATGGAAGAAACCTCTCTGCCCTTTGCATGCAAACACCTGCTCTCACTGATATTTGTATTTACTGATCGAGACCAAATGCCATGTCACCTTGCACAGCTGTGAGGACACTGCTGAAATAAGGAAATAAGCCTTGGATGAATTATTGCATTGCGGAGGATTATGGATTTGTTGGAGAAGAATTATGTGTATTGTAAGATTTCTTAACTGATTTAATCTATGTTCTCATGAAAGCAATTTATTTTTATCAGTTGAACACAAAGTCATTTATCTTATTGGAAGAAGAGGAGGAAAATGTGGTGTCACAAAAGGCTAATGAGGACCCTCGGGAACAAAGGCCTTTCAACATCCTCTCAATCAATTGACGATTTATGAACAAACTCGAAAATCGGTCTCAATAAAGCCTAAAATCACCATAAAGACTGCTGATGTTATTTTTCCAACATAAATGCGCCTCACGGTCAATATTGTTGTTGACACAATGGACACGAGACTTTGTTAAGCCTTTCGACATTGTCTCAGCAACTTAATGGAGCAGCAAGACCGCATGCTTAACTAGCAGGCAGACACTTCTGCTCAAACGCATTATGCCGTGAGTGAAGACGAAGGCACAAATTCTAAGATTGTACTAAATGAGGGAAACAAATGTAACAGCTGCTGGAACAAACTGCCAGTTTTAAAACACAAATATTGTATACAGGAATGAAAAAGGAGTCAGTTTCCCTTTGGGCTTTGAACAAATAAGGAACAAGGAACGTTGTGTAGCATCAAAGTTGTTTTGAGCTGGCACTCACAAAAAATTTCGTTGACATTTGTACAAAAAACAACGAGCAAGTAGTTAAAAGTTATATGACCATTCTAAAATGATGAGTTTACAAAATGTTTCCAAATGAAGTGTGTTAATTTATCTATTCATTGTATTTCTAGACAAACACATGACTATTTTAATATTATTGACATCACAAATAAGTTACTAAAAATGAAGTCCCTTGTCATACCTTAAGTAGTATTATTTCATTCTATTTACAGACCAAGACCAGGTCGTGGGTGTTTTTATACAAACGACCATTTTACATACCAGTAAAGAAAAGAATTTGTCATTTTCCGTGCACACAGAAACACTTCTCACCATATGCTGGGTGCCTCCGTCCCGCTGATTTCCAGAAAGTCATACTTGTCTTCCAATAAGAAGTCATTGAAGACTAGCGCTATTGTGTCCCCGGGCTCAGCCAGGATTGACCACGTGCAATCCAGATTGTTGTCATACTCAGCGGGGTAGCCGGGACTGGTTATTGAACCTGCGGTGCCTCGTAACGTGCCGCCGCATGCCCCCTCCGCTGGAGAGAGAAGAATGATAATGAATGAATGGATAGATTCTTTGGACACTCTCTTAAAATTAGAGTGCCACTGCCACCTAGGTACTATACTGGATGTGAAAGTAGACTTTATTGCAGTATGGCCAAAAAAGAAATAAAATCACACCAGCCCCACTATTTGAGTCTACTAAACATTTTTTTAAGATAATACAAATACTATGCATACAATCATAGAAAGTTCATATATATTTGAATATATGAATAAATATATAAATAAAATAGCTAGTAATAATATAGTATAATATGGGTATAAGCAAATGCATAAGCACCTTACTGGAAATTATTTGAAGGCATTTAAGAATTCAAGGTATCAAATCACATTGAAGGGAAACTAAACAAAAAGCATTTTGCTGAGATTGCCCCTGAGATTTGGCATTCTTCTCCTTCATGTGTTTCTTCAGTAGAAACACGCACAGGTTTCTTGTTGTTTGCAGACTAATTGACCATTAGAGGGGGTTTGTGTCAGGATATGAGACTCCAACTGAGGCTTTGTTACATACAGTTGTTTAAACGAGACCTTACTGTAATTTTAGGGAATCAATACACAGGAGCTTCTCATCCGTCTCCAGCCAGTGACCTAGTGATCTGGTCCCTCCATTCTCATGACCCGGGCATTTAGTTTTATATACTTTCAGGGCTATTTCTGGAGATATATTCTCCACAGGAATTACCAGCAGATCTCCTTTGGGAGATGCCATAACTGCTTATCTAAGTCAAGAATGAGGAATAAAGAAAGGCAAAGTGCACTTACCTCTACAAAACGGTGAAGGGAAATCCCACTGTGCTCCGCTGCCCGGTGATACAATGCACGTGAGGATATTATGTCCCTCCAGGACAAAACCAGACTCGCAGCTGTAACGGATTTTGTCCCCAATGTTGTACCGTGCTCCGTGGATGACTCCATTCGGAATGAGTCCGGGGGTGCCACATGTGTGGCTGGGCAGGACTGAAACATAAAAAAAGCAAGAAAGATGAGTGATGTTATTCTATCAAGAGATTTCACTTTGACAAAATATTTATTTAAAAGACCAGAATGTAGTACCTTCCCTATAGTTTCAATATCTAGAAAAGTTTTTGAAAAATTGAATGTTTGTCTAAAGTTGATTACTTTTTAATTGATGCCCAAAAAGGTCTCTGTTCCCACGCTTTATATTATTCACATTATTTGGAGTTAGATTCAAGGATGTCAGCTGTTGCATGTCTAGCATGGTTATCAAGGACCTTTGCAACGGAAGGAACCAGACAAATTGTTAAAAGCCTAACCTGGTCTCATTAAGATCGGAGATCTCTTTTGCAAGAGAGACCTAGCCAAGATGGAACCATAAATTTCAGACATTAACAACATTCAGTTAATGACACAAGATAAATAAAAACAATCAACGTCCAATTACAATGCAATATATGATTTTAATAAAGCCTAAACACACACACCTCTGATTAATAAATAAATAATGCATAATTTATTTTAATCACCAAACGGACCTAATTTGATTGTGTGCGTTAGTATTATGTTTATTTATCCTTGATGAACATGTGTTGTCGCCAGTTGTTGGATGACACAGTGGCAGCAGCTACAGGGCGCTTGTGGCTTAACTGGGCCAAAAATCAATCTGCGGCTGAGGCCAACATGCCTGGGCTCCACAAAGAGGGCAGCAACACAGTCAGTGAAGTAACAGCATGAAAAAAAAAAATCCACACGTTCTAACTCTGTTGTGTTATGTGCGCTTGTACAACTGGAGCGTGTTAACTTGTTGAGTGTGTAAAGTGCATCCAAATCCCAGTGTGTGCATGTGTGCATGTGCTTGTGTGTGCGTGTATAAAATAGTCTGTCTATATTTAAAGGATACTCAGTTTAATCAGTTTGTGTAGGCTGTTCCAATTAAACACTGGCATGGTAATTAGACAAAGCTTCACCATGAGACCCTGAGAACTAGGACAGGAAGAAAAAATAGGGGCAAATGGCGAGGAAGATAAGTTGACAAGAGGGAGGAAGAGAAGAGCAACAGGAGAGACCAGAGATGAAAAGATGAAAAGGAGGTGATAAGGAAGAGACAGATTATCAGATTTAGTTCAAATGGAAAAATATGGATTAAAAATAACTGCTGGAGGCATTAAGTATGTATGTAGTAGGTATGTCATGACCAAAAAGTTTGAGGCCACCACTGGAGTTGTTGTTTTAATGACCTTTTACACATCAATTACACCTAAAGTTAATTTCTATGAAACTTTAGGGGTGGTGTGTGGGACAAGAAGAAGCCGTTTGATGAGATGTAGAGTTAAACTGTTTATTTATTACTTCAGGGATTTGGGCCCTGACATCAGTCGCATTTTTCACTATAAAAGAGCTTGACAGATTTTGTTCGCATCAGTGGTCATGTGGTGCAACTGCGACATGAAGTTAGCTAACAACAAATCTAAAAGTGCCCCTAAATAGCACTGCACTTAGTACATTTCAAAAAGGCTAATTGTCATATTAATTGTACGAAGTCAAGCATCTGAGTGGCGTTATACACACTCAACTGACCAACCATTGCCTGTGCATATATGGCGCCTGCTTAGTCCCAACAAACTCAAAGCCCTGACGGCACCGAGCGAGGTCGGGACGAGACAATAAAAGGACTCATGTGTCTCAGCCAAGTGATTAGTTACACATCGGTGACCATACAGCCTTGTGTTTGCCAGACTGCTGTGTGCGGTGCATGCACAAAGGTACTCCCTCATTTAGGCTAATGTCAGAGGTAGTCATCTGAAAGAATCAGGGAGGGTATTTTTGGAGGAGAAGGTAGACACTGCCTTGTACCTCAATTTTTGACAAGAATATTCATTATCATAGCTATCAGTTGCAGTAATCATTTAGATTATTGTGATGATTTTTCAGACAGTTAATGGGTAAAGAACCCAGGTTCGTATGGGCAGTCCTTTGTGTGTGACTGCATGTGTGACGGTATATGTATTTCTGCTGCTGCCTTGTAAGAATAGCCAATAAAGCATCTTTGTCCCTGTGTGCTGTTAATAGTCTGAGGACTTTTTGTTTTGACGCTATGGCAGCTCAGTATGAGAAAACGTAAATTATAAAGGTGTATGTGTATTAGGGTGATTTTTAAGACAGACAGAATCAATTAAGGTTAAAGCGAATAAGAGAAAAAATCCAATGCTTTTATGGAATAACTGCGTCAGTTGCCGCCTGTTAAAAGCTAGCCTGCTACCTGGATACCTTTTTTTAAGTTACCCTGGTGCACAGTCCAAATCAAAAAGCAAGGCCATTCTACCTAAGTAAATCTGTCAACCCGAGGCCGCAGAGTGGCAATTATGGGCTTTTCATGGTTTTTGGTTCAATCATGAGTGAAGAAAATGAATGCAAAGAACAAGATCAAATCAGGTAAGTTATATTTTGGGTTGTTCTCAGAAATCATGGTCATCATGAAGTGAGACCTGTGTTTAAAAGGAGATGTGCTTTGAATCAAACCTTCCCGCAGTGTGCTCTGAATACATAGAAATGCAAAGGAACGTCACCGAGCCCTTTGTTCGGGAGAGATGGTTGATTGTTGTGGTCTACTGAGTGTTATGCTTGTTACATGAACAGTTTGAACAACAAACACTAAGCACACAAGTACCACATACTTTTTTAGTTCATCATTTTTACACTTGAATAACTTCACCACCTTCATATAAAGATATTCAGTTGAAAAACTGCCCATAAATGACCAAATAATAAATGTTTTTGAAAACACATTTCTAAAGAATTGGCAAACTCCTTTACCCTCATAATGTTGAATCAGAAAACTGTGTTTGCTCACACTTTAAAACAACTTTAAAAGAAGGGCAATGTGGAATGTCCTTCTGACTAAGCAGCAGGGTCAGTAGGATTGAAAAATACAATGTTGACCTGCGCTGTCATGAAATTTCATGGCTTATATCATCCTCTACCTAAGACTCGCATTACGTGTCTTTTTTTCCTCTGACAACGGCCTTGGAAATTTGTTTTTTAAAACTGTGAACTGACAAAAGCAGAAACTATTGATTTCATCTTTGTCAGTTATAGCATTTGGTTTGAACATAAGTGAAAATCAGTAACGTCTCTGCCTACCTTGAAGATTAATGTAAATGCAACTGTATGAGCATGGCGCTTTCGCTGTCTTTCCTTATATATGTAGAAGAAATTAATTAGGTTATTGCTCACACTGCAGGGTAGGAAAACAAAATCAGTTCCTCTTCCAATACTAAAAAGAAAATAGGAATGGAATATGATCTGTGTAACCTGCTCTAAGCCAAAGTTGGAACAGATGTTCTATTAAATATACCCTCCATTTACCTTTGCTGGCAAAACTCACAAAGTTCATGTTTGGTTCCCCATGGCTATTAAGTGAACACCAAGCAGAACCGGAACAAATGTCAGACTGTGAGCACGTTTTCCCAAACTGGGATTTGACTAGATGTAAGAGGCAATTTATCTTTCAGAATGATGAACACCTTGCTGTACTGGAAATTCACTGCCAACGTTTTTTCCTAGGCTTGGTGCAAAGTTGTACTCAAAGAAAACCAGCATCTTAAAAAGCTAGAAAAAGTGATGTGTTTCTCTTGCCTCCAACTCATGACCAGTAAAGTGAAAAATACCAAACAAACTGCAGTAATATTGTGTACCCATAAGATATCAGCTAAAATTTTGACTGCATTGTCTTCTGTGATACTGTGCAATGTTTTTAATGTGAAACGAGCCTTTGCTGGGAACCCGAGTTTATTCAGAGCTCCCGTAGGCTTTGGGGACCTCCGTTGACACTGCATAGGTATGGAGAGATGTTGGAAAGATGCCAGAGCCCTACAGCTAAATGGACTCCTCGACATCGATAGTACTCCCAAGGAGTAAACGTATTAACATCCTCACTGGGACTTTCCCCCAGAACAGCATAACCCTGACATGAAAGGATCTTTGAAAAAGCTCGATTTACCAAAAGAGGTGATGCCGTGTTACTGATTCTTGAGTATGATAGGACATCTTCACTCCTACCACCTCTATTTAGTGTTAAAAGTGTTGAACTCTTTTTAAACGCAATTCAGTGGGAACTTTGGGTTTAACACGCCCAACTGTGCGTATGATTTGAATTTTGACTGAATTGAAGTCGTATGCCTTGGCATTCCATTCTCAAGATCAATGTTCAACTTACGAACGTTTCTTAAAGGAGTGTGAATGGCTATAGTATTACAAATGATTGCATTGTGGCTGCATCTTTTATAGCAGAAACCCACAGATGTGAGAGTGTAAATGCTGAAATAGCCTCAATGCTTTGGTCAGTTTAAAACTAACCAAAACTGTCGGGGTGTATTTATTTTACAAAGCAATAAGAAAGGACAGTTACGCTGTGGATATTACCCAGAGTTTATATTGTAAAATCACATGTAAAATGGTAAACAGGACCACCGGACCTGAGCGGCATGTCAAATCTACATTCCTGTGTTGCCCATACATTATAAATGTATTAAAATGTCCTAACAGTGGCTTCGCTATGTTCCCTTGGTAGAAATGTATTAGCAGGGCAAGTGACATTTCCAGCAGTGCTTCTCATCAATCACCCGCTAAACAAAGTAATCACTGTAGCAGCCACAGTCTGTTAAACAGCAACTCTGCACAACCTTTCCAGCAAGACTATAGAGCTAAGAATGGCTCGCTAATATAAAAAGTGCCCGCGCAGCTAACAGTGGCCACAAATTGACTATGTGCAGTTTTGGAGCAGAATAACAAACCACAGAACAAGGTTGAGTTTGGCTATAACTCAACATTCCCCTAAAACATTTATTCTATTACACTGCAGAATTCAATTATTATGGTGATTGAAATTAAAACCGTCTGACTAACTAAATTGAAATGCATTTTATGCTATTACGGTTATGGCTGAGAACAATGTCGAAAATTTCAATCACAACAGAGCATCACCGCTTTAATATAGACTGAGTAAAAAGCACAGAATGGAATGTGGTGGATGCTGCTGTCATCCCTGCACATCAATTAACAGTCATTTGATTAATAGCGGTTATTAACATGCTCTGATATATTATGATGGAGTCTTTAGACCAGCTGTCGAGGTGATATGCTGCCTGTGAAGCATCCTATAATTGGGTTATCACATACAGTAAGACATGTCATATATAGCATATCAGGTTATTTCATGACATGTTGTATTTGTTATTTATTTTCCCTCTGGGACGGGTGAAAATATGGCTGCAGTCAATCAGATGCTGCACAAAGCAAGTCTTGTCTCTTGGTTCTGCTGTGACAAAAATGTGAGTACTAGCTTTTGTAGCTTATTGATGCCCATACATCATTTTGACATACTTAAAGGAATATATTGCATTTTTCAACTGGATGTCAAGAGCTTAGCCTAGAACAGCATCTCATGGATTGACTCAAAGGGTGTTTTGACTTTCCCAAGAAATTCTTACTTACATTGCATCACATTTTGACATAGAGTTGTCGTAAAATATTTTGTGAATGCTTCAAGTTTAATTGGATATCACTAAAAGTTAGTCTTTTAGACGCAATCAATCTTTCCTACTGTAAGATTAGGCTTCAGATAAGTAAGTTTGTCAGAGGTAGGTATATGCAGCAAGGTGACACAATCTTTCTTTTAGTCCAGCACATGTGGAGCCTGAAATGTCCAAATTCAGTAATGTTGCAAATAGTTTAAGATACCTTAAAACTCCCACCAATATATTTTTATTCTGCAAAAACACCACCTCTAGGCGCTGTGAATGATTAGAGACCAGGGCTTTTCAGTTGCTTGAGCATCTGCTTGGGATGTTGAATAAGGAACCCTTCACTCTCTTATCAACTGTCGTGTGCTCTGTGACAGAAAGAATGAATACCCAAGGCTCACGTCAGCTTTCAGCCACCATGAAGACAGTGACGCGTGTCTATTTCCCCTGAAGGGCTTCCAATAAAATATATCATGACTGGACTTGACTTGAGGAGCTGAGGGGCAATTTGAAAGCAGTTGTGGAATAAAATACTACTACTAACAACTACCCACCACTATTACTCTCGATCCAAATATAGAAAATTAAGACTGGCCTCTAGAGAGATTTAGGTTTTGATTTTTCAGCACTACTGAGGTACCCTTGAGCAGTGCACAGTATCTACAAAAACACAAGTACAATAAAACCTTCAAGGTAGAACACAATCTGTTCCGGGAGACTCGTCGACCTCCAATTTGTCGCGGATTAGGAAACAATTGTGCCCGATGCCCATAGGAAATAATGAAATTGGAAATAATCTATTCCAGGGAACAACTGTTATCATCTTGAAAGGTTAATGATAAAATAAAGTAAAATCAGCCAGGATGGGCAGTACGGAAAATGGATGGATGGCTTGATCACCCTCACATTTCCTTTTACTCCATGTTACACCAGTTCTATATAAGTATGGCAGTATATCTTCAAAATTGACACTTGAAAATTGCAAGCCAGTTGTAAGAAATAAACAATATAATTGTCGTAATCACACCTTACTAGTGACACGTGTGACAATGACACTTGCAATGGGCTCAAGACCAATGGTTGCTATAGAAACAATGACCTAGCCTGAGGCTATAGAGAGTACTGCAGGGGACAACCTGGGGAGCCATCAGTCAGCTTCACTTAAAAATGCACATAAAAACCAGAAAATAACACAAAAACATTCCCAATCATTTGCATTTGAAAGAAACCCACAATCAAGTACAATTCCATTTGATTTTGTTAAAATGTAGGACTGCTAAAGTATATTTTCTCATTTAATCTAAAATCCCATTTTAAAGACTTTAATTTTTTCAGTGAGAGAAAAAAAAGAAAAGTTGCTGTTGTCCTGGTTGAATAGTTGCAATTGTTTTGGTACTAAAGTGATCCATTCTGCTGGCCAACTCAGGCATACGGAATATGGGCAGGGGGTGCAATCGATAAGCAGGCCTTCACACTGAACAATATTAACAATGCAATATAAATTGCGGCATTCTTCATGTTGATGTTCTTTCATATCACTGCAAATGTGCTAAAAAGAATCAAAAGGCTGGGCCTCCAAAACCTTCTCGAATAACCACATCCATTCCCAGGATGGCAGACACTACTGGAGATGGGAGCAGTAGGAGATAAAACAGCATTAAACCTTTAAGATTTCATCCCTTCCCACTGTCCCTTATCACTCCCCCCAGCACAATTCCTTGCTTTTCAGTCGCCGTGACTGCTGTCAGTATTGCTATGAAAACTCTGACCTGAGCCAGAGCAGCTAGAGTGAGTATGGTCTGCCCTCAGGCTGTGCTGTTAGCAGAGGAGACATTGGCCCACAAAAAAAATACCATAAAGCCTGTATTCATCCTCTACACAACAGTGTGTGTGTGTGGGTGGGTGCGTGCGTGCGTGCATGTGCGTGCTTGTGCGTGCGCGCATGTGCGTGCTTGTGCGTGCGTGCAAGCAAGTCTTCACAATCCCATGCAATTGGGAATTAATGAAATACACCCACCAGCTGACATACCCTGGCATACAACTTTAGCCTGTGAGATAAGTTGAAAAAGCTGTATCAAATATTGTATGTTTTTCGATATACAAGAGTAACATTAAATGCAGGATGGGAGATGTTCAAAAGGCAAGTAAATATTTTTTTTCGGGTCTTTATGTTTGAGTATTGTTTTTGTATTTACTCATTCAAACACAAATATATGTTCCAAAGTACAATATTTTGGAACATACTTATTACAAAACAAACTTTGTTTTGTAATAAGTTAAATGTATTTGGGGTAGAATTAAACATGTTCCAAATATACTTCTTCCAATTCCTTTTAATGTAAGAACGGATACAACTTGTCATTTGTTTCATTTTTCTTTTATCTCTTTTTTACTATATATTCAGTTAAAAAAAGAGTTTTTATTTTTCTAGACCCAAAACAAAATTGTTGTTGTTGACAAATGTAATCTCGGAAAACAATCAGCCGTCCCTGGCCCGGCCCTTATGCATCCAAATTGATATAAAGAAAATCACTGCACCCAACCAATTGATGACAATAAGCGTGATTTACAAAGTGTCCATTTGTCGGGTGCTCGCAATTTTTTTTTGCAGTTGTTATGTTACCAACTTTGTTACCTTAGTTAAAGTCAGTGCAGTTCCACATTACTGTGAATTAAAACCACAATAATATTTCTAAATGAATACTTCATTGACGCTGTCGAAACCTTGACCCATTAAGGCAGAATGTTTGAAACAGATGCTGTGTGATCATGCAGGTGTTTCTAACGATGGGTTCGTTGTGTCACGAGGCTAATTGTGCATATTTCGAGCTCCATGGGAAAGCAGATTATTGGACTATAACATAAGCAATACATTCATTAGCGTGACAGATTTAGGCAGAACCGAGCAAGATTTACAACACAAATGACACATGCTTGGAGGTGAACAAAGTAGAGCAGATCAATACAATAGGAACACGAGTGTGCATTGCTCCAATGCTTAAATAGACATTCATCATCGCAGCCTCTGCTGCTTGAGGCACCGCTCGCTCTCCGAAATGTACACAAACACGCATACACATGCACAAAACGAGGTCTAATGCATCTTCATTTAGTCTTGCTGTCCTCTGGGCACATTTACATCTGTCAACTCACTTTGCCAAATGGAAGGATGGGCTTGTGCACGTACGTGTGCGCGTGCGTGCGTGTCTTCATTCTACATGGATGTGTGAATCAATTTCACCTCCTGTTTGTTTTTGTATTCTTGTCTTTTAGGATGGTTGCAGCTTTTTCTTTGTCTACATCAGCAACGACCTGTATGATATTTGGTCTCAGTCTTTAAACTCCAAAAGTAGTTTTTGTGTGTCTGCGTCTGTGAGTGTGCAACTGTGTGTGTGTGTGTTTATTTTATTGTGGATTTGTGCTTGCTTGTGTGCAAAACAGTCAATTTCCGTGGTAGGTGACAGTCCACGGTCCCCTGAGCAGCGTAGAATTGTGGGTAAACACAATGTCACAACGATTCTCATATATCATAAAGCTGACACAAGGACACACCCATACAAATAAATAGCACACACAGATATGCAGACACTTACAAAAGTTGCCTTGTTTTTTTAGTGGGTAAAACAAAAACAAACATGTAAACAGCTTTAAAGGATGAACAGATTAACCAAAAATCCAAATCTGCTTTTTTTTTGCTATATATTTATTCAAATGTGACTTTTATTGAACTACTCATTGTTGAAGCAGTCACTGAAGATATCACTCACACATAATGAGAGAACTCAAACAACTGAAATAACTAAATTTGCAGACTTTGGATACCAAACCTTCTTTACGTATCAAAATCTGCAGTGAGGGGAATTAATTAAAATGCCTCCAAATTGTCTTTATTGAATTACACCTGTCTAGTACTCAGATTGCACCATACAGAATAAAATTCTATAAAACAAAGAAAAATGATTTTATAGGAAAGCTAGATAATAAAAACACGGTCAGTAGTCATTTGATCTCATCACTATACATCACCTAAAAATGTAGTTTCCTACCAAGTAACAATGCTGCAGTATTCTTGCCAGGCCCGTTTACATCAGCCCAACTCTTGTAAACTATAGTGTGCGTGAATGTGAGTGATGGTAATGGATGACTTTTATGATTTAATATGTGCAGTGTTTTGAGAAATAAAAATTACCTTTTAGGGATTTATTTGATATAACTGAGAACATACACGCGTTCTGACACATGCAGCGATATTAAAAAGGCTCCAAAAATATTTATATGAAATCACTGATGGGATGTATGTACATGCACGTGTGTGTTCACGTGTGTATCTATGTGAGTTTAATGCATGCCTGCACTTACTGTTTAGAAAACACTCCAGATGATGCCAATAAAGAAAGCCGCCATGTCCCAGATTTTCATATTTGCATCTCAATATCAAGCCAGGGAAAAATGACAGAAATGGTAAACTAATGTGACCCAACCACTGTCTGCCTATAATAGCAGTACAAAATGTGAACATCAGAAATAAGATGAACATCTCTAACAAGTTAGGATATTTTTTTTAAACCCTAGTTTGTTTAAACACACAAGACAATTTTCTCACAGCGCTCCACCAAGGCTAAACTATCTACACATCCATCAAAAATCTAGGGAGAGCATGCACACTCCACAAAGAAAGGCCTGAGCGGTGATTGAAGCACCGTAGCTCAGAATTGTGTGGTAGACATGCAAATGAACAGCCCAGCTCAAAAAAAAAAAAAAAAAAAAAGAATACAAAAGTGATGACGAACAAATTCTCTCAACAGTAAATTGTTGTGGTTGTGGCTTACAGGGTAAGACATGTTCGACACCAGGCTGAGATGTGTGTTATCACAAAAGTATTAAAATACATCAGCAACCCAATCATTCTGCATTTAATTAACATCCAGTAAACAGAACCAGTCAAGACTTCATCACCTGCTGCATGTGCCTTATCCAACCTCACACAAGTGGATTATGAAGATAAACATCGACTCTCCTACTAAGGGACATACTCAACATTCATGCAAAACACACTGGAATAATAATGACAGTTGGCCTCTTTTCAACAAATGCATACATTTACAACAGCTACTACATCACACTAAAATGCTAATATTTATCACTGTTCATTAGCCAATCGAGGCACAGGCTATTAATCATCTGCACACAAGTGTTCCATTGTGTGCACTTTTCACATGGAAAAGCAAGACATCTGTTTACATTAGTGTGTATTTTGTAAGTGTGTGCGTGTGTGTTATCAGCGGATGGGGAGCTGTTTTATCCTTTAGACATATACAATGAAAGATCGATGTGTGTGTAGCATACACGCAGCAGTGAAAATCTAAGATCTGAAAAGCTTGATGGTGTGTACATGAGCACACCTCGGTTTTACAGTGTTTGACGGAATATTATCAACAGCTAAATGAAATTAAATGTGCTTGGAGAAACATGTCTGGCTGCGCACACACAGGTGCAATGACCCTGCACATGCTTATTAATGATGTGAGTCTCACAGTGAGACAAGTCATACTGGGATAAATGGCAGCCATAATCAGTCACTGCACTTTTGCACAAAGAATCCACAGGCAAAGAGACACACTTATTGGGACATGACGCACACACCTAGAAGAAAACCCTGGCTCCTCCTCCTTGATCCGCCTTCTCACATACACACACACGCATAGTACATAAAAAAATCACTCATTGTGACATCAACCTCTGTGTTTCGTTCATCCATCTCTCGGCAGAGGGTGAAGGACGTCTGGCGCAAACAAGAAGGAGAATGAACAAAAAGGCTTAATTTCATTAAGGGAGAGATGCCGGTTTATATAACCAAAAGGAAAAAAATATATATTCATTATACCAACACCGAAAACATGAAGCAGGACTGTTGATTGGTTGTTTGGTTAGTCAGTGACATGATAACTACAACTTTAGGGTCGAAGAACAACCATTTAAATTTGAGTGCAAATTTGGAAAACAGATGTGGATCTTGTGAGTTTTAGCTTTTCAAAGTGAGTCCAACTCAAGACAGTGACCCAACAGATTCAACAGAGTATCATAAAAATGTAGACAGACCGATCCAAAATCCACCAACACAATTCATCTATGGGTTGATAAATGACATTGCATAAGATAAGTGAATCAATTTTCATATAATTCTGCCATAATATACGGATGAATTGCACGACAATTCTTCACGTTTGTTAGACGCATCCACGGCTGCGCCCGGTGAGGAGCTCAGCTTCCACATCTGCCTGTGTGAGCAAACATATTTGTAAACCTTCGGTAAATCTGAGTGAGCGGCATACAGCAGCAGGAGGTCATAGAGGACACATTGACGTCACCTTGCGGATATTCCCGTTGGCAGCATGTCGGTGGTGGGAATGATCAATGTAACTCAATAAGACAACCGGCTTGTCTAGACAATTCACATGTAGGCACTGTAATTGAAAACAAAAGCGAAATGTCCTATCAACGATCCCAACGCAAACTGGGAGCACTGCTGATCCACTTCTGCAGATGCCATAACTGAAAACATCTTTAATGAGACACAAAACAAAAGACAAACAAACAAGTGAATAGGAGGAGTACTATTCATAAACGCTAATAATTAAACAAATACTACTGAGGTTTCAGACCCTCTGGAAATAAATGGCATTGCGCCTCATAAACCAGCCAATACTATGCCATAATATTTATTGCCTAAACAGGCAATGGTCTAAATGTCATAATTATTCACGTTAATGATCATTATTATGGTCTCCTCTTTGAGACCAGTATCATCAATGTGCTCCACTGAACATGACAACACAGTGACAACCGCAATGTCCATCTGTACATTTTCCATTACGCTTCTTTTGTTCTAGGTCAAAACAAAAGGCCTCAGATCACTGCCTCACAACAAGAGGGTCCTCTGGTTCATTTACTGCATAGACTGTGGTTAAAAACTGACTTTGGGGGCTATTTGGCATGTTCTCTTCGATGGAAAACAGCTCAGTTTAATTTCTAGTCAGGCGCTGTTGCAAGACCTGGAATTAGTCCCTGTGCGCTACATGGATGCTGCCCACTGCTCCTTAGGGAATAACCAAAGCCGAGAAGAAATGTTTTTGTACATATGACAAATGAAGTACCTTTTATACCTTAGACTGGTTGTCAGGGAATCACAAAGCAATTCTGCTCAAGTGCAGCTGTACATGTTGTCTTTGGGATATCTTCTAATTTCTAATGAATTTTTTATGTTTGTAACGTCTTTGTCATGTCAGCCATGTTAGGTTACGGATTCTAGTTATTGATCTGACTCCAAATTGCGATCAACACTTAACACATAAATTGCTATGTCCTAATCCACACACTGGCGCACCTAACAATTTTGCGAGTTCGTTCTGTCAAAGAGAAGACCAGTAGATCAATCAGACCAAATTTACCAATTATTTATTCCTGACAGAGCGCACTAATACAGGCCTGGGTCCCGGGTCCCTCACACTAAAACTCGTGCGTTTTTGTGACCACCAAAAGACGACACATTCTTCCGGGTTGCCCAGTTTTAAAGAAACACAATATGAATATTAAAGCATGCAAAATATTGTGAGATGATTGGTCGATGGCCATCTCCTCCCCGGTCCAGGTGTCGCTGAGGTCAGACAGTTGGGTTTTTCCCTCGAAGGCCGGTCTCATAGACGTGCTGTTGTTCTTGTTCCTAACCGACCTTGAGATGATCTCCTCCGGTACTCCCTATCCGGGCCTATTCCACAACACTTTGAAGAAAACAAGTTCATGCAGTTTGTCTGCACATTCCTCGCCCCCCACCAATCCACACGTGCACTCTAATACTAGATATTATATTAATATGATTATAAGTTTAACACAAACTTAAAAAATATGTTTGCAAACTCCCAAAAGCACATTTCCCTTTAGCCACTTAGTCCAGTTAGAACCAGTTATGACAATAAACTTAATCATGTCCTATTATTTCATTTTTAGAAATGTCACTTTTACATGAAAATTCAGAATGATGGATAGTGTCCAAACCATTTACGATTTTAATTCAGTATTTTTTTTTATGTCTGGTCAGAATATTTGCAAGTGCTAATCAGTATCAGACAAGCCTTGCGGCACTGCTACCAAACAGAGTGCCCTGATTCCACAGTTTCATTTTCATATTATCATAATTAAATTTCCTGGCCAAGGGTCAGTTTCTCATGTCACCATTGACCGGACCTTTACACCGTGACTGAAATGTTTCTTGATTCCGTCAAGGGAATGGAACTAATTCATTTGTCACCAGGTTGCAGCAGCCAAATCATTTCTCCAGACAGCCTATTTCATACACAAGGCGGCCGGACATTAAGGCTTATGGTGCAAAACCTCAGCTACCAGAAAGGGTCATTTGCAATGACGCGTGACACATTTAGGAAATGTGAATCTTGGAGGAAAAAAACACTTTCTAATTTGGCAGTCCTTCAGTATAAACCAAGGTGTAGTCTTCTAGAAAGTGTTTGGTTTGTTCTTCCTATACTGCAGAAGTCCCCAAAATGCTGATGGCGGTCATCTGGTGGACCGCGAGGGGGTTGGGTGGGCAAGTGTGTGTGTGTGTGTGTGTGTGTGTGTGCGTGTGTGTGTGTGTGTGTGTGTGCGTGTGTGTGTGTGTGTGTGTGTGTGTGCGTGCCATTATTATCAGCAAGAAACTGCAAAAAATGTGTTGTGGTGTTGTTACTGCAGCTTGGAAAATGTGTGAGGTGTGTGCGATGTTGACTTTGTACTGGTCAATCTCAGGAGGTTGGCTGCTTGTCAAATCTTGTATCATAAACGCTTGGGGTCCCCTACATACTGGACGTTTGGAAATCTGCAAGAACTGCTGATAAATGTTCTATCGTTTTTTTTTTTTTGTTGTTGAACCAGAGCTGAATGAAAACTCAGCTGTAGACAGTATTAGCAGTTTCATTACTTTGCTTGGACTCAGGGCCAGAGTGGGACTCATTTCGGGGTTTCCGGGCTCAGGGCCGGTAGAAACTAATGTGCGGGCTGGGCCTACCAGGAAATAGCCACGATGTCCAGATTACTCACTCCGGGCTTGTTATACTTATCTAATACGTGAGTAGCTGTGGGGTTCCTACTTTCAATTGAACGCAGCATTTTGGAAAACATTCTTTAAACGGGGTGCTGAGAAAAGTAAGAACACTATGACTGCTCCTGCATGAGGCCAGGCAAATGTCAAAAAGAACATCTGTCAAAAAGAAAGGTTTGACTTTTAGCAAGCTGAAGAAATCAATAACTACTGTTGACATTGGATCTTGCGGTGTACTGTGTAAAAGGAGGGGCTTATCGTCATGAACCCCCCCCCCCCCCCCCCCGAGGATTAAAATCGACTACTCGACTTCCCGTCAGCCGTAGCCAATATTTTGAGTTTACTTTGAATCTGCCCTTAGTTTTCATGTGAGGTTTTTTCCTCAAGTCCGGTAGCTATGGACCATGGAAAGGCGCAGGTTTGACGTATGTACCAAATTGTAAATCAGGATGTCAAATTGGCAACATTAATATTACTGTAGCTTTGTCCATTTTTGAGGAACGTCCATGTTTTATTAAAGAGGATTTGAATATATGAATAGTAGAAGTCTAGAATTGGAATATATGAATATTTTCATTTGCATTTTTAGACCCATGTGGCTCTTTTAGCCACAGCATTTCAGAAATGACAATGTCCAGGTAAGAACTTTGAAGAATACCATACCTGACACAAGATGGCCAGGGGAATTTGATTGACCACATCCATTTTGTAAATGTTTACTGTCAGCTCTTTAATAGGGACCCGATTGAGTAAATGCAAACCACTTTTGGTTTGTAAATCCTGCACGCTGAGCATGACAGCAAAGAGCCAATTTCTCATTGGCATTTGTCAGTATCTCACCCCTTATCACCTTCCCTGTCAGGCATGTTCCCCAACCGAGATGAACATGTTGACAGGGAAGGTGGTGCACATTTTTGTGGACATCTGCACTGAGGGAATGCTGAAGCAGTAGCTTGGGTCAAAGGTCATAGTGTAGAACAGAAACCCTTGCTATCTTCAACAAACTGCCCTTGCTGTAATAAATGCACTTGAATCTCTTTAACCACAACCAACTTGAAAATGGAGGGAATTTTATCAAGCATCTTTGTTTTGTCTACACATCCCTGCATGTTTGAGCCAAGAAAAAAGTACATCCACTAAAAGCCGCCTGTGGCTAGAATATACACTATCTCACCAGAAAGGCGAGGCAAGACACCAACTAGCTCACAAGCGACCAGGCTTCTAAAGCTCCTGCCGGCCGATGAGCTCCTTTGCTGTGTCACCTCCTCGCTTCAGAATTTAAATAAAGGCACAGAGCTGTTCTGTAAATTGCAGCATTCGGGGAAGATACATTTTCAGTTAGTTGACTCTTTTAGTGGTAGAAATTGAAATATAGATTAATAACACAACAAAGTAGTATCATTAGTACTACTAATAATACTAACTTGCAGTTGTAGATTGTAGCCATGACCCCCGCCACCAACATTGCAGAGAATTCACTTTGGCATTGACACATTTTTAGTGATGACAGAAGCAGCTTTGCATTAACAACACGGAGGATCTTGAAGTTTCTTTAAGCCAATGCTCATATAAGTTACTGTCCATACCGATACGTCTGTCAAAGTGAGTCTGCAGAAGTCTTTGATGAATGATGAGGATTTTCATTGTTTGTAGCGTTATATGCTTCTACGTCTAGCTACACACATTTCAAGGCTTAAAAAAATGCATACGTATGCACACCTAATTTCATACTGACCCGGTTAAGCAAGCGAAAGAATGGATGGCAGCACTCTTGCCCATGTTTTTATTCTTTTGTCAACTTTTTCTTCCATTAATTTCCTCTTACCCTTTTCTCTGTTAGCAATGTCATCCTCTACCACCCTATTTTTTTTTCCATTTCTCAATACACAGCTGTGGTATTATTGTCGTCAGCCACTATTGTATTACTATCCCCCTCCCCGCTTGCAAAAACATACGTGCACAAACACACACACACACACACAATTTTCACATACTTTTTCCGCCTCCATATTAACCTTAAGAAAGCTTTACTTTATCTCTCCGTTCTTTGTGGCTTCCCCATCACTTCTTTGTAAAATGTCTCAAAAATAAAATGCTTTTTGACACTTTTGCATTAGCATCACTTCATCTCAATTTCTTAGCATTAAAGCGTATTGGAGTAACCCATTATCTCTGCAGACCCTATACATCAGATGCCATTCTCTAATTCTGGCACTTCATCTTTTTATGCATCTTTTTGTGTTGGCACTTTCAGCATTTGGTATTTCATTTCCATAATATCTCCACAGCACCTGTGCATCTCATGTTTTGCATTAGCTGCATTTCATTATCCTGTTTTCCTTTGGAGTTCCGGTTTCCAGCTCACCTTTTGCAGTGGCTGATTTCACTTCAAAGTTTGGCATTTCGTCAATGTGCCGTTTGGTATTCTCACTACATTGTGTAAACGTATCTTCAAATATGCTGATTTACATTCATATTGCAGCATGACCAAAAAAAAAAGAGTATCATAATTTTGCAGAACATTTGAATCCCCCCCTTTAACATTTTTATTGGATCAGAACACACATTCTACCTTGTACGAATAATTAATTAAATCTACTGTATTTCACAAATAGCTCGGAGAATGTGACGCATGAACAAACTCAAACATGTACTGCAAGATAATATTTGATTTTCTGAGAAAGTTATGTTTCCCCTTGAGGTGGTGCACAATGGCCGCAGGCTTTCTGAAGCTGCCTTGTGTTAACTGGATTACGATAACTAACAGCATTAATTAGAAAAACAATTTCACACCAAAAAGTCTACTTGAGATGATAGTGAGAATAAAAGTCAGTACAACAAGTAATATACATTTTTGCTGACTAAATTGTAGTCCACACAGGCTTGCATTTATTTATTATTGACTGACCTTTGAGTTTAAAAATACCAGCGTGTGGAAGCTGACCTAGTAATATATTGCAACCTTTGCAAGTGTGACAGTGCAATCCTTTAAAGGCTGTTCCACCTCTGTGACATGATGTAAAAATGAGTAAATGACGTAAAAATGTAAGAATGTCCCAAAGGGAAAATGTGTGAGGCTATCTGTTCAAGCTGCTCATCCTGAGCATCACTCCCTTGGGATGTGAGCAAGATGAGGTGTGAGGAAGGGATACATTTCATTTTATATCCGAGAAACACTGCAAAGTCCACAGTATTATCTGCCAGACACAAAAAAAAAAAATACATCTGGATCATTTTGAAAATGGCTAATGTGACACTAGAGGATTAATTTCCGAATGGAAAATGTTGTTTGGTACTTGGATTGTTAATGTTTAATCAAATGAAAACTAACGTAATAAGGAAATCACGTTGCTCTTAAAGAATCCTGAGGAAAGTTGGCTGTTTTTTTTCTGTTTTGATCAAGTACGTGTGTATCTTAACTGGCCCTAAATTGGTACAATTCAGTAGAAGTCAAAGTTATCTCTGTGGGTGTTATTCTTTTCCCTATGTTAGTTTGCAGATTTTATTTCAAAGGAATGACCCGTATTTTCTTTTGGTTGAGTGAACATGAGAGGAAAAAAAAAAGAATATAAAACAGTAAGGCTCCAGCTGTGATTCAATATCATTTGCCTTTTTCACCATGTGTGCTGGCACGGATTGTGTTTGGCTGTGGATGATCCACTGTATGATATGAAAATTGCACTGCCCAACCAAAATTGCCCCCCGCCCGAAAAAAAAATAGAAGTAAAAGTTCTGTGCACATGTATTTTTTATGTCTTCAAATAAAAAGATATTAGAGAGCCTTGACTCTAACAGGACAGAGTAATCCGAGACCTTGGTTAAGATTAATGTGCTGCAGTGGTCCTTTAAATGATGTACTGTTATTTGTCCTGCTACTGTATCTGCTGCATTTGAGTACGAGTGTGTATTTGCGTGTCACAGAGGAAATTTATTTAGATTAAACTGCATGACCATCTAGTAGCCTATTATTGGTGTTCAGCAGAACACTGTATTGATTAATAACCATTAGACGCCCCGAGGAAATGTCAAGGTGACAATAAAAGACCAAATGGCCCACCATGATAAGATACTGACTGATAAAAAACTGTTAATGCATTTTTGAAATCA
The DNA here is from genome assembly GCF_024217435.2 of Syngnathus scovelli. Taxonomy (NCBI): domain Eukaryota; kingdom Metazoa; phylum Chordata; class Actinopteri; order Syngnathiformes; family Syngnathidae; genus Syngnathus; species Syngnathus scovelli. The sequence continues at coordinate 16,266,468 of NC_090850.1, forward strand.
ATCATGACATTAACATACATGTTTAACGTACGCAATGAATGTTGCTTTTCATAGCCACATTTTCTTTTCTTATACAGTACTGTGATTTGAGATAGAGTCATTATAGACAGCCTATAAATGATGCTAAAGGAATGAGGGTAATTAAAATGTTTCAGATGGAAAAAAGTATAGCCTAAAGCTACAGTCATGTGCCATTACAGAGGAGAACACCTTCCAAGTTGGTTGATAGTAAATCCCATCTGCTGGTCAATTTAGCATATACCCAATTTATTAAGCCTTTAAGACATATCTTAATAAATATAGTAATCCTCTAAATGAGGGATGTATGTATGTATGTATGTATGTATGTATGTATGTATGTATGTATGTATGTATGGATGGATGGATGGATGGATGGATGGATGGATGGATGGATGGATGGATGGATGGATGGATGGATGGATGGATGGATGGATGGATGGATGGATGGATGGACGGACGGATGAATGGATGGACGGACAGACGAACGGAAGGAAACATTTTAATGTATGTATTCTTGACTGAACAACCCCAGACCCCCAAATAATAAAAAATAAATAAAACATTTGGGAGGAATGGGGGGAAAAATCTGTAAAAATGCAAATTTGTGCATGTATACAATATAAGGATTTTTTTTCAAAATCTTGGCCATCGGCCTGTGCTCAAAAAAGTATTTTTTCCAGTGTCATTTATTTAAAAATAGGCTGGAATAAAATAAATAAATTCACCAACTTAACTTTTAGAAAACAAAGAGGCATTGTGATAAAATATAAACAAAAGCACACATAACTTAAACTGTTAGCTTGTGAAGTAAAGGCAAATAAACCCTTGGGCCATTAATGAAGAGTCATGTAATTACCTGAAGACGTTGATGAAGTTCCCTCACTAAAACTTTTGTCGTCCATGGAGGATTCTTCTTCGCTGGCTGCAGGCAAGCTAACATGAGTGTGTCTGCTGCAGGGGCCTGACTCTAAGACTATCAAGCATCACTCTTCAGCTTTTCCATATACTATATTGTGTTTATACACACATTCCCCCTGGTTGTTGGCCTCCTCGGCTGTGCCACTTTGCATTACAAACATTGCTGCAAGTGTTTTCATTTGTATTTTTGAAGTCTAACTAGACTTGTGAGTGCTTTCTGCTTGACACTGTTGGGATTTGCTGTGAGTCACTGTGACTAATGTGCCGTGAGAGGTCACACAGATGCGCTCTCAGGTAGCTTTTGCTCAGATTCATTACCTCCATAATTGAAGTATTTTTTTCACCGATATGGACTATTCATATGTTATTTATCCGCATCTTCCTGTCACTAATTGTGTAAGGGAAATATGTTCGTATTCACATATACATATGTGAAATATAAGGTGACTGTAATTTACCGGAGGTTGCGGATGTCCGCATTTTTTCAAACAACACCAGACACTATGACCATCTAGGAAACATGAAGATGTTTTATTTGCTTTAGGCATTCAGTTTCATTTTAATCGGCATATAAGGCTCCAAATAACTTTGGCTTACATTATACAAAAAGTATATTCTCCCACTTCTGGAATAGTTTACTTTTTGGTATAGATGGAACTTTTCCTACCCTAAAATGTTTGAACCTTAGTAGATTATCACTTATAAGAATCCTCTGGTAGTTGTTTAGTGTCAATATCGCAGTAATTCATTCAAACATACACTCACAAGGAATAATTTACATCTCTTTAAGAATAAAAAAAGTGACGGATGGCATCCACTTACACATTCTGACAGCCCATTATGAGGGATGGCCTTATTTTCTTCTTCGAACACTCGCTTCCTGTTTTCTTCTTCAATGCCTTTCCTTCTAGATAGCCCGATGACTTCTGAACAGATTGAATGGAATATTAATTGCCCTCCTAATTTATGGTAATGCATGCTAAACTACACACTCATCGACTCTCAACGGGCTCGTTATCCAGATCATTTAGAGAAACTAGGAAGACATTCAGTCTGTGTGACCCTGAAGGTTGCCAGTTCAATTCCCAAAGAGCACCTTGTGGGTTTGCATAGTCTATTTAACCATACATAAAATGGCATATAGATATTTTCCCAAACTGGGTGACATATACCTGTAGGCGCCAATAATCCACTGGATTATACGTGTACTGTAACCACATGCAGAGAAAGACTCCATTCATACAAAATGTCAAACTGCCGCATGTGGAAACCGGAAGAAAACAGACTATCAAACAAAACAAAAAGGTCTGTAAAGTTTCAGACCTGCAAATCTTTTGAATCCTTTCATCCAACACAACATTTATTGATTTATTTGACGGTGCTGAGGAGAAAACACAGCGTGACATGTCATCAGGGGCTCCATGGTGTGCGTTAAAAAGCTTTACTAATAATTACAGAGCTATCACAAAGGTGTGGGAGGAAAATTGATATTGTTGAAATATGTTTTCTTCTTTTCTTCACTGCACAAAATATATTTTTTGAACACTGAGGTAATGATCATAGATAATAAATACATATTTTAATTAATACATTTTGGTGTTATGCAAAACCAGGCATTTTTATCTTTGTAATCAGAGACAGTTTGAAAAAATGTCCGTGTACTAGATTAAGCCACAGTTGAGTGTCTATCTGGCTTTTTATATTGTTATACAAAACCTGAATCGGTGGACTTGAAAAAAAATCCCTCAGGCCGGATCAGTCTCATAGAGGGAGTGTCATCATGTCCTTGAGCAACACTCTAAACGGCTAATTGCTCTTGATGTACTGTTGATGAGTGGCGGCGCAGTACCGTGAAGTGTTTTGTGCAGAAATATCACCACTTCCTCTGACAGCCTTCAGAGTGAAGAAGTAACGATATGTTCAACCTAAATCGGCTCTTACTACATCATACATCTCTTAATTAATCAGCCAAGGTGAGACAATTTGGTCCACGTTGAATCATATTCTTTACTTTCCAAAGGTGTGCCAGACAGTTGCTACATGAGAACAGTTTTAGGAAGGCCATTTGTGTTCCCAGTTCATAAGCAGGGAACATCAGGCTATGATTAGAAGAATTTTGTGTCAAAGAACTGGAGTTGAGCCATGACTTCAACCACATCAAACACCTTGAAACAACAGAGATCATAAGAAGGTAGCATGAATAGACAAAAGTCTAAACAACACACATCTCTTAGAAAGTCTTCATGTAGAAGTAGTTATAACAGTTACAAATTTACAAAAGTGGTATAAGCAAATGCAACAATGGCGTATTTTGTAAAATAGTGAAATATATTATGGCAATACACATATCCTATTAATGCTATTTCATAGAAATGTCTCATTCATTCTGATGAAATGCCAATCGGCATAATCATACACAAAATATGTTCCATTCTCAGGTCTAATGCAGCTCACAGCAACGCATATACTCTCATTCTCACAACAAAAGTGCAGACATGTTGAATTCTAAAAACTGAACCAGAATTTTATAGATATAGATTGCCCTTGTGTGTGCGCGCGCGTCAATATGTGCCTGTGTCTGTGTCTGTGTGCGCCTGTGTCTGCACTGTGTTTGATAAGATCAAGCGGCATTGAAACAGAAGGAAGCATCGGAGCGTGACAGTGTTTCTGTAGGGTTTTTGGATGATGGAAGATTTAGAGAAATCCTGTTGCCTCACAAAATAATGGCTAACGCTGTTTCATGTCAAATGTCTGAATGCCCTGAATGTGCTGAACAGGAAAAAAAAAGACAACAGAATAAAAGGATTGCAGGTGTTAAGATGAGCTTGGTGTGCAACAAATCCACACACTTCCTATTGATTTGTTTTGGCTCAATTCATACTGCAGTATTAAATTTCATGTGAGATTGTAGGACCTTTAGTGTGAATGAGGCTGGTCTTGCGACTTTGCACAGCAGTATATGTAAGTGGCAAAGGCCAGTGTACTCAAAATGTTGATGTTTATTTATTTGTAATTTAAGTTTACATTTATTGGTGCAAGTGGTGATTTGGGCCGAGAGAAAAAAGATCCAACAGATGGCACTGTGGTTCAAAATGTGTTAATTTTTTTGGACGACTATGACTGTGCCCAACAAATACTTTAGCAACAGATGGGCTTTGAGATACGAGTGACTCAATTTACACATTCTTTAAGATCAGAGGTGTACGAAATTTGAGCTATGAGAAATTATATACCTTGTACTGTATTTTGAACAACCACATTTATTTTGTCCTAACGACAATCCAGTAAATGCTAACAAACAATGAAAAATACGATAGATGGGCTAATGAATAATTTCAACGCTATAAGCCTTAGGGAAAAACGTTTTTGAACGTAATGGAGTAGCATATGTAAACAATCATCATATCAATAATCATATTGTTCATCTACTACAAAAATTAACTACTATCATCTTAGTTTAGTCAGGGCAGTTTACTGAGGCTGGAGAGAATTAATGGCATTTCCATTCATCTCAATGGGAGAATGTTATTTAATACTTTGCAAGTTACGAGCATCACAACAGGAAAAAAAAAGCAAGAGCCAACAACCTTGACTTTGTAGAAAAACGTTTTGACTACCAGAAACTCACACAAAATAAAAATGCACTGTACGGTCTGATGCTGACCTTTTTGGAATTATGTTTTGACATACCCAATACCCATACAACATACACGGATAGTTTAAATTTTCGGTGCTAAAGCTGTCTAAAAGCAATCATTCATAGAGTGCACGCACAACATACGTACACAAAGATGTACACAAACACACATTTAGTGTCTTTGGCCCACTATCATTAGCATACATTTCATATTTTGTATGTTCTACCTTTCTTCTTCTCCTGTCTGTAAATCTTAAACGGACGCACGCACACACACACACACACGCACGCACGCACGCACGCACGCACACACACACACACACACACACACACACACACACACACACACACACACACAAGGCTTGTCCTGTCTTTGGGCTTAAACAGGGATTGTCAGGGAGTCATGCAAGTTTTTCAACTGAAGAACGTCAAGCGAGCGCGTCAGATTAAGGCAAGGCTGGCTGGCTGCACTAGATAGCGCAAACACAGACACATACGCACACGAGGGACTCTTCACACATGCACATTTACTGTACATCCACGTGCACTGTCTCAATGACACATGCACTTGCTAAAACCCAGACTGAGTGACACATCAGACAGGAGTGGATGGCATTGAGGAAGAGAAGGGAGAAATTGAGGCGCACATCAACAATGTTACCAGAAAAAGAATGTTAAAGGCGAAGCAATAAAGAGAAAAATGAAACACAACCGGGGCCACAATCACTCTAATTAAATAAAAGAGCAAAGCTAATTCTACTCCTGCAGAAAGACTGTATGGGCAATTATGTTGTCAAGCCGTGTTTATGGGAGATGAATTGTAATGATGAAAGTATTGAGCGGTTGCATTAAAGAAAAATTGTTTACAATGTGTTTGCTGTATGAAAGCAGACAATGCTCTTGACTATAATCGTGAAATGTTATGTCCTTTTATCATAAACCCATTACAATTTTCTACAAAAACAAATAGACTGTAATCAACAATAACATCATTTTTTTCTCTTGTTATGTTTCTATTATGGAAAAATCAATATGCTGTAAGACTCAAAGTTTGAAATCATTTTAAAAACAATCACCCTACTTTGAAAAGAAAAAAAAATACATAATCATGGTACATAATGACAATAGCAGTTCTCTACACGTGCAAGGATGCGGAAACACTGATCAGTGTGTGTGAAATTTTGGCAACTTGATATTAGCACAATATTATGTTAAATGAAGTCTGATGACAGTTTGAGGACAACCGGTACTTTTAATCAGCTGAAGGTCAATTTTGTTCTTTTTCCTCCTTATCTGTTAGTATTTTGGCTCTGTGCACAATGTGGCTCATAGAAAACACTGCTCACTGGAAATTACTTCTAAATCCCTCAAATCTCAATTTGAAAATGTATTTTATTTTTGGTGATGCCGTGGGTCTGTGACCTCGTATGAGTTTGCTTGCGAGTGCACAAAAAAATAATTGTCCCCTCATAAAATTAAACCTATCATTGATTGGTTGTTTTTAGATTATTTTTTTTTCCCACAGATCATACTTATGTACTTCTAACAATTCATAATGACTGTTTTAACAATTCTGTGGCATAAAACCAGGTCGGCTCAGCTCAGCTACAATACGTACGGTACATCTGCAAAAACATTGTCAATCCAAATGAGACTCAGTAAGAAAACAAACATCAAGAAGGTGAATGGGTCCTCTGGATTTTCTTCTCAAAATGTGGCCACGTTAGAGGGACTCGTTCCATTCAAGAGGAGATTGCATGCATGAAAATGGACTACGCACAATGTGGAGACTTTGCACACCAGTATGACATCATCAAGGGCTCAGGGTAAGCTAATATTGGCTGAGTAGGTACCACGCATTTGAAAAGGGGCAAAGATGCTACGAGCTACGTTAGCTTTAATTGATATAACTGTGTAGAATGGATAAGGAAAAAATAGCTGAGTTGTTGCACCCACAAAAAAAGTGCAAAGATGATTTCAACAAGTGATTGACTGATTGCGACTATGCAAATAACGCTCCAATATATGAGTGGGCCTGGCTCTTTTGCACAGATTCCTGTTAAATGCAGTACTTGACTGCTGCCCACACCACCCACTGATTTAATGTCGGAATATTGAAAAGCTGATAGCAATCTGGTCATTAATATTAACACCTTGCATGCAAGTAGACTAGTTAGTCATCATGGCTTCGTCGCTTCCATCACAGAGCTGATGTGACTTGATGAACAGTGAAAAACACTCATTGTGTCTTTCATAATAATCATATTATGGTGATTACAATTTTGCTTGTATCGCAAATTTTGAGTTGTGAGTCACCGTGAGTACACCTTGCTTTGCAGACATATGCGTATTTGAATAATTCAAGTTGCGGGTGCACTGAGTCACATTTAAAATGGACTCGACGTTTTCAGTGAAGCACTTGATTGCTGACCTCTTCAACCTTCTAGATTGAAGTCTGGATAAATCCTCCTTCACTGCTCTGCCAAGCTGAAACTTCCAGAATCATTAATAATGCCAACCATCATTTACGTCAACGCGAGTATTTCCAGACAATCCCATAGTAAATGGAGTCACTTCCACTGACTGAAACTTGTTGCATTTTTTTGGGGCGAGGGGGGTGGGTTCAATTTTTTTTTTTTTTTGCAAGCTAATTGCTCTTGCCTCTTCCTCTCTGTCTCCCCTGTTCAGTCACTTTCACCAAGTGGAGAGAAATACAGTTTAACAAGTGAAACACTGACATCATGAAGTGTGCAGACAAGAGCCGCCAGTGCAAGTGGAGTGGAAAGTGGAGTAGAGTAGATCCTCTCGGCCTCAGCTGGCAGTCCTGTCTGGACATTCAACTTCCTCGCACACTTTTACACGTATGCGTGCCTTTAATACACACAGTTATATAAAAGACTTACTTCAAACGCCGTGCGAAGCAAAAAAAAAGGTTAAAACCTCTAAAGTGCAGTCACACATGTTTGCTTCTCTCTATTATTTACTGTAAATAATAATAATAAATTCAAGGAACTGGTTTCATGTGTTTTATTCAAGCATTAGAACAAGTTATTTACTAGCTTGCCTTGATTTCACTTCCCACTAGACACAGCGCTATTTTAGGCATCTAAGTTACTTTTTTTTTTTACAGTTCTGTAACATTCAATGTAGTTTGATTGTTATCTTTGCTTACTCAGTAACTTTGGCAACAAAAGTCATGGATAGACATCTCTGGTTGCTGACTAGATGGAATTGGATTTGTTGCACGAGCAGGCAGAAAGTAACCAAAGCACCACTGGTATGGTTCCCATACAGACACACAACTGGGGACTGACGTCAGCAAAGGCCACCATTTTTACAACGACTTTACTTTAACATCAGGATACTATTGGACCCACACAGGAGTGTGTGGGTGCGTGTGTGTGTGTGCGTGTGTGTGTGCGTGTGTGTGTGCGTGTGTGTGTGTGTGTGTCCTTGTGAGTCATTGGTACTGAGAGAAAGTGACATTTGTTTGAGCAGTAAATGACCTGTGCTACACACAGGGAAAGTACAACTGGTAACTACGCTAACACAAACAGACACAAAATGAATTTCATGGTAAGCTCTTGAATATGTCGCAAAGGAAAGCACCTATGTAATTATTCATGGATTAGAACTAATACTGTATATCAAGTATAAAATGCAATGAATGTGAGAGTAGGTATTTTAAAATAATCTTTACAAAATAGTGCAACTATTGTTAGTTTAGCAGTTGTGAGTGGCATGCAGCTTATGTGCTGATATCTTAAAAAACATAAATTCCCTCTAGAATAGAATGTCACACGCACCTAATTTGCCGTCATTCCAAAGACGAGAAAAATTATTCAGCATGTTTGTTAAATCCTCTCGCGGATGCTCATACAGTCACATCACAAAGCAATATTAATATCTGGTTCCCTGGTCGGAGGAATATTGTCTTGCTGAATATTTCCAGCCTTTTCAAATCAGCTGGTGGCCGATGTGCAAATCAGTGAGGACGTAATGTGCAATCAGTAGAACAACTTGCATGTTTCTAATTTGGGGAGACGTTCTCGCCAGCTGAGATTGCTGAGATCCGAGAACAGATTTGTGCTAAAACCATAAGGGGAGGCCCCTGAGGGACGCAAGTAGCCATAATAGTGCACATTGACGAGATTATACAATGCGGAAGGAAATAGTGAGCTAATTAAAGCTTATAAAAGGATTATGTGGCATATTTTGCACAAATATTTCTGGTGAGAATGACTTTTGCACTATTGTGTGTCCAACAAATTTGAATTGCAACAGGGATGAGATCAGGCAAGAGAGTGCAGGACACACTCATGCATGCATGCATGTCTTTGCCCAGTGCTACCTGGAGAATGTGTGATGGTGTGTTTTGATCAGCTGGTGAGGTGAGCACGCAGTCAGCAATGTTAATGCATCCGTATGGGGATGACCCTCAGGCAGGAGGAAGAGAAAAAAAAGCATTAGGGAGGCCGAGCAAGACAGAAGGCTGAGGAAACAGGAGAGAGCAGGCCGTGTCCAGAGCAACATGAATGCAGTATTTTTAAAAATCCAACTTGGCCTTTCTTCAATGTTATGAACTGATGATAACGTTAAAAGCGTTTGACTTTAATGGATCAATATAAATTAACTGAACAGGTTGAAGTGGGAGTTTTTGAATATCAACATGAAATGTCTTAAGACTACGTTAGGTAAGCGTAAGAGTCATAAACCCATTCCTGTATATCTGTATAACGCTATTAGAGTTTGACACTTTTTGTTTTAGTTGACATCTGCTGCTGGAGATGTGTGAGCAAGAGGAAACATCCATCTTAAATTCCATTTACTAATGTTTTCTGTAAAAATAAAAAGGATGCTTTGAAATGAAGGCCAATCAGTGAGTTGGAACTGACCTCTTCTTAGGTAAGCTGTTCTTTGGAATTGGTGAAATGTAACAAGAAATGTAATGCCAGAGGGATTTCTTGTTATCTGTAAAACACATACCCACAGCCCTTTGATTGATTTGTACAGTGAGTGCTACAAGTAAAGACTCCTCAACTCAACTCCAGACAAGGTGGTAAAAATGACTCATCCTCAAAGAAATGTAATATATAGCACATCTTCAATTCATTACATGTCGCCGTTGGGCACGCTGTCAGAATACGAAAACCAGCTATTGCCATAACATGTTAGGCTGTCAGAATTGTCATTTCTTGAATGTCAAGTTTAAATTAACAGGAACTGCGTTAGCAGAACTTTTCAAATTGTGTATTTCCTCACTTTTACTTGCTGCACAGGTAAGTGCAGGCCAAGAGTGACAAGGGGGAAAATAGTTTTAATACAGGTCATCAGAAATGATATTCAAAAACTGTTGGGTTAGACTAACCTCACACTGCGCTATTGAGTGGCAACGCACGTAAAAAAAAAAAACATTGACGACAGTAAGACTGCTTTCGCAGTCGCTCTTCGATGGTCATGAATGGCTTTCCACTTGCCTTTGTACTAACTTTTTTTATTTTCCTCCGGTTTCGCAGTGTAGAAAAAAAATAATCCATGCAAGGCACCACAACAAACCACCTGATATTATTTTTGGGTTCCTTTTAGATTGTGGTATGGAAGGCAGCCACACAACTGTGATTTTGATGGAGTTGTTTGACATTCTGTTCAGATTAGTGAAGTAGAAAAGAAGATACATTTCTCAACATTCTTTTAAAAAATCGCACTGAAAATAGCGGTAGAAATTTGTATATGTATGTATATATATAGTATATATGTAAAATATGTAAAAATATTCATAAATATTTGAGTAGTAAACCATCACGGTCATTTGAAATGATTCACAACCACTTGTTTTCTTGCTTTCATACTGCACAAAATCTACATAGTAACAATTACAGCAGAACATGTACCAATAAGACCAAATGACCTTATCTACCTGCCACATGTAGTGATCCTCAAAAGATTGAAGAGACCCATTTGAAGACTGTGACTGGTTGACCCATGAAATGAAACCTCAAATGGCTCAAATGACTGATTGGCAACACATGGAAATAATTGAACAATACATCATGATTCTACGCATTTCACAACCCGTATCCTTTAACTGTGTATAAGCATGAAATGGCTGCAGTATGAAATACATCCTAATCGAAATTTTCAGGTATAGCGCAGAGGCGGCTACATCTCATCTAAGTAGACCTCATTAGTGTCCACCAACTCATGAACTTACCTTTCCTCCTACTTCTATACTATGCATTCACTTCCCGAGCTGAGTCATGATTTTGCAAAAAAAAAAAAAGAAAAGAAATGATAATAATAACAACTGCATGACCTGACAGCATGAGGACAGTGAGGTAATATAGTAGGGCTGTTATCTTCAGCCCATTAAGAGTTCCTTGTGAAAATAAAGTACTCGGAGATGGAAGACGGGCAACGCGATGAAAAGTGAGTGCTCGGGGAGGATGGCAAGTTACGACTGCTTCGATAATGGATGTAAAGAACAGCGAGAAAGCTGCAGGTTGACAGCAGTTGACTGCCTTTGCTTCATATCACTCGCCTCTCTCATTATCTGCTATTTATTAGATAATGAGTACAATTAAGCCTTTTTTTCATGGTTGTATTAAGCCTAACCCATAACCCAGACAGCATGTGACATCTGTTTGCTGCAGATGTACGGCCTGATAGTGTAAGAGAGCTTTCACGGGGAAATCGTTTTATATACGTATATATATATATTTTTGTTTTTTGTTTTTTTTGTTATTGCGAACATCTAATAGGCACAGCGGGTGCAAAGGGGGCACAGTGTTAGCTTGCAGCTACAGCAGCAGAAGGCTAGTAAGCTGAAATAAAATGGCTGTTCTTGTCGCCCTCAAGTCCACAAAGTAGTTTTATGATTTGGATTTTACATCACAATGTGTTTGAAAGAGAACAGCTAGGATTTGATTGAAGTACTTGGGTGGAAATGGTCAGAAAATGATTCACTGATGTGGTGAACTGCCATAGTACCGGGCCAACCACTGCTCAGGAAGACTTAATCAATGTCAGATTTTGTTTTCCTTAATTACCGGTTGCCGGTATTAGCAGCCTCTATGACTATCAATACATTTAAATAAGGTTGTTATTGACACAGATACCAGTACCTGGTATCAGTATTTGGACATTCCTAGTATATTTACCCCCCCCCCCCCCCCCACACACACACACACACACACACAAAAAATCTGTTACTTCACTTTAAGTTGTCACATTTCCAGTCTGTCTATTCTGTGAGTTATGTTGGACAGTACGTTTTCCTTGTCAATATTTTCATTTCTCAGGTTTTTTTTTTTTTGGGGGGGGGGGGGAGTATGAAACATTTTGTAACTTTTGCGACTTTTCCGTATGTCCTCTGTGCTTTTTGAATTTGTTAAAGCTTAAATATGTATTTTTCCCCAGTCATTAACATTACTTTAATTTAGAATCAAGCACTTGGGTCCTGAACGTGAAATGCAATGCAATTATGCATGTTCTTTCATAAAAACATCCAACGCCTCTCTCAGGTGAAGAATCATCTCTAAAATGTCAGCCCCATTTGAAGCTAAATACATATTTTATTTTTGTAGACTCCAAAAGGTTATTTGATGTTTTTTTTTTCTTTTTTTTCTTAAATCACATTATTCATGCATTACTGCAAGATGTTTATGCATTCTGAACTGTGCATATATGTTTTCTACACACAAGACTTTTCACATGCAAATCCAATGATTAACATGTGGCAAATAGTCAGAGCACGCCATGTCACATTTTCAGACCACGATTATAATCTGTCTTCATTTACCCTGCTGACAATGTCCTTTTGTTCTTATGTGTTCTTTTTGTATTGCTGCGTAACCTTTACCTCGACTCTCTCCCTCTGTTTCTACTTGTGGCGGTTAGTTGTGTGTGTCTGTGTGAGTGTAGCTTGTCTACAGTGTATATGTCTCAGTGTGCATGACAGTGAGTCCACCTCAGGGAGAAGTATCTGCATGAGTGTGTGAGTGCGTGGGGGGGTGGTCTATATTTAGGCACTTCTCAAACGGAATGCATCTTGGGAAAAGGTACAAGTTCAACCAAGTGAGAATGATTCTTTAAAAAAAACAAGCTTTTCCCCATTTTTTCATTCCTAAAAGTCCCAGGTGATTATTTCGCTCATTAGTAGTAGTTTTCTTCTTGGTCTCCTCTGTGTTCTGTCAAGAAATTGGGTATTTGGAGAAATGCTATTAGATATTTTTTTTAAATATATAATATAACATAAAGTGGGGTTTTCTTCCACCAGGCAGCATGGTGGATGATTTGGTTAAATGGTCAAACTTGCAGTCATAGGTTCTGGGTCTTAAGCGCTACTCAATGTTTATATATTCTCCCTGAGCCTGCATTGTTTTGTTTTGTTTTGTTTTTTGCCCAGTAACAGTTTCTGTCAACAAACACACTGGTGCCTTGAGACGCAAGTTTAATTCATGAAGTGGCCATGCTTGCGACTCAAAACGCTCGTGAAAATGCCATTTATCGCTTCAATTCTCCCCAAAAACTAACTAAAGTTTGTAATGCGGTTTTTAACTAGAAAAATAGCACACCTTAATATTGTAATTTAGTAAAAAGTACAGTAATGACAATCAAATGAAAAGAAATTAAATTTCTGCGTCGTTTGCTTCAGTTCAATGGATATTGCGCTTCTCCTTCTGTTAACTGTTTTGTAATATACTGATAGATATCAGTATTGATTTTTAAATACAAGCAATATTTGGCTGTAGTTGGTAAGATAGTTAAAACACCTCATTGTGTTTATTGTGTTCAGTATTCTACCCCTGCCTTCTACTTTTCTCTGCAAGCCCTCTTCTTGTCTTTCTCTCTCAGCCAGAAAAGTGTTTGGTATTCTCGGATTGTCTGCCCCTCACTCCTTTCCTCGGCACTCTGCTCTGCTGCTCAGCGCCCTCTTTGCTCTTTTTATTTTTTACTCCTCTTCTCCCAAACACCTTTCTTCCTATGCATCATGATGCATTATGTTCGTTCTCACTGCTTCTCCCCCGTCCGTCTTCCTCGTCTTACCTCCCAACCTGCTTTTTGGCACCCTCAATTTCCATTTAAAGAAAACATTCAGCAGCATTCAGCCCAGCTAATGTGTTGTAGCCTGCATCCTTCCAATGACTGGTTGTTATTCTATGGTGCAAGTCACACATGGCCATCTCATATACATGTGCACGTGCCTTATTATGCATTGCATGCATTTAATTTTCCGCTTCATCTGCTCCAAGTGAAGCATTCACTTGACACTATACAAAGTCATAATCATATGAAAACATACATGTACCTTCTTGCTCAGTGGAGAGCATTACACGCAGATTAACTTTAATTCAGAAATGCATGATCGGAATTTCTCACGATGCAAAGGAAATGAAAGTGCTCAGTGTGGTGTCGTTTTGTTGTTGTTAGTAAATAGTGAAAGTAATGTGATCAATGAATGGGGGTTTATTTTTTAAAATGTGACTTCGCACTTTGGGTACAATCTTATTTTGGAAGTGTTTGCAAAATATATAAATGAATAAACAAGTGGCCAAATGTTTAATGATGAAATAATCATTTTAGGAATAATGCAATAGGCACAGTTGATTAAGCTTTCACTCTGAACATAGTATAAAATGTTCAGCTCTGTTGTCTTTCATTGCTGGATAGCCCTCTATTAGCTCTTGACTAAGACCTGGCACAAGGGAATAAGCTCAATTTGAAATTTGCCAAGGGAGGGATGCCCATGATGTCAGATTGAAAATAGATACTTTTTGTAAGCAAGCAGTAGCCTGAACTTGATAATAAGACTCTTACGTTAAAGGGGAGTTATGTGTTAAAGATTTAAAGTGTGAGACAGAGCCAAAGTTAGTGAGTGAGAGCCAAAAGAAAAACAACAAAGCAAGCACAGGGAAGCGGAAAGGAACGCAGCTTAAATGGTGGAAAGCAAACTTTGCTTCACCGAGATGCCCACACTGATTTGATAAACTTTGCTTATCAGACAGAGAAACATTAAGAATAAAATGGTCACAGAGATATGAAAATGCTTATCAGTGCCCTCCAATTTCCACGGAGGCCATTTGTAGTCGACTCAAACAAATGGACAGAATAATAACTAGGGAACAAACACTAGAAAATACATTTGCTCGTTCGACTGTAAACGCAGGGATCAGCAAGTGATGGCCATTTCATAAATAAATAAATAACTGAAATTATTTTGTTTTTTGTTTAAACATACTCCAAAACGCCGGTCTACAGTCATTAGATGTTTTTCACTAAAGAGGTAAAGGAAGGGGATCCCCAAAACGGGCAAAAATCCAAAATATGAAAAACATTTAAGAAAGAAAAAATGTCTGCAGAAATGCAAATCCTCGGGTGCCACACGGCAAATAAGCAGCACTCGACTGTCGTTTTGATAATAAAATTATAATATCACCATTCACCCTTAGATGGCAGACATGTCTCGTGCTCACAGCGTTATGTGGATTTGGAATGATATGCAGGACAATGATATTAAATTTCCGGTGATTTTTGGGGGCAAAAAAATGTACAAAGCGAGTTGTTACATTCAATGTAGGTTCCTTGTTTAGTCGTTTAATGGTAGTTTTTACGCACTAAAACATGCCTTTTCGCTATTTGTCCTTTGACCTAACGTATGAGCCATCCAGCGTGGGGGTCTGTGTGACTTTGAAAATACTCTTTCCGGAAGAATATAGCACAGGGAAATCAATATTAAGACAGCATCTGTAGCTTGACATAATCCCCTTCATGCATCATCAACTTAAGTGTTTAACGACAAGTACGGCATTCCACTCATCTGAGTGGGGGACTTAAGGTTCAGTGCTCCTTTTAAAGTAGGGCCAGCGGCATCACAAGGCGAAATCGAGGCCTGCCTGGGGTTTGGAATCAATGAACCAACCTTGAACCCAATCGCCAGGCCATGAATGAGGCATTATCTGTTTCCTAAATGAACAGTTATATCTTCTCTTTTTCTCACTTAGAATTCCTCAACGGAGGGCTAACACGCTTCATTGTTAATAGCTATAAGAAATTGATGTCATCTGACTTAATCGATGGCTGTGTGATTGTTGCCTTTCTATGAATGTCACACAAACAACAGAATAAATTAATTTACAGTTAATAAGCTTCCCTATGTTCAACACAAGATGTGGAGCTCCCTTTTGATATTCAGCACAGTGCTATAAATAAATCATGTGGTACCGCTACGCTTTGTGAGAATCTTAGAAGGGTAATTGGACCAATTAATGTTTTACACTGAATGAATTTGATTTCCTTCTCAGAAGAGTTGATCGCTTAAGGTGTATTTGGAGGAGGTGCTCTGGAAATGCAAAATTCTTTGGCGATTGGAAAAAAATGTGTTAATAATAAATTCAAGAAGTTATGCATTATACACTACGAATAAGGTTCTATGTAAGTATTTATTTGTATATAGTAGCTGCTTGTTGACAGCAGTGAATGAGTTTGAAAAAAAGATGGCCAATCATCAGAGACGTCAGCCTATCGTCATCATCTATTATGAAATATATCATGATTGATGTAAAAGACCACCAGTCATATCTACACTTGTCGAACGGGTCACCTCATATAAAGCAGAGCACCTAAATGCACTCGGTCCAAGGAAGTTGCCCACTGCCACTGGTGTGTTATTGTGATGGATTAAATGCAGAATTTACAGTGCATATGGGATGCATGTAAATAACAAGAAAACAGTCCTGACACAAAGTATAAATGAGTTAATGATATCAACTTTGGAAATAAACTTTTCCTCTCTTCCATAAAAACAGCACTTGTGTACGAGTGAGATAAACAGACATGGAGAAAGAGGGTAAGAGAGATAGACTCAAACTGGCGGTCACCTTTGGCCTCACACAGCCACACACATACCATGTGCATACATCCAAACACACGCACATAAACACACACAGTTGGACGGTTGACATTGCAGCTTTGATCGATGAAACTGACAACTGCTGGCGCCAAAAAACAACACTTATGTGACACGCCCACCTTCCCCGCACCCCAGCTCCCCATGCAGGGCATCCTACAGTGTCGCAGTCGATATGGTTTAGTGCCGCAACTATCCACTGGCACAGCCAGATATAGACACACACAGTTCGACAAATATGCGACGTGATCTGATCATCAAAGTTGTCAAATCCCTTTGTACTTTTCCCCCTCAGCTTTAACGATCTGTTTGCGCCAAGAAACGCCCCCTGCTGACTCCCCTGGCTTGCAAAACACTTCTAGACTTAGTGTCCAGCATACTTACATGCATACAGCAAAAGCAGCAACCAAGTTGGGTGTGTTTATTTAACACTAACACTCACATCTAACACTGGATTTATGGTTCAACTGATTTTTTTTCTGCCAGCCGTTCAGATATGCATCACGATAGCATAAGGCAGGTGATATTTTTAGCGGGTATACGGTCCCCTCTAGTGACTATTTTTTTAAATAAAGCCACGAGTGATAATGCCATCAATGGTCTTCATGTTAGCAACACTCTTATTTCCTGCACAGAAGAAGGATTAGGGGGATTTGCCCTGATAATGATTTGGGAGTCCCAACTCGAAATAGCACACTGCTGGAGCTTGGACTCAAAATGTCAACACACGAAAAAATAGGGAAAAAATAGGTACACCCGAGACATTTTTTTTTTTTAATGTTCATTAATTAGTGATGTAATACAGTAGTGCAGCAAGTTTAATTTGTCACTTGACCACATACAAGATTCAAAACAATAGTCTTGGGAGCGGCATGCCTTATTGGTAGTGGGGTCATCTACCAACCCAGAGCTGTTATGGATTATTGATAGCCTTTGAATTCGGAAATGAATTCGAATTCGGAAACTCTTATACGTGATAATACTGTGTGTGTATGTTCAACAGTCATTCCAGTTTCTCCCATGGCCCCTTCAAAAAAAATTGTATGACCCCCTCCTCCCCTGACGAAGAGATTTTCCGAAACATAAAAATGGCCAAGGGACAATACACCCTGGACTGCTCACCAGTCAATCAGCGGGCACATGGGTAGCCAAGCAACCATTCACTTCCGATCACATTTATCCTATCACTAAATGGGTACCTATGGCTATGGAAAACAAAATAAAAGGATGATGATTAAAAAAAGAACAAAAATGCAATCGCTAGAACCAAGACAGTCTCGAGAGAGGCATACTGGGTATAACTTATCTGGACAAACAGAACATAAAAATGGAATTAAGAAAACATAGAGATAATAGCACCGATGGGAACACTCATTGCCATCTCCACATAATGTGAAATCGTATTTAGTTTGCAGCATCCCAGTTGGAGCAGGTACAGTAATCCTTTCCACTTGATGTAATCTGGTAGGTACTGCTATTTTGGTTTATAATGTTCAAATGGGCTCAGATCGATTCTTTAAAGAAACTCCAAAGTGAATTCAACGCTTTGTTTTTAACACACAACCACAAACCTTGAACTGCACATTTCAAATGGCTCTACCTTGTTGGAATGTGTGCCTTAGAGTTTCACTCACATTTGAATGGGACTGCATTCTCACCCACTCGCATGCATCAAAACACCGATCATATGATGTTTACAGGCAACCACTTGAAAGCGTTAATATCATATTTGTACAGATGACCACTTGCATCACTGCACGCCCTCCCTCCGGTATTCCCTCAACAAGCTAATCAAGAACAACTCCAAATGAATTTATTTTCCCTCACACAGATGGAGGCTGTGCTGCTGCTGACAAATCTACAAGCTTAATAATTCTCCTGCCTAATGAAGGTTGTCGCCATTGCAAATCGTTGAAAGCTTGACATAGAAAAGTAGCACCGGTACTTGAAGAATGTTTGGAAGGAGTCAAGGCAATAATTGCGTCACTTTTAGAATTTGTGTGTAAGAATGTCAATTTTGGGATCATTTTGCCTCTTTTTTTGGTCTAAGTCACTAAAATGTCTGCAACAATTGGATTTGCACAAGAGGCAAAAAAAAAAAAGCATCACACTTTTCATTTTTTAGTAGATATTGGACTTTTTTTTTGATTGACAGTGCTGTCATTATAAATAGAAAGCTCATGTTAAGGTCAAACCACCTTTGGCAGGCTCAAAAGAGGAGAACAGTCAGCAACTGAAATGTCACAAGAAGAACACACAAGTGACAGTCAAATTAGAGTATTAGGAATTCAAGTCATGGCTAAATATTTTGCCACGTAATAAAATTAGGAACTTGAATCACTTTGAATCAACTTTCAATGTAAACTGAACTGGTTTTAAGTTGCTTGACTAATGTTATAAAGTGAGCAATATTTAGATTATTAATTGATTTTAGTTTCTCCTTAACCAACCAAACCCAAAGAAACGTGTGCAATGAAAGAAACAAAGAAATATTGATACTGACAGAAATCACAGTTAGGTGATGTTTGGGATTCATGACAACAATGTGACTTCGGCAATAGCAGATAGCATGTTTAAATATTAAAATATTAATAATTGATGCTGTGAGGAACGGCAAACCAGAGACTATACCTCGAATAAAATAAGGTTGTATCATGTGACACTATTACCAAATATCTTCTTTAGAAAATCTAAATCAGGCTCTATTTTTAAATATAACATCCCATGCATTGTCCATAGTTGCCAAAATATACATTAAAGTCGTGCAAACGTTGGACATTGATTGCTGCACTTTGAGACTGGCGAAGATGAAAGTCTCAAAAAAATAAAGGCATTACCAACAAAACAACTTGGCTGGAGTCTTCAGGAAAAAAAAAACTACAAAGCTTGTCTTGTGTGTAACAAGCATGTCAAAAGACCCAAATTCCCACAGCAAGAAACTACGATCCGTCTGCATTGAGAAATCATGACTGCAAGAGTTGCCGGTTGATGGCGCAAAGCTGTACATCAAGACGGCCTCATTTGGAAGCTGTTCCGAGTGGGTGTTTATGAGGCCAGACTCAGGAAACAAAGTGAATACTGTAACGAGTAATTGGGGAGAAATAAAAACACACCCGAGACTAACGTAAACAGTTTCCATAGTTTTTAGTATTTTTTTAGTTTTATAAGCATTTGTAAACACTTATTAATTGATCATCAGCAAAAAAAAAAAAAAAAAAAGGGGGGGGGGGGTACTGTACTGTACTGGACCTGTACCAGTGGAACAAGTGTCTCTGACGTGCTTTTCTTCCATCCTCTCTTTGTTTCCCCTCCGTAGAATTTCCAAAGCGAATCCTAAGTCATCTTCATCAGTCATTCGTGTTTGCATGCACCGTATGGATGTTTGTGGAATATGTTGCAGCATATCTGTGTGTAAATGTGTTTCATGACTAAAGCCCCTTTAATGGGCTTCCAAGTCGTGGTGCGTTCAGGTCCCTCAACAGGAGGGAAAAAATGAGCAACAAATGGAAGGAATCAAACAAAATCTACATGTAGCTTAAAGAAAGATGAATAGAAGGTAGATGAGATGAAAATAAAACAAAAAATAAAATAGATAAGAAAATAAAGAGCTTTTTATCTTTATGCCAGTGATGACCCCACCAAGAATTGCACCTCCTACAAAAGTATTGACAATTTGTACTTCCTGTAATAATCTTGACTAATTCAAGCAGCTTTGTTCGAATGTAAAATGAGAAAATGTCCTTTATGGAGACGCTCAATTAAATCATATTTGCCCATTCAAACAGCCAGGCCAATTAGACATTATTTTAGAATGATATATTAATATCCTTCCTCGTGTAGTTGAACAATAAGTTGTGACTCACCATGGTTTAGCACATCTGCCTTACAATTCTAATATTTGCTCTGGCCCTTCATTTTCTATGTTCTCACGATAGCAGACTCGTGGGAATTTCCATTTTTGTTGGCTTCCATGAAGTGTGAACGGTTGTTTGTCTGGCAACCAGTTCAGGGTGTACCTTGCCTTTCTCCCAAAAGTCAGCTGGAACAGGCTCCAAAGAGGACAAGCGGGATAGAAAATGTGATAATATGTGACCCATTTAAAACTATTTTGGTCCATTTGGGATTCTGCAGAAATTTGTCCTGTGTGAAAACAGCTTTTAAATTACCAGCAGCACAAATAATGTTGCAAGTTCCACAATATTTCCTCAGTGTGGGACGGTCCTGGAGCTGCCTTTGCACTTTTACATTGCAGCATTTAACAAATGTTCAGGGGAAGTTCTGGCACTGGTTCTTGTTGTTAAAGGACAATTTGAAACTCATTTGAAACCAGGCAATGTTTTACTAAAAACACGAAATGCAACATATATGAAGTTACAAATGAGCATTATCTTATTACATTCATTCAGTTTTAATTATCTGAGTGTTTTATTTGAAAAGAGATGATGAGCTAAGGGAGGAGAAGATTGCGTGCGACACAAATCCCCATCGGATCTTTACATCATTACATCAAGATACAAAATTGCTGTTACTATTAGGTTTGATGTTGATGATGATGGTGATGATGATGTTGAGAGCATTTCCCCCTTCTGATCTATAAATATTAAGTGTTCTCCCTCATGTCTGATTACAGACAGATACAATCCCATCCGTGCGTCTTCATGCTCCCCTCATGTTCCCAGTGATCTCACTTCTCATTTTAAATGTCTCTATTCACACCTCTCTCCTGCTGCTCTCCTCTGGCTTTGGGGCCAAATTAATTGATGATTATCTTGACTTTGCTGGGCTGGTTTGCAAACTTGGCTTTTTATCAGTGAGGGATTGCTTTCCATTACTTAAGGCTTCGTTTAGCGCACTCATCCTTAAACTGTACCCCCCCCCCCTGCAGACTATGTTCCTCTTCGAGACTTCATCTATTAGCAGTGTGTGAACACCGCTAATTCAGTTTGGTCTCCTTCCATAAAATCATAGTCGTGTTTAACTTTTGTCGAAACTAGAAAGGCACTCAGTTGAGGCGCAAATGGTGGCTAGAATATCAATGCAAAAAAAATAAAAAATCCTGGAAAAGAAGTTTAAAACTAATATTTTATTCACAGTGTTAAATATAGTATAAAAGTTACTTTGATTCTTGTACTCAAGTAACTTTTTGAATATATTGTACTTATTAGACTAGTTTTAGTGCAACAGGTAGGTTTACTTGAGTATTTTGATAAAGAAAACTCTACTTTCACTGTGTTACATGGAACTGCTTTGCACTCATTTGCTTGCGCAATCTATTTTGGTTTGCAACCTAACGTCTCACATGATGTTGAAGCACACGGAATCTGCACCGCCCCACTCGGATACAAAGATTTCAAAGCGAGTCATCAATGTAAAAATATGATCTAATTATACCTTAGAGACGAACTCCAGATTTAGGAAAATCTAATATGTCATGCTCATCAGTGTCGACCTGCATATACGGTCATACTGCATATATGGTTATTTAAGGTGTCTTTGATATTTGGAGCTCATTATTAATAGATGGACTCCTGCTCTACAAGCATGTGTCTATGTCTGTGTACATGCATTTGTAAGTGCCCCCAAAAGGTCAGACCCAGGCTTTGCGTGCCAACAGGTACAATCAATATCAAACAGTGTTGCTGCTTGCATAGAGAAGGGGGTCAACGCACAACAAGCACCGGCACTAACCGATGCACACCTTAGTGCATAAGTAAACGACAAGATAGCCTCACATTTACACAGTGTAAACATTCACGCCAACTCCAACTGATACTGGGTAGACCAAGACAGCAGCGACGATATGCGAGTCGCCTACACACCATCATTAACACGGACAGCTTTTCTCATAAATCACAACCGAGGCTCATTTGAATCCACCGCCCAGGAAAAATATAGCCCAGTCAACACGAGATGTTGCCCATTGATTTGTCTGTTTCGAGGACTGACAAACGCTATAGTTAATGTAGGTCTCACTTTTTTTTTTATTTGCTGGAGGATTGCAAAATGACATTTTTTTTATATAATAAATACAGTACATATTAGCATACCCTGCCATACTGGCTCATTATCATTGTCCTACCATATCATGTCATGTTTACTGCTTGTTGTGTTTCTACCTCATAATATGAGACAGTTCCCAGTTCACAAATAGATAAGAACTTCAAGGTAACATTATTGCTTTCATCTACTGTTGTTATAGTATTATTGGTCTCCGTTGTTTTTGCTCTGTTCTGTTTTCTCTTTGTCATTCTCCTCTCGAACCGCGTTCTGTCTGACTGCATAGGCAATAAACAACCACAGAAATAAAATGCTTATTGGGAATTTAGCCTTGGCATCATTATCCCCATAAAAAAATTTTGTATTTCCCGTATGCTATTATTATATTGTGCATCTGTACCTGTTGTAGCCATGTTTACTATGGTATCAACTATAGGTGACACTTGGTTGCCTTTTACGATAATCGGGAAAAAAAATGCAATCCAATTGGAGTAATTTCAACACACGTGAAACGTGATCTTACCTTCGTAGACAGCTTTGAAGCCCTGTGCACTGACGGCGAAATCAGTGGTAAACCACAAGGCCAATATAGATCCGGTGCTGACGATAGGAGAAGGCAGCATGAACCCAGACAACCTAAGAAACACAGAGTAAAATGTATATTAAAAAAATAGTTTCAACACAGCAGGGTTACCCCAGAAAACAATTTGCAATTTATGAGCTAGATGAAAGTAGGACATTGTGAGAATTTATATAAATATTGCTTATTGACATTTAATTTTATGTTGAGTGTGAGAAATGAACAATATTGTCAGTGTCATCAAGTAAATGAATATAATTAATTAATGATAAACATGTTGTTTGAGCATGTTTTTATTTCTAAGTGAGCAGCAGACTATTAGCTCTTCTCATTAACCAGTGCCCAAGATGTAGCTTTCCATTCCAAAAACATTTAGTGGCCCATGGTGTAAACTATTTGGGCTATGTCTGTTCAGCAACTGTGCTTACAACCCACAGACGTGCTGGTTAAGTATGCTGTGACCTTTTGTCCTCTGTTCACCAACTTTTTGGCTTAGTCTTCCTGTTGTTTCCTTTGAAAAACCAAACACTAAAATCTATTATCCACCCCTAAGATGCACAGAATTAAACAGTAATTAAATGGGTTTACATTTAACATTGAATGCACTGTTTAATGATGCTACAAATTCAATCTCTGATACAAAAATATGAGTTTTAGTCTGTAATGGAATCTGTAATGGCCTTTTTAAGATTAATTAAGAGGTGACGACTGAATGATTGTGGGAGCAGAACGGCAATGATGCAGAGATAAGAAACAACAGAACTGAGAGGGCTGACTAAAACTGACTGCCTGGATAATAAAGTAAAATGACTATAGTCAATGAAAAATGTTTTATTATGGTAATCTAAAATCAAACTGTCATACAATTTTTGTGTCATATGTTTCCATTGAATCACACCATTCAAATGTAATAGCAAGGTTAGATATCAAAAGCAAATCAAATGAATGTACATAGGAACCACATTGAAGCTGAAGTGAAATGCCCTTGTTGGAATTTTACTAATCACCAGATAAATAATTGCAAACTGTCTGCATTCACTTGCCACTGTATTGAGCACACTTCCTTTGCAGAGCAGTGCAAAATTGCTGTCATAAGAAAACAAATAATTCTCAGTTGTTGATGAATATTATATCTATCCGGTCATATGGTTGTACGGTTTCCCTATAACCATATTCTGTGCTTTGAAAAAAAAAAAAAAAAAAAAAAAAAAACTATATAGCTAGCTAGTAGATAGAGCTGCATACGCGCGCACCTGCAAATCTGACAAACCCTAACCAAATATGGAGCACTTCACGTATTGATTGGCAGTAAATTGCAATCATTGCTACTATTCCACTGAGTAGTAACTGCATGACTGACATTCAAGTCACAATTGACTGACATTGGTTTCCCTTTTAAAGATGAGGAGCGCAACCATTTAAAAAAGGGGGTGAATAAGCCTGCTAATTAGAAATGTATTATAAAGCTGCAGTTGAAGTGATTCTGACTGAATAGTCCAAAATGGCCATGTGAACCTAAATAAGCCTACAAGAATACATTTGATCTTTCACGCAAGCAGATTGATTTATGCTTGTGTTAAAGTCACCAAGCAAAACACTGACAACATTGCATTGCATTAAATTAGATTTACTGTAAAAGTTGAAAAGATTATAATGAATATAAAAAAATCCCCCCAAATATATGAATCGAGCAAATTAATTACTGACAAGCCATGTAGAAAATGGATGACTAGATGATATTTTTTTTTTTACATGCTTTAAAAGAGACTCTAGCACACACACGCACGCACACAATGAAGCCTCTCTCCTAAGCAGTGTATATTATTGCGAGCCAAAAAGTTTTCACTATCTCACAAGGTCTGCACAAGTTAAGCTTCATGGCTGACTTTGACAAAGAGTAGTGTTTCTCCTTGAACCTAATCTACATTAAAATGAAGGCTTTGTAGCAAAAGGTGAAAGGTGAAAACTGAGCCGGCTGAGAGCGTAAAGCATAAACTCAGCCAATATGTCTGTTTGTTTACAAACTATGAGTAAGGCTTTTTTCATTGATGAGGAAGAAGCAGAAATGTTTAATGTCTCTTCATTTTAAGAAATGACAAAGTGCAATAGAAATACAGTTGTATGTTTCAATGAAAGAGAACTTTTTGCTGTAAAATGAAAAAAATCCCGAATCAGAAAAATTTGAAGAGCAATAAGAAAAACACATACCATTACACGTATAGTAATATAAATGCTACGCAATGGAATAAAATCTGTGACCATACTGACATCAGACACTCTGAATTGATTTGGTCTACAAAGAGTTGGTCAAGGATGATAAAGACAACCAATGAAAAAGAACATACTGGGGACAATAAGAACAATCGATGTCATCAATCCAAAAGTAACATAAAGGTCTATGGAAAAAAAAGAAAAAAAAGAACAGTGGAAAAAAAAGAATGATTTGGCCTCAAAGCAAGGACAAAAGGGACAGAAAGTAAGTAATGGAGCTTGTGGGAAAGCAACAAACAAAAAGACAAATGGAAAGCGAGTTAAGAGAGGAAACTGGGGGGGAAATGTGCAAAGGACAGGACCAAGGGGAGTGAAGTATGTGATGGGACTGGACAGACACAAAGTCTTGCATCATTTTCTTCAAGGGGATAGTTTTTTTTTGCAGTCAGTTTTCCTAAAACGGAACCATTTCTTGATCAATTCATGCAATACTTTAAAGCTTTAATAAGTAATGAAGGGAAATGTCAAGCAATTGTGTCGTTCCTTAAAGCCGTGCTTTGTCCGGTCCCTCACCTAAAATCTGTTTGCTATGGCTGAGCCTGCCAAGGGCATAAAGCAACAAACAACTTTTATATCCTTGGGACGCACAAAGCCCTCCACCACGATAAGGTGAGAGGCAGAAGAAATCATGTGTGATGTTTTGCACAAACACAAGCACAATTTAACATTACATCTGGATTTAACAAGAACAAGAGAGCTTACTCTGCGGGATTCGACATTCATCTTAATTAAACTAATTAACACAATTATTTAAAATGCTGTCAACCTAGTGAAAGTTGATTGCACTATTCAAGTAGATCCTTTGTATGCTTTACAAAGTTATTGTAAGCTTTTATTTAAGTACTAAATTATTGCCACTTAATGCTTAATTACTGCTAAAGAGTCATGCCTTCAGAGAACAGGAGAAATACTCCCCTACCATTTAGACGTAGTTATTTTTAACACTACACTAAATACAAGAAAAAAAAGGCACACAAAGAACAAGAATATAACATCACGGGAATTTATGTAATTTCACATTTTTGGTGTGTATATGGACTAAATGGGACTGGGCTTTCTTCAATTGGTACATGATGAATTCTTTTGGAGTGGCTAATATTCTGTGAGCTTTTATTTCTTTTCACGATCGAAAGGAAAACTCAAGATTGCTTGTTTTCTATTAGATAAAAACATGAGAAAATTGCTATCCAACCCAAATATGTATTTAATGCAGATGAAGGAATAAGTCCCCTGCTCTGGGATAAGTCAGAGCAATGAAATGCGTCTTGAGTGCTGGCCAAAACACACGCACACACACAACTGTCACTCAGGTAATGAGCAGTAATCGCCTGTACAGTACAGATGGGCCATCTTGGCCGTGCCATTTCTCTCTGCCTCACCTTCTTAGTTTGTTGCACTGCACACTTCCTTATAATCAGGACAAACCATTGATCCTACACTGCTATGTCACATCTATTGAAAAGTAAGTGGGCTTGCTGTAAAATATGGGACAGATGATATCGTCGGTCAGCTGTCCAGTCAGTCATCCAGTTCATGCGATGAGACAGCCACTTCGTGAGAGCAAGCTTTAAAGTCAGATGACCAATCACTCAGCTTGCCTGTGTGCTTTTTGTTGCGGCATCCATCTGTCTTGACTGCCTATCTGAATCTTTTCGTCCATCCCCAACTCTGCCTACTGGTCCATAATATTGACGAATTCTCTCACGTTACTTTTACACATGTAAATTAATTCGGCCACTTATTTATTGATATGTTATTAATTTTTGGAGACTGTTGTTGAAAATGTGCAAAGACTGGGAACTGTAGTCTTCAAATGTTACGATTAACTGTTTATGTCATTTCTGTTTTCCTTTGTTTTTGGCTATGGTTAAAACGGTGCCTCGTGACACACTTTAGAAACCAGCATGAGCCGCATCTGCTGTTATTTGGCGCAACTGTGACATGCAAGTAGCTAGCGGGCTATAACTACATAACTTTGGATAGTCTGCAGGCATGGCCACTTTAGAGCGCCTCGTTGTTGGCCATGAGTGCACACATGTCACAGAGAAGAAACAGAGGAGCAAGGGGTAGTCTGACGTGACAACCAACTTCAGGACAGAGGCTTCACAGTGACATCGGTGCTTTAGAGCACCTCATTGTTGCGGGCGTGGAAAAGCACTGCAATGACCCGACGGGATACATTGCAGCCAGGCTCTGAGCTGATATATTTTCTGGCCTCAAACATTTATCTGGGGGCAGAAGAAAGGTTAGAAATGTTTTTCTCTCTCTTTCAGGATATAGTAAAGGTATTTGACTTCTTCCAAATATGCGAAAACAGTGTGAGGATGGCCTGTTCCGGTTTTCAGATATAGGAAAGAAATTTTGGCACAGATATTTTAGCACAGTCTAATTATGTATACAAATGAGTTATTTCCCAGAATTTAAATACCACAGATGCTCTGTAGCATCGCGTATATTGAAAAAAATAAAATAAAAATGCGGAAAACGCTGTTTAAGCAGTGTGCGGTTTTCTGGTGAACAAATTGACAGTTGAGTGTGTGATTCGAAATAGACTTTCCCATTTTGGAATCAATGGTGCTTTAACAGTTGAGCGAGAATAAGTGAGTCGTGGAGTTCAAACACCTTGACACACAAACACACGCACACACACAGATGCACACACAGAAAGACGTAAGTGCAGCACCAACATGGCCACTGGCAAGCCGTCACCTTTCCACACGATCATCGATTGCAAGTGCATTCAGAAAACCACTGAGAAGAAAACTGCAGTCCATGTGACAAATGCGCTTATAGAAAGGTGAGATGATAAAGCAAACATACAATATTTAACACATATTGAATTTAGGATGATATCAGAACTATCCGATTAGAATCTTTCATTCTCTTCAGTCATGATATTTAATAGCACTGAAGTCAGGAAGAACTAATGACACAAGCACACGCAAAAATTCATCATTCTCAGTTGATCTATTTTCAATATCAACATCTCTGAGTTACAAACCTGACTCGGCAAAACTACTGTTAAGATGTTCCACAATTTCCTATGACGGCTATACATTAAATGACAAATGTCTCTTCTCAATGACACCTCTTAATGCCAGAAAGTAAAATTTGGTGAGTCGTAAAAAATAAAAACTCAAAAAAAGCACTGAACAAATAGTTGCAATTTGTGCTTTCGTGCCAAGAGCACTTGCAGAGTAGAAATATGTCCCTCGGGCGAATGTCTTTGCTTTAACGTGTCATTCTAAAAATGTGGTCCATTTTTAAGGTCTGTCTGGGGCAACTAGCAGTTTTATCAGTGACACCACACAAAGTGAATGGATGGACAGAATGTGCTTGTTGGAGACAAATGACTTAGATAGATTCAATGGGGGGGAAAAGATGAAAAAAAAATAAAAGGCAGTCTGTAAATAGTGAAAAAACAAACACTGAAGCACTATATAAGCAAATTAAGAAGTGAACTAGATGATATTGGAGATGAAGAAGTTCAACTGGCGGAGATTCACGAACAAACTTTTAATCTGGATACAGGATGTTATAAATCCTTGGCAAAGCTACTGTTCATTTTGGGATATTTTAAGACCAGCTGGGCAAGACACATAAATGAGTGTCTGAGGCAGTGAATAAACGCGGTGCAATCCTCCTTTTTATCATTACTGAACACAAAACTTATGTTACTAGGACAAGGGAGGTATATGATTGTTAGGGATTGGTTTAATTTGTGTTCCAATAACTGAGGTTGCAAAATGGTCAACACTACTTTGCCGCAACCAGCAGGGGCGTTGTTAATTTAGAAAAGAATCAACAGAAGTTGAGCTACTTTTAAACTATGGCACAACTGCCCCAAGGAAACATTATACTTGCCAATAAAGAAATAATTTTATAATCAAATTGTACGTCATTTTTATAGATGATTTTAATTTCAGCTGCAGACTACACATGAGACTTTTGAACGTAGACTACAAAGAGTTGGCTAGGCTAGCCCGAAGCCAACCTCAATTTGAATTTTATAACAAAGGTATTTCAAATGTTTTAACGTGTTATTCCAAGAAAAATTATACCTATTTTTCCTTGGGTGATTATGTAAGTGAGCTAGATAACAGAGGGAGTGGGAAAAGTACACCAGATCACAGATCAGCATTGTAGCTCCGCTTCAAGGTTGGAATGAGTTAAGTGCCGTACACTCTTGACGTTTATGAAAGGTATAGAACTGTGCCATCCCCCAGTGTCCTTAACAAACACAGCAGCGCAAATCGTGTGTCAAGAGCTTGTTCAGCAGGTGTTAAATGTTTAATACGGTTGAGCTCATGTCTGACTTGCTGCTTTTCCCATGCAAATTCCCCGAAGTTTGATGCCAATAAATAATATGAAGGTCTACAAAACAGATTACAGTTTCAATTAAATTCGTTCATTGGTTGAGTGCTTCATGTTTGGAATTCACTTTGAATGTATGTCCTTGTCTTTTAATTCACACCTCAACAACGAGGGAAAATGATGCTGCTTCCTGACGCAGTATTATATCAATTGTATTTTATGATTGTAACAACTGTTTTTAAATGCCTTCCAAATTATTTCTTTAACACTTCAACAAAATTATTTATATTTTCTCTGTTTAGCTTGTCTAGGTTCAGCCTCACTTAACATATTTAAATCATGTTAATTGACTGATGCAGGGTGCCAAATAAGAATTAAACCTCTGTAGGTATGTTTTACTCAACAGCCAGGTGAAACAATACAAATTTCTTTACTGACTGTTCTTGAGTATAATGACTTGAAAATTACATTTAAGGACAATATATTAATTTAACTTGTCAAATATATTTAGTTTCATTCAAAAACTCAAAACAAGAATCAAACATAAAAAGTGTGTTCCAGATATAGACTGTGGCTTGTGCTTGTTTTTCTCTGACACTATTTTTAAGGTATATTTATTGAGAACAAAGCCCAAGTTTGCTTTGATATTTCTTGTCAAAAGACAAATCTTGTGGTTTTGTAAGATCAAAATCAAAGATGAGTATCCACATATTCAACGTCATCTCTAACGGACGAGGTTTCATCACACATTTTAGGAGGAAACGTGTGTGTCGCAACAGAATCTCACACACACAGACACACCCTATCAATCAAGTATGTGAAGGTAAAGTTTAAGTAAACATAGCCTGCATTCATTTTTTAATTTTTTTTCACACATTGCAGATATAGAAGCACATTTCTTCACAAACATTGAACCTTCATTTCCCTTCTGTCCATTATCCTAATTATTCGCTCTATCTTTTTTTTCACACAATGTAGATATAGAAACACAATTCTTCACAAACATTGAACCTTCATTTCACTTGTGTCCATTATCCTAGTTATTCGCTCTATCTGAGCGAAAGAAACATCCATCAAAGTGCTGATAGATAAACAACCTTCACACAAGTATGCACACAACTATAATTGTCGAACACATTGTTAAATGCGTCAAACCTTGACCAAGAAATAAAATCTACAGGGACCCAGCCCGATGCAGCTGTCAAACTGGCAAGCTTCGATTGTAATCAAAGAAAACTGCAATGTTAACCATGTGAGACTCACCTATCCGCACTGCAAAAATCTCTTTTTCCCCTCTCTATGCTGCTTTGCGGTCCTCTAGGCACAAACTTGGCAGAAACTGCAAAGACCTACAAATCTATCCGAGGCAGGGCAGCTGTGCAATGTTCTGTTTTTCATTACATTTAAATGAATCGCATCAATGTGTACCCACGACCCAAAGTGATCTAGTTAATTAATTCGGTACAAATTAATAAGGCCTACATTTTAAAATCCTGCATAACTGGATAATCACTTGGCAAAAGTCAACACGCATGCAATGATGCTGCACGTGTGGATGAATGCCGAGAATGTAAACAGAAGTTGTCTCCCAAATGTCCTGTGCAAAAAAAGTAGGAAAAAGTTTTAGGCATTAAAAACCAACTAAAAATTGCTCTTGTGAAGGCACACCAGCACATACTGTGTTGAATTTATTTGATATCAAAGCCTTTAAAAGGACAACAATGCTCAATTGTGATTGACACTGTCCATTCATAACTTATTTGTAGTATCATTGCAACTTTTTCCCTCATAATATGGTGTCCTTATTGTCCTTAACTTTGCTCTTTAAGACATTTTATACTCATAGTTACTATTGTTTATTGTTTACGCGTGGTTGTCATCACTGATTCATGCGTATACTTTTGCTCTGCTTTTCTGCATTAGTGTAAGTGTGTGTGTGTGTGTGTGTGCGTGCGTGCGTGCGTGCGTGCGTGCGTGCGTGCGTGCGCGCGCGTGCGTGCGTGCGTGCGTGCGTGCGATTATGTGTCAGACCACAATGAAAAGCATATAATCCGGTGCTATGGGCAATATCAACAGAGGAACGACTGCGCTAAAGTAGGGCATGCTTCCCTTCCACATACACAAGAGCACACACACACACACACACACACACACACACACACACACACACACACACACACACACATACATACACAGTCACAGCATCACCAGTCCACCGTGGGGGGAAAAGCATTATTTGACAAACCATTCAAATGAATTCTCTTTGCTTCTGAGAGAGCACCATAGAAGGGACGCTTTAGATGCAGGAAATGAGCATCAGGAGAGAGAACCCCTTCCCCTCTATGTTCGGTCCTCTACCCTCCTCTTCCCCCACACATCAGCCTGTCCCCTGTGTCAGGTGCAGCTTAGAATCCCCTGACACGTGTCCTCTTCATGCAGGTAACTCTCTATTGGTGTGTGAGCGTGTGCTGTATGCGTGTAAGTGACTATGCGCTGCAACATCCGTGCGGATTTCTGACAAGGTGTGAACATTGAAAGCCTTTAAAGTCGGATGCATACCCCTAAAGGCTGTGAGGCAAGGGCACCTTTGCAAACTCTGGAAACACATATGCACCTAACCATATTCACACATGTCTACATGTCACAAACATGACAAAAGCACATGTTGGCACCTTTGCTTCAATTCGAATGAACAGACGTTGTCATATATTGGTGTGTGTGTGTGTGTGTTTTTGTGTATGTGTGTGTGTGTGTGTGTGTGTGTGTGTGTGTGTGTGTGTGTGTGTGTGTGTGTGTGTGCGTGTGTATATATATATATATATATATATATATATATATATATATATATATATACACACGCACACACACACACACACACACACACACACACACATATACACATATACACATATCATTTCATCTGGATTTTTGGTCATCAAGCTAAGATTTATCTGGGATTTTATTTCCGGAGGTATGACATTTCCTTAATGGAAGGCTCATTTGTTCTTTAGGTTGCAGCCACACCACCAGTAAGACTGCACATCCCAAGTACCCGTTTTGAATGTTATTACTCCGTTAAATGGCCGCAGTGTAGTTATTCACACCGTTAGAGTGGTTTAGATGGGGAATCCAATAAGCTTCAAGGTTGCAGGTACTACAATTAAAATGCCTTCAGTTTCAAGAAAAGGTTCATTTTGTACTTACTAAATGAGCAAATGCGCTCAATCTGCAGGATTCCAATTATACTAACACTACCCCTCCCCTGTCTGTCTCTGTATTGTTTTTCATTTGGCATTGTTACAATACAAATCCACATGCTCAGTCAGCAGTTCAGAGTTTATTTATGAGCTAATTCATGTTGGTAACAACCGCAATTAAGTCTGTTTTATATATCCTAAAAATGTCCAGGAGGATTATTGACTGACAAATTACATAATTGCGCAAGAGTTGATGTACATAAAGATAGAAGATACAGATGGTGTCTTCATAGTCTGAAATAAACATTAAACTGAAAGGAATTTTAGTGGCAGGAATCCCAGCAACTGATGATGTACGTCCAACATCATTTAAACATAACTATATGGTTAAAGATTTGAAAGAGGAGTAGACAATGTAATTCAGGACTAGAAGTGACAATTATTTGGTGAGTTGAAGCTTTTTCTAGTGATAATAGTGGAAGCCATGTCCAAACTGTCATAATAACTTTGGCCTTAGATGAACATAAATATAAAAATATTTTCAGGGCATGAAAAACATTTTAGTTGTTGCTTTTAATGATCCCATTAACAGGCTTGGGTTTTCTAACTTTTTACATCACTACATAGGACTTTATCTTCGTTCCATCAGCCATTTTTCAATTTCTCTTGCGCTCATCTGTATCGACTTTTTGATGTCTGTCTCTCTGCCTCACCATCTCTGTATCTCCCGCTCTCTTTCCACACACGCATACACAAAACACCACACGTAAAACCACTTCACTTCAACGTTAATTTGTGAACATTTGTCAAACATTGTTCAAAAGTTAATCAGCACTTACCAAATCATTGTCTCTCAGTTCAACCCCCGGATTATTCCATGCTGTGTTTCTCTTGACCTTTGTGTCTACTCTTTCCTGGTGTTCCCCCCCTCTGTTTGTTTGACTACATGTGGCAGCCTCCTCTTTAGGATTAAAAGGCTCATAAAGGTGGCTAGGTCTTCTTGGCAGCATTTTTTAGTGACTTTGTAATAAATTGTTTGACATCCCAGCAAACAGATTCAGCTGTTGTAATATGGACTATTTTTCATATTTATGTAGTGTTATTTTTTCTTTTTAAGAAAGCATTAAGTTGTCCAAAATGCACTTTTGATATTTTCAAAATTGTTCAAGCTGTTACCTTGGAAGGAGCATCAACATTTAAAGACATTTAATCTAATAAATTATAAAGAAAATTTTCCACAAAAACTAATTTTAGTTTTTACCATCATCGCTTGCAGTGAAATCATTTACCTACTCCTGAGAAAAAACTACACAAACTGAAATGACTTCTTTTGTTCGAATTGTGATGTGTTTTTGATCAACATTTTATAAACATTTCTTGATCAATAAAACTTTCTCGCGAGAGAGAGTGTGCGCAAGACGTAAAGCTTGTTCTTTGGGACATTGCTTTATTCTCCAGTGTGTGTTCCAATTCAAAGATTGCACATAAGAATCTGATATATTGCCCAGTGGAGCGGGACTAGAGTTTCTTGGATGTGAGGTGTGCAGCAGTGGCTCTCCAGTGAAGTGATTGTATTAACACTAAAGTGGCAGCTGTAAAGGTCTGATGGCCCGGGCCAGTAACCCTGCCAGGAGAAGGCTCAAGATGCCATCTCCTCTGCCTGCCAACATCCAATCTCCATTTGCTTTTAGTAGTAAATACCTTTACAGGATCACATCAATCTTCCCGGCTTTATGTTTTCAAGCTAACACACAACCTCTACACTTAAAACACATTCCATTTTTATCTCTCCTTTCCTCCTCCTCCTCCATATCAGCAGCCTCATATTTGCTGGCATGTGACTATAAAATAAACTTTTGCTTACAGAGGTGAAGTTTTTTGCAATGTAGCGATTTTTGATTAAAACAAATGGAAAATGAGCATTTCTCATGCTCCTTCCTAAAATATTCAATGTAGGTGTGTTTCGTGTGACAGATCAGCCTGACCGCTCCATTGAATTTGTCAGCCATCTATAATCATTTCAGAGTGATGTGGCAAACGAGTGTGCCATGAGAGATCATCAGAGAGGTGTTGCAGCTGATTATCCAATTTCATCTAATTTGTCTGAAAATGTGATTTATTGATTGTAAATGTATCTTTGTTGTTATCTACGCCAGCAAAGTGACAACAATGAAATCTGGAAGCTACAATTAACCGGTGTATTCACCAGTTGCCATTCATACAATAGAATGTGTTGTCATTGATTTTGTGAGTCTCTTTGGGTTAGTCATTTATAGAGCTACCATGCACTACAGTACATTGGGGAAGTACTGAGACAATCAAATGTACATCTGTTTAAGGACAACTCATTAAATAACCTCTAAAAAATAAAAACTCAACACCTACTCGCACACAAGTCAAGCAAGGAATCGAACGTTCCAATTTTTCACAATACAAACAGCCTACACATCCAAATTTGACATTTCAATACACCCACCATACTGTAAGCCAGTTGCCTACCATTCATACAATTTGCATATTAAATGCTGGGGGGAAAAAAAAACAGGCTATCTGAGTTTGTCGGAAAACGTGCTCATGAGTTTGCACACTTTTTGGGTGATGAGAAAGAAAGAAATAACATAGCAGAATGACAAATGGGAGAGATATGGCTGGTGCAAATATAACACCCTGCACTCATCTTTATGGATTCACTGACAAGCCATTATTGATAATAGTCTCTGTCGACAGACTAAAAAAAAATGTTATGCTACATCATTATTAATGTTGTCAAGAAAATAATGGTTTCCAGTAGTCAAAATGTAATGCAATACTTATTCAAAAAACAACTTGAAGAAAATCCTTTCATGACTAAAAACATCTGAACAACTTTTAAGATTTCCTTTTAAGGAGACACAATTTCACAGAAGAAAATATCATTTTCATTTTGGTTCACCAGGCAGCTGAGTAGTACTTTCCAAGTGGACGTTATAAAAAGAAATGTTATTTACCAGTGCAAGTAACAGTAATGAAGATAACTTCTTTTGATTTTCGCATGTTCAATAAAGTGTTTCCTCCAATAAATTCTTTTTAAAAAGACGGTCTTTGGGAGTGTTTTCTCACTTTTTCCTCCACCTTGATGTAGCTGAAACAAACATATCTGAACTTTCAGGGTGTGATTTCATATTCACACCAAGCAAACACCCAAAGGAAGGAGGTGGGAGGTGGGGGTCGGATAAATCCCGGCTCAGATGTTCTAAAAATGATAGGCAGCCATTCTGTCAGCCTGTTAGTCAGCCAGTCAAGCAGTGGGGAGAAGAGCGCCAGGGGCGTGGTATCTAAATGCCCGTGCACATTATGTCTTATGATGTACACAGTTTTGAAATGCAAAGCAGAAATCAATTGCTATGCCTAGCAGATTGAATTAAATAAGGATGAATTCAGGTTGCACTCTCGATTTGACTGTGCCTTATAAACTCCTCCCCTGGCACGATGGTGAAATTTAAAAAAAAAGGTGTATAATGTCATCATCGATTTATCTGTGAGCCTTCCTGTGTGCAGTTTGTATTGGTGTTCTGCATATTGAATGCAACAAAATGAACTGCCAGGCTGTGTGATGTCGAAAAGACCTCATTTCATGCAGCATCAAAGGTGTAACTCGTGTAGTATCCGGTTTCCTCTTCCTTTCCCCTTGTCCTTTTTTTTTTTTTTTTTTTGGTAGTAGCTCATAGCTACACTCTTTTTGTAAAGAGAGAACCAAGTAAGTGGACTTACATTCCAAGCAGAAAGGTGTCTAAGTACATTCTCTTGACTGAGCGCATCTTTGAGGAAGAACTGTATACTCTTGTTGGCCTGACAGAGTGTAAGAAAGCAAAAGTAAATTCAATGCTACGCGAGTAAGTAAAATTTAGGGTGACTTGATTTAATTTGATTTTAACAAATCAATTGGGAGTTTAAGATCAGGGGATGTTTGAGAATAATTGTAAATTTTTTGTATATGTGAAGCCCTTTGAGACTTGTTTGTGATTTAGGGCTATATAGATAAACTTGACTTGACTTGACTTAACAAACTAAAATACCTGTCCAGTTGTCACATTTATAAATAAAAGTGTGTACAAGGGTGTGTGCAGTGTGGAATAAGCAATTTAAGGGATCAAAATAAGGATTATGTGTGTCAAAAAGACAAACTTGAGACAAGTTAAGCAAATCTCAGCTGAAGCACAGCCTTAGTTTTTCTATAAAAGTGTCAAAATGGTGTCTCGGCTGCTTTTCACCTTTGCTTCTCCAACTCTGCTTTCTCCCATTATATCTCTCCTCGGTGCTGTCTCTTAGCATTAACAGGTGTTTAGTGCAGTAGGAGGCCCGCTGACCTAAATATACTCATCAGTCCTACCGCAGACTCCTGCTGAATCACTTCCAAGAAAGCCCCCAGTGACCCTCTCTGTCACTTTCATTCAGTATAACGTCAGACTTTTTAGGCGTTAGAAGGTCCACTTGAAAAATTAATAAGCAAGTGCATTATACGCTGCATCCTAAACAACTCTTCAGTCAAGGAGAAAAAAATCTCACTCTTACATTACATTCTGGCAACTGACGCTAGTACACATGGATGATTTGCCTAATAACAAGTACATTGGGTGTTTCACAAGAGTTGACTGAAAGGTATCATAATCCAATTCACTTTTAGAGCAGATTAAATTTACTCAGGACTGCTGCCAGTACTTGGCTTGGAGGAAGCTTGGAAGCAGGACATATCACACCTGGAGTTTGTAAGATGGACCTAAAAGCATGCCAGCTTAAAAAAGTCAGAAAAAAACTTCTTGGCAAACAATTGTCAAAGGCTAGGATTTACTCTGTTTAGAAATTGTGATCAATCTTGTTCTTTTTGTAAGGGGTAAACATTAATTTTGGTCCTGAAATATCAGTT
Source organism: Syngnathus scovelli (assembly GCF_024217435.2). NCBI lineage: Eukaryota > Metazoa > Chordata > Actinopteri > Syngnathiformes > Syngnathidae > Syngnathus > Syngnathus scovelli. Next base: position 16,304,211 of record NC_090850.1, read on the forward strand.
CCTAAATACTGACAAGAATGGAATCAGTCAATCTTTAGAAGGGCCTCAAAAAGACTCCTGCCGTCGCCATTGTGTGTCATCAGGCTAGTGCATTTCTCCAAAGTTAGGTTAGATCAATTCACAAGTAAATGATGATGGTGATTTTAGCCTCCTTGCAAGTTGTCCTATTTTTACGTACATTCAAAACAAAAAATGCCTGCACACATCGATATTAGCATGGTCTACAGCTTCCTAACACTTTGCGGCATACTTGTCATCGACGCTATGGTACATGGCATTTAGTTAAGAGAGTTACTCATGCGAGTAGACATCGACTTAAGCTTGCTTGCTAACACCCGTCCAGAACATGTACATATGCACGCACGCACACACACAAAACCAGCATCCCTATGAGTGCTTACTATTTAAAATAAAGGGTTTAAATTTGGGTACTTATGGAAGATACTAAGCTCATGAAAATAATTCATATATACGTGCATACAATACATGTATACAAAATGTCTATTAGGGAGCATTCATGTCTTTACCCCCCTCATCTTGTTCAACTCTTAACATCATGTGGAAATCTCGAACTTTGTGATGAGCTGGTGACAAGTGGAAGCAGCTTAGAGAATTATCAAGAACACAATACGATACAGGCAGACGGACAGACCTACCAACCACAGAGAGACTTAGTTCGACTAGCTTTAGCATCTTTCTTGTGTATTTGTGCGTGCTTGCATGTGTGTGTTTAAGTCTTTCGTTGGCCCCGGGTCTCTTTGTTGGCGCGGTTCTGTGCCTCCCTCTTTACTTCAACCCCTCAACTCGACCGTCCTACCTTCGGCCCTCCCCACGCTCCCTCGCTTCGTGTCGCTCTTTGCTTCCCTTGCGGTAGTCTTGGATTAGTTCCATTGCCTGGTTATCTAGTGTTGGCCTATTTTTCACAAGACAGGATTGGTTTTACACTGCACTCACAGGAAAGAAGTGATGAAAGTTTGACTGTGCAAACATACTTCTGAAGTTGTGACATCTTTGACAAGTTAATTTGGGATTGTAATCAGAAATGAAGAATGAAGCAATTTCTGCTCACATGTGCACGCTACCTCTGTCTTAACTTTGCTATGTTCTGTCTTCCCCAAACAAAGAAACTCCCAGAGGACCCCCAAAAAAGAAGGCAGGACGAAAATCAACATTTGTTTTTATGGAACCAAACTACTGAAGAGTCATTCACAGCCCCACCAAGCATACTGCTGTCATATGAAGGCATTCACACAGCAATATATAACTCAAGTGTGTCCGGACAACTTTATCGATCACAGAAGTTAGTGATCTGGCATTTTTCTCTACATAAGTCAATGTAGCAGTACAACATGATTTTCTAGCACAAGACAAGGTCATCAAATCATTACCAATATCCTAAAACATTTTACTAGCATAGCATATAGATGCATTCTTTATCAATAAACTACATTTTAAAAAGAGCTGAGGAAAATTTGGGTCCCCACTTAAAGATGCCCTTTCAATAATTCACAGTGAGTAAGCATGAGCGATGGCGGCAGTAAAAAGTGTCTACGGTCAGCTGGATTTCACTCAAATGCATTTGATTTTAGTGGCGACAAGCTACAGAGTAGCAATTGAAGAGTAACTTTGAAACATCTCCCTCAGCATATTCTTAAGTGTCGCTACCTATCCTTACACGTCATGTTCCAATAAATCAAAGTTTTACATCAACTCTTCATTTCTCAATCCAGAGGTAAAAAAGTTTGTTGGGAATTCAATGGTACAGTCCCGATAGTCCTTTTTAAGTTCAGCAAGCACAAGGTGGATCTTGGCTATTCTGTTTCACAAACAAATAGGAAATAAAGATGTGCGCACTCTTGCCATCTTTCATCAGTGTGAGTAGGATGGAGGAGATTTACTACTGCTGATGCACAGCTGGGGCCGCCGAGGAGAAGCCTCAGATGTCAGGTCAGCCCGTCTTTCCTACGAGATTGCAAAATTCCCCCACGTAAGGTCTGACGACAGTTGCACGGCTGTCTGCAAGAGAAAGATAGAGCCGAGCTCCTCTCTGAGAACAAAGGAAGGAATTCAAGCTCCTATTGCTATACTCCGAATGACCACAAGCAATGGGCTCATGTCAGTGTTTCGACAAGGCAGGTTTGAAGTTGCACAACAGAGCACCACTATTCCCCCCACACACACAGCCATATGTAGCTAGAAACAATCATACAAACATTTGTGATTTTAAAACTCGACGTCCGGATTGCTAAAGTTAATTTGAACTTGCTTGGTAACTTGGGACTCTGCTTGTGACTCCCACATAAGTACCTTACACCCATCTTGACATGTAAAAATAATCATCACGGGTAATTATAATAATAATCATCATGATTAGAATGAAATTGCTGGGTTCAGTGAGTCGAGAGGAAAAAAAAAAAGTGGAGTCAAAGAGCATCAGCTGTGAGGGATTTGAAAATTGTTCCGAAGGGCCAAGCACAAGTGAGCTGCTGGTACACTTCACTCTCTTGTTGTCTCGACACAGCTGGACTTCACTGGAGGCTGTTGGCACAGCTGTCAACTCACCTTGTGTGGGGACTGCAAGTGGGGTAATGATTGTGCCAACAAGCTTCGTGACACACAAGTACACACGCACGCACGCATTTGTGATTTTTTTTTTTAGTTCTTATATTTCATTACTATAATAGTATTAAATTATAATTCAATTAATTCATTTCTACAATGAATCAGGGGGATTTGTTCCATGCTGTTGTCATATGTATAAATGAACCACGATGATATGTGTCATAAACAACACTAACACTAACCACCCACGCCACAACTTAGACCTGCATTAAGTGAATCTAAAATTTAGTCAACTTGCACGGGCACAAAAATGAAAATGCACACGTTTTTATCTCAAAAGCAATCTACTTGTCAAGTAGAAGTGGATGAGGCAACTCTGTTTGCCAGAAAGCCCAGTATGGTCTTTTTTTTCCCCCTCACAGATAAATATAGATTACACTGTTTCACTGACTCATAATGAAGTTTATTTTTTTAACATAAACCTACGTTTTAACTGCATGTAGTAAAAAGGTCTCCTTGTTTGATAAGAGGGTCTAAAGAGCATTGCTAGAATATCTTGGTGAGCGAGCAAAGCATAGCTACACTATCATCATCATTTGAATTATTAGCCAGCCGATATACTCTGTGTGGATAAATAAATGTATTTTCTAGAAGCTCAGTAAAGTCAGCAGTCCTTTTTTCCTCCTCTGGGCAAACCACTAAATAGGTATTCTTCTCACTCAGAGACATAATAAAGCTGCTGGATATAACGTTTTAACAAAAAAATAACACTGTTATCCAAAACTGCACCGGCAAGCTCAAACACAGCAGTGTGTGCCTTCCCAGCTCATCCCTCCTACACACAAACTCTGTGATGAATAAAGCTCCCAACACCAAGCCAACTCTGTGGACGCTGTTGTAACGACCCTTACTGCACTGCAACAAATCAACCAAATACCGACGCTGCCGGTTCAGCAATGCCTTTTAACTTGGTTGGCATTCTGGCCTGATCATCTTAATGATGACAACATTGGTGTATCGAGTTTATCTTGCATACAGAAAAAGTCCAATTTAAAGCTTACAAATTACTGTTCATGCCCTGATTTTGTTTTGTCACAAAAAAAATGTTTTGAGATTTGAAAAACCATGTTGCGTACCAGGCAAAAGTTCGCTACACTATAGAGGTACTGGTCATTTTTCAAGAAAATGTGCTTGAGAGTATTTTTACATTGTCTGTCTACATGTTGCGCCACCGTGTGTGTTCAAATATGTTTGTAATCATCTATGGTATTTGAATTTGTTAGTTAGCATCAACAAACGCTACAATGTATTAATTAGCATTTCACAGGGGTGTGTTCAGCAAAGTCCATATCAGAACCTTTATCTCAAATGTTTGATTACAAGTCAAAGACAGAAAAAGGCTAATTGATAGCACACATCTTGAAAAGCTTTCAACTCAGATAAGTTATATACAGTACCAAGACAACAGTGTGTGCATATATTTGAAACTGCAAATCAATTCAAGCAATATTTAACTAATGTCATTAATGATTTGAACCAATCAAATCAATGCACATTTATTGCTAATCTTGTATTTAAGTAAACTTTGTCCGTCTCCATTCAGCTTCAAAAGGAGATCGTGTGTAACAGAAAATGTGTCTTATTCCATGAGTTGACACCTTTAATCAAGTTAGAGTGACAGCATCAACAGAAAAGATCACCACAAAAAGAATCAGATATTCTTACCTCATTTTTAAGTTCCCAGGCGAAGGTTGTCCATCATATACAGACACCATATCAAAGTCTTCCTCTAGTGCAAGCGTGACGAAGGTGAGCTGGATCCTGTTTCGCTCCCCTGTTATTATCAGCCATGTACAGTTGGCATAGTTGGGATAGCCGTGGGGGAAACCAGGCGATTCTATCGTTCCGTTCAGGCCTTGGATTACACCGCCACATGATTCGGCTAAAGGGAAAAAAAGAACACACAAAATCAGGACGTTTGTAGCTTTTGGTATTCAAATGGGATTTCAATTGTTTCACAGTTCACACAGATACAGTCAAAGCCACATTCTTCAAAGATTTTCGGAAATCAGAAAAAAATGTGTTCTTCAAGTTTCTTCTATCTTCTTATTACCTTGTGTTGAGTTTAATTCATTCCACTCCCCCAAATAATTTCACCTGATAAAAACCTATGCTAATGACAATTAAATAGAACAAAGAATAACATCTTTTATCCTTTTTTCTTCAATTAATCGGACATTGTGTTGCTCCTTTTGGTATAAACGCCTTGGCTACCAGGCAGTAGTATAATGCAGACTGTCACAATTACTCTGTAAGACAATATTATTGCTGTTCTTCCCAGAGAATTAAAAAAATATATACTTTGAGTATTGTTATATTAACTGTCTTCATGTGTTGCTCCAACATTTGTGTTCAAATGTCTGCTACCTACACCGGGCCACCATACAGTGCTAGTAGTACATCAAATTTAAGATAAGCAAACATTCCTGGGAAAACTAGTAAATCTCCGTCATTCAAAGCACCATTGTTCGTAAAATCCATAAATTCAAAGAATATGCAGCGCTATAAAAGCAGACACCAGCCGCAAAGAAATCATACAATTAGCCCTGATTTCCGAGCATTTAGGGTTCATTCAGTGGCTTTTCATCAGCTGGGAGCTGCAAATCGTTCCTTTTTTCCCGTGTACATGGCACAATGATTGTCGCCACTGGGGGGGATACAAACGTTGGACTCGGACTTGAAATTGGCCTCGTGGAAATTAGTCAATGTGAGTGTGTTAAGTCACGCAAGATGGAACCCAGCTGCCCCGCAACCCTGAAGACAATAGATGGTTTGGAAAATTCATTGATGGATGGAAGGACTTTACCAACAGACGGTATCTACATTATATTAGGTTGGACTATTGGGGCTTTTTCGACTGCCGCGGGGCAACAGCCGTGCTTTTGCATATACGTATGAGGGTCAATTAGAGGTTTTATATAATCAAATGTGGCCTGAAAGCAATGCCGTGGGATTTTGAAGATACATCGTCCAGTGCAGTAAGTGTGCAATGAATGAAAGGCATTTAATTTGTAAGAAAGTACAGTAATAAGGTGCCTATGCATGTGATTATTCTTGAGAAATTCAGGCCTGATGAAAGCTAATCTGTCAAGTTAATTGACAAGTGAATTATGCAACGTTCGGGAAAAGACTCTGCAAGTCCAGGTTTCAGCACATTGCTGCAAAGGAATAAATGAGCAGTGCAAACACATGCAAAGGGCCAAAACAACAAATAACAGGAACCCAATTAAGACATCAGGATGTGTTCTATGACCAATATTTTGCCAGCATTTACAAAGTATGATCATTTATCCCCGTTTGCCTTCATCTTTCATTTCCTGCTGCTCCCCTTAAGAAAGACTTTGTACATTTTTTATCCTGACATCGCTAGAACGTAGAAACATACATCAATGTGTTTCTAACGTGAAAGTCAGCAGTAGTTCTTTGTCAGATTGATTCATTAAGCTTTTATTGTTGAGAAAACCAGCTCATGTCTACAAGGACAAGCTCCAGTCACCCAAACATTTACAAGCCATGTCTGATTTTTCAATTTTGTTGTTGTTGTTTTTTGAAAACTTGTTCCTTGCAGGTGTACCAGATGTTTCCACTTGCCCGAAGCAGCCCAAACCGCACATAACTACACGCTGGCAGCAAGTACAATAACAAAACACGTGCTAGAGCCATACATGCGCACACAAACAAACATCAAACCATCTGGAGTGTCCAGATTCATTTCAGATTGTTCTCCGCCGTCTTTCCAACCCAATTCACCTCTCCCTCACAGCACTCGTTATGTATGTCTTTCATTAAATCTCCAGTTGTCTCCCTCTTCTGTCCTCACTCTTTTCCGCTGCCAGATCCCAACATTGAACAGATGGGATGAGTAGGACTTAGCAGATATTTGCATCACATCACATAACATATTGGAGCAACTTACTTGGAAGAGTGCAATAAAATACTGTTTTGCTTTGGTGAGTTCAACCCAACTCATTTTTTCATGCTTAGAAATGTTTTGTGCACTGTAGCCTCTCTAATGTGATGGCTGAAAAACCATATGCTTGGCTCAATTAACAGCAATGTACTTTGTCCGGGTGAGCGAGAGGCTTTTTGAAACTGCACATGGATAAGGGAAAGAATGAAACACTCAACCGTTCATTTGTTCTAATGTAAGATAGCCTGCAACAGAAGCTCAAAGGGCCCCCAAAAAAAAACACAATTCCAGGATGCTGGTCGACCAATTTGTACACTTTTTACATTCATGCTCATTAACTATATCCACTACATTTAGCGCATGTCAGTGGTGAACACAGTGGAGTGCCTGCTATATCATGACTTAAGTTACAAGCACTCTACAATAAATGAAGCGAATCTATACTGAAACCAGCCACCAGAGAAATGCAGCAAGCTAAGTTACAATAATAAGCTGCAATAAATAGTACATTTAATTTTAATTGATGATTTATTCCCTTCACAGACATGAAGTTGTTTACAAAAAAAATGTTTTTACTGTTGGAGGCAAAAAAATTGTTACTGTTCCATTCATGGTTGGAGCATGCCTTCACAATATGGAGCATAAATAACTGGGTTTTCCACAGCAACTTGCAACAAGCCTTGTTGCATGAAAGCATGATGCCTACTTTGAGGAGAGAAAAATGTCTCCAATTGTCCAATTGTGGTCGTTTCAACGGCCTGAGAATGAAATGATGAAGGCAAATATCCACAAGCACGTTCCCTCGCCTTCTTTACTGGAGCAGAAACATGTCAACTATTAAGACAGAGTATGTTGACGTGTTGTGATGTGATTTGACATACATGTTTACAGTAGTAGAACAGACACGTGTGAATCCACACAGATGCACGCAATTCTAACATGTGCAAACAGTCCCACTGTGTCAGTCTTCATTAAATCGCCACACTAAATCATGTTGCCTTTGATTTATATCTTGTGGGATTTGTATTTTTCTATGGCCTATTTAATGTACTTTAATGTCTTATCTAACACAGAGCACCAATGTATATCACTGGATTCCTTATACAGGGAACAAAATGCAATCATTTCTGGCTATAAAGTTCTAAAGTCTCGCTCATTAATGGAGAGGCGTCTCTATGTATATATGCTTGTGAAAGTCTCAGTGAGCAAAGAGGTGGTGCACTGAAGTAGAACTCGACCAGAAGGTCCCCGGTTCATAAATCAGTCGATGTCCACCTCGTTCCACGGCACGCTAGGCCACAAATCAAACGCATCTTTCCAAGTTAAGCTGCAGTGAACTATTGGCTGCAGCCATTCAAGGGAAGCTATAAAAGAGAAGGGGCTCTTTTGTATGACATCTTTTTTTTTGTTCTTTTCCCATCCTTCTATTTGTATAATCTCACAAACTGTGCATTTCTGCCGTCTATCTGGCCATTCATCTACTGTATGTCCTTCCCTCATGTGGTGTCATTAGGATTACCAGCATCTCCTCCTCCTCCTCTTTAAACAGGCATCATCTACCTCTGTCCTCCACTCGACATGTCACCCCGTGGCTCTCTTTTTACCAAAGTTGTTTCAGGATTAGCACGACTAAATCCCTCCCTAAATGTCATTAGGCTTTTCAACCTGGCTTCTTTACTGTTATTGTAATATCACATTGTTCTCCGCTCTCTTTCGGTGTGATTATTTCTGTTGCACTGCATCCCTTCTTATCCCGCTCGAGTGTTAGCGTGTTTTTAAGCCACCCACTCACCTCCTATATTTATCCTACCAGGAACAAATACCACACCCTCTCTGTCTGTCTTTCTAGCCATTGCCATCAGTAGAGCTCCCTGCCGACCCAATGTCAAACAAGTGGAAGTAAACAGGGCTGTAGTTAAATTGAATCCTCGCCAGGACTTTGGCAGTGCAATAATAGAGCATGTTTTGGTGAAAACTTTTTCAACCTGGTTGAACTCACGGATCCAATTTTCCCTCAAAAAAGAGCAAACTATGTGGCTTATTACTATTTGTTTGATGCAAAATTATGTTTCAAGATAGAAGACATACCCAGTTACCGTCACCATGGCAACTAAGGAAGGAAGAGATGAGACGTGTATCATTTCGCACACTCTCATGGGAAGTATTGAGACAATGTCCAGAATAAATCCCAATGACTGTCAAAAAAAACGTCTCGGACGGACAATAGCAGCGATAGGTGAGATGGATGACGTGTACGTGTGTGTGAGCCTGTGCGTCTGCGAGTGTTTGAAAAGAAAAAAAAAAAAAGACATGATCAAAGAAGCAATTAAGTATGAAGCCGGGACGTGCGCGGGTGAGAATTGCGTGTGATTGCGTGATAGCACCATTTGTATCTCTGTGTTTCTGCGTCAGCAGGAGAAAATACAAGCTTCATTTTTCTTCATTCTTACTTTCTGAGAAAGGCATCACTCTGTAATCAATCCGCCAACAACCTGCAATTTCAATGCTTTATATTTTCTATGATGAATGGGAATGTACTTGGATGCTGAAAAACAAAGTGCAAACACAAAATACAAACACAACTTGAAGAAAAACAATTATTTTAAAGTGAACAGTGGCCACCACTGCTACAACAGTGAAGAAAACAAAGAAATTCACAAAATGCTTTGAGTTTTGTTTTTTAAACAGTGATGGATGTGCTTTTCACTGAAGATATTATTGTCTCTTGATTTTTTATAGCCTAACGTCATAAATCCATTATTTGTATGCGCTTCACCAGTTTCAGCAAAACAGAGCTCACTTGTTTGTTTGGTGCATTGGGAGCTGCAGTCATTCCGCCGATGGTCGAGCTGTGGGCGGTCTTATGGCGTGATGGCCAAGTGGGAGTGCGGGACCTCCATTGAGTGAGCAGGTTAACCATTTAAGGGGTCACGCAGTTACAATAACCTACACGCCTGAGCCAAAATGGTGAGGTACATGCGGTTATTTGTCAACGGCTGCACCAAGGGAGGCCCAGGGAAACATATTTAAACCTCAGAGTGAGGCAGCAGAGTCAGACTTTAGCTGTGGGGTGTTATCAAGAGAATTGAGTCAGAGAATAGATGAGAAATATTCTTCTTTCAACTTTCAGCCAGTTGTCTTTGAGTAGAAGCTTGGGAGTGATACTTGCGCAACCAATGAGACTATTTCATCTTACATCATCATTGGATTGTGGCGAAGCTTTCAACATGCACTTAAACAGAAGTCTACTTTAAACTTTACATCGAATGTGAAGCATGTAAACCGTATAATTTTTCCAATGCATTTTTTTTTTTACCTCATTCACTACCAGCCCAGTTAACAATTAAATTTTTACATCTATAGTTGTCAATGGCAGTGAATGAGTTAATAACTGATGTCAAATTGATCTTATAGCATCTTTAATTGATGACATGAGTCCAGAAAATGAGTGGTGAACACAGCATGAGACTGCGATGGACATTCTGGCTCTCCTTAAAGTCAGAAGTATCATAAAAGAGGATACGCGTTAATCGGCAATAGTGGCCACTGATGTGACTTCGTAATCACCCTCCGCAGCACGTACACCAACCCGTAACATAAATGGACAGGTATTACAAATAAAAAAATAAAATGTATATTCAATCTTAATGACAAAGTATTGCGGTGAAATTAACTGTATACTGCAGGTCCACAATAACCTGTATCTTTGGCAGACGCAACCTCTGTGAAGGCATACTCCATCACAATTGTGTTCATAATGAGGTTCTACTCTGGCTGCCAAAGTGTCAATTAGATGCATACTCTTACTGTGGAAACAGAAGAGATTGTTTGTGAAAACAAGAGCTAATCACTGTGAGTTTTGTGGTTACATGTCTCTTGCTTTTGTTGTTGACTATCTTTTGAATTACAACCTAAATGGGGAGATTCACAGCTCTAATTAGCCAGTCGTCATCGGGAAAAGGCATTATTGCGGACAGCTATAATCACACAACTCGTTTAAACATTGTCAGTCAATCAATAGCTCTTTATAAAATAATTTTCGTACAGAAGTCGGAACTCACTTTTAACCATTCTTCCCGCCACTCGTTTGCAGGAACACACATTTGCATACACATCTCAGTTTCAGAACATTAAGTGCACACTTCAAATACACAGCCAAAGGTTGATTAATAGTATAAAAGTACAACACTTAATCCAATCCAAAAGGGACTAACTGATCACCTTTACAGCTTCAACTGCAGGATGAACAAGAAAACTGCTTACGCTACCTTGACAACTTGGGGGCGGAGCTACAGACAGTAAAGAGACTCATCTTATATCACTCGTGGATGCTAATTCAAGCTATCTGAACTTTGATACTCTTAGAGGTGCTGAGGTCCAGATTACAACACAGTGGAGACAGAGCTTTCCCTAAAGTGCCATTTACACAGACTGTTCAAATGAGATTTTATCCACCGTTTTTCTGGGTCACTGTTCTGTATAAACAGCACAGACATGGAATGGAAGCTCAAGCCATTCCTAAGTCAAAGCTGGGTTGATGCCGTGTGAATATACGAGGGTGCGCGGTCAGGAGTATGATCCTCACTTCTTCTGCCCTCTTTTGAAAAAAGCACCAGACATGTCGGCGCCTTTTGCACTGGTTTAAGGCTGGACTTTCTACGGCTCTGATGCGGCTAATTTGCTAGATCTCACTGTAAAACAGGCTTATTCCTGCCCTCTAACTGTGGAACAACTTTCTGCTCCATATTACCTCACAAAGAGTGGAGTTTTTATACTTTGCTTGACTTTTAAAAAAGATGGATTTTGATATTTTGAAGACCCTTCTGTTTGTGTTACCTATTTTTAATGAATCCATCCATCCATCCATCCATGAGAGAATACTTGATTCTAAAAATATTCAACAGTGCCTGCCCTAGTGGTTATCATATTGTTGAGAGTTTGAATTGTTGTTTTCTACTTGGGGTTTTCACTGAAGTCTTAAACCTTCACTTTCATATTCACAGCAAATTGCCAGTTGCAACAAAATTGCTGTGAAGATGAGTGGGAAAGTTTAAGGTGATAACTAAACAAAAGTTTGGTTTTGTATAATTGTGGTCATAGGACGCCGCTTACATCATCATTCTATGAAGTGTGTTGGAAACGTTTTCCCTTCAGTCTCTCCTGCAGATGATCCTGTCAAAACCTCTTGGCTTTAGATTTTCTCGCTAGAGCAGCGGTGTTCTGAGTCAATGAAGGGGAAACACACTCAAATACACAAAACCATCAAAGTGGAAAAGATGTGCCAATGAAAGTCATCGATGCCTCACTGTCTTGGCAATGCATTCGCTAAAAGAAGAGAAAAAAAAGAAAAAATAAGCAGTTTGCTCAATATTTAACTTCCCCTTGGGGTGAGCTAAAAGAAAAAGCGTACGAGTTGCATTCTTGAAAAGTCAACCTGTAAATTTGATAGAGCATAAAGTCGACACAGAAAGACACACACTGGCTTTTCCTTAAATGTACTGCAGCAAGAAAACAACAACAACAAAAACCAAAGATACTTTTCAGTCAAGGCTAAGTAAACATGAAATGATTTGAAATCCACTGAGTCAGCAATGTGAACAACATGTCAGGTTTAGCCATAGTAAGCACTCATTGCTATAATTTTGTTAGAAGTCTGCATGCACACGGCTGAGGTTTTGTGGTTATTGTCTGGTATAAACTGCAGCTCGGGTTCGTACTGGCTCACAATAAACTTGCTGACACACACACACACACTCGGAAGGTGAAAGTCACACAGTTTCATCATTTTCTGCTTCGTGTCATTTTCTTCGTCTCTAATCTTCTCCTCAATAAAGTTATTTGTCCTCGACAGTTCAATCAATTTCATCCAACAATAATGTTTCTTTTATTGCAAAGCAATATTTACTTTCGGCTATTTGTCTGTGTAAGAGCATCAAAACAAAAACGAAAGGCTATTGTTTTTATTGTCTTAAGTGCCACACTGCTGTTTTCAATGCTTTAAAGAAATCTTCAGTCTCTTTTGTTTTCTTGTTGGTAAAATGTTTTTGTTATTGTGATTGATATTTTTTGATTCATATTTTGGATTACATCACGCTTGATTACGTGCATTGACAAAGACAAAATAAAGCAGGTGTGGGTTTTTCCCCCTTTCTCTTTTTTAGTCTGTAGAGGAGAAAATATAGACACCGTAATTCCCTGAAAATAACACGCACCATGATATGATACGTCGCAACAACAACAAACATGACAGTTGTATATGTATCATTTAAGCCCTGTTTTGTAAAAAGCAGCATTCATAAGTGAGGCCTACAGCGTAGAGGTTCAACATTTGCTACATGAGCAAGGCCAGGAACATAAAGCAAGCAAAGTAAATATTCATCTTAACACTGGCATGGCAAGATGGCCATTAGGTACAAACTACTACTTTAGAATAAGCCATTGCTTCCTGCATCTTCATCACCTTTATATTCAATAGCCCAGATTCCACACTGAGTAAGTCAGTTTGTGAGTAAATTAAGACAAGCTCATCATTATTTCAGGATTTCTGTTTGGTGGTGAACCATGAGATTTATAATAAACAAAATGGTTGTCTCGGCTAAATGAAGAAGGGGGAAACGCTTGTTTAAATTGAGATGTAGCACGCAAGGTTTTATGAAAGAAAGCAGAGAAACCCTTGAAAGGAAAAAGGCCAGACAGGGTTGGAAATAATCACATTGTAAATTATTTAGCGTCCTTTCTTCGGGGAATTAATGGGGTTGTGTCAATTCTGGTATTTACCTAATTAGTTACACCTACTCTGGTGCTATGTCTTCTTCCAGCCAGAATTCCACTGGAGGCAAAGCTGACTTAGCAGGACTGCAAAGAATCCCTGCGTCACTATCTGTGGAGGTCTACTTCCTATTTTCCCTCCGCCTGCGTGGAGCTTATTGGTCTCTGCGGGTTTTGGGAGCTGGAGAGACAAAAAACGAGCGAGACGGATCGAGATGCTCTGCTGCACGATTTGGTGTCTGTGTGTTTGTCCCTCGGTAAAAACACTTGCTTTGCGTGATAAGAGGCCGGAGAATAGTCTGCATGTGTGTGGATCTCAATGCACAAATGTGGACAAATGAGATGCTTATGCATGCATGGTATGGTTTGGATTTTCACTGCAGGTACACGCAAGTATATAAATCCAATTTAGTGCCTTTGTGTATTAATGCAAGTCATGAATAATAAATTACTTAAAATATGTTGTACGTGACTCAGGGGTTTAAATTAAGATACCATAACAGTGACATTCTACTGCACTCATAGAAGAAGGTGGCTGTGAGTTGTAGATTTTTGGGGTTTATTAAATGCGTTGCTAGGCAACCTATTCAACTTTCAATTTGCAACTAGGAATTCCGTTATGAGCACGGTGTTCTGATTAAATAGCTTGTCTTGGATTTATTAAAAAGAGTGATTGCAAAAACGCACGCGGCTTCAAAGTGGCCTGGAGATGAGCAGTGCACAAGTCGCTAGTGATACACTCGTGAAATCACAAAATGTGACAATTTTCAAAATGAATGTCTATAGAATTCACATCTCGTGAAAACTCCACAATCCAGATATGAGGGCCACCCTCAGACTTCACGGGAATTTCGCCATGCCTCAAAAATGCACAAGAACGCCACATAAGGAATTTACTCAAAGGCAAATGGGAGTAATACTCCACATTGAATTTTCTTAGAATAACCAAAAGGAAAATATCTCTTAATATACACAAAGGTGCAGATAAGGGGGAAAAAAGATCAAAAGCAAAATATTTATGTGACTTTTAATTCCGAGAGAGGAACAAGGCAGATAACAAACAGGCAAGGATGAATTAAAACAACATGTCGAAGAGGGGGGGGAGGGGGCGGAGCTCTTTGCATATTATACTTGTATACTGGCCCTTGGGGCTCTGATCCTCAATGCTATTCATCTGTAGGGATGTTGCTTTCACATGAGCTAGCAGGTTGTGCTTGGGAAAGTAAAACATGCACATATGCATACTGACATGAAAATACACTCACATATATGTAATTTTTTAAGGCTATGGGAAAACTTGGGGGCGGAGATGAACTGTAAGCTGGAAAACAAACAAGGAATGAGATCTTCCAATGTCATTGACACTCCTGAGAGCAAGACAAGCACAAGGTCAGACAAACATTTCTTGCAATATTCTCGGGCTCCTCTGTGGGCTGAAATATGTCTCACCAGAAAATAAATTTCAAGTGCTTGTATTTGAATTTGATTCGAAAACTTGGATAAATGCATTGGAGAAGCTGAATTAGTCAACACACACACAGTTTTGTTTTGAGTCGAACTGCTATTTTTGCATATTCCTATTTTACCGTTATTTTTGTTAGCTTATTTTCTGATTGCTCTTTCAAATTGTATTTATATTTGACCTTTCAAGGAGTCAAGGATATTTTATTGTTGTACCAACAAATGGCACCAAATAAATTCCCGAGGTCTGTTCAACGGCAGGAAAATCTGGATGAGCATGAGGCTATGGTGCTAGTTTTGAGTAGCTAATTTGGAGTCGTTGAAAAATACCACTTTTTAAAATCAGTAAATAATTATTTATACATATTCATCGTTCAATTTCCCCTAAATACCTTGAGTAGCTAATATAGGGGAGTTGAAAAATACAACATTTTGAAATCAGTAAATAATTATATTCATCGTGATTTCAATATGCCCTAAATAGCTGTGTGTGCTGAACAACAGCAAACCCAGTTCTAATTTTGTTTCCACCATGCGCAAACAATGAGATCTTTAGGGAAACACTGAAAACAATTTCGCTTTTATGGCAGTTTTTAATTTCTTACAACCTGGGACAGCGGTGCAAAAACTGTAAAATGCCAGTCATTAGTTTGCATTATAATAGGCCACTGGAAACTCCCTGCTTATGACGTCATTGTTTCATTATGCTTATCTTCAAAAACTGCTTGGCAAGCAAGCTTTGTTTTGTGGACATTAGCAGTAAAGCCCTGTGGAGTCATCCAAACTATATTTAAAACCGAACAAGTGTATATCAGAGTTGTTCCTCACCAGTAAACATTTTAGTGGGTGAACCTACAGATCTGTAGTTGCTACATGACTGCAGTTCAGTTTTTTTTTTTTTTTCCCTCAATCGGCGTCCAGGGTTTTGTCCGCCTGAGACATGCTCCAGCGGTACAGAAAGTGCATGGATGAATGAAGGTGTGTTTTTTGTCCTGCATGCTCCACAACCCAGGTCGGAGTTCGCAGGGTAACTTGCTGGACTTCTCCTGTGAAGGTTGTTTCTGAAATGAATTGTCATGTTCACAATGTCAACTTCAGTGCAGTATTGGTGCACTGGTGTATAATTTCCCACCTGCATGTTCTAGGCGATGTTTTTATTTGGAATGGCATGACCATATGAGTGATGGAACGTCATGCTGGATATTGAAGTCAAAGTGACCCTGTGTGGGTAGAGCTTTTCTATATTCAATATTGAATTGGTTATTCTGACCACATCATTGAAAATGTTTCTATTTTTATTTGAGTGCCCTGAAAAAAGTGAGCTTATCATCTTTTGTCATGCTGTACTGGAATATCAAATATGAGTAATGGATAGCTCACAAAGATGGTTCTTACGACAATGTGCTGCAAAGTGGGAGGTCGTGCTGTACACAAAAAAAAGGTTGTTACATTCAGAAACATTCTGTGTCTTAAACTAGGACCTTTATTTTTTTCCAGTCTTAAGTTTTCATCCCGCCAAGACATTTTTCACAATTCTATGCTTTCAAATTAGGTGAGAGTTTGGACAAGACCATTTTCATTTCCCTGTGTACAAAGACTCAAAAGGCATGCCTGAATGAATGTGGAGAATGAATCGCGAGCTCTGACATTTTTCCTCATCAAACATCGTAAAGGTGAACTAGACCAGCACTTTCTCGGATCTGTAGCCTTTGACCTCACAAATGTTCGGTACAAGTGGGCAAAAAATACAAACACAAAAAATGGATTGGAAAAATTGGAGAACCTTCTTTTATTCTGTGTAGGTGCTAAAGACCTTTTTTTTTTTTTGTCCAAACAGAAAATTTGATCTACCCGTAACATATAATTGATGCAACTCCTTTCCACAAATAAAATTCCAGAACAACATATCATTTCTCCTCTACCGTGCATAATGTATTCAAGATCAAATAGAATTGATCTGATCGTTCATGATAGGTGCCAATAATAACCTCCCTCGAATACTGACGCTCTCTGAATTATATTACCGGCGTGCTGCTGAAATGCTTACTGCCTGCTGTCAAGAAATTTAACAGGATAAACGAACAGACAGATAGATAGATTTTCCTGGATAATAAGCATGGATGCTAGGTCTTATTAAGGTCTTCCTGAGGAACTTCTCTGCAAAGGAAAGCAGCGTTTGACTGCTTTTACCAAGGTTGCAGTAGACGGCAGCGCGATGACGGTATATAAAACAGCAACTGTGCTATTATTCCTAAGGCTGCATCACTGGTATGTGAAAGAGGCAATATTGTAAAGGCACCTTAAGGTAGTAACTTACAATATAGTGTAAACGGGCTAACAACTTCAGTTCTTTGTAACTTGAAAACTTGAAACCTTTGTGATGCCGTATTATAAGCAACCGGCAAACTTTACTGCAAAACCCTGAACCAAGGAATCAAGGATTACGTATGTGTTAACATTGAAAACTTTTTGAACATTTTCAAAGTTAATGTTACATGGCATAATGGCAATATTCATAGGTACAAGGTTAGTATTTAGGGAGGTTTATTTCATAGGTAATATACTGTACTCTATTGAGCACCATTCTTGCATGCGTCTTTTCATTTCTGGTTTGTTTTATACACTGTATGTGATGCAATGCGAAACTATAAAGGAAAATGTGTGTGTATTCTATTTGGACAAGGAAATGTATAGTGTATCATCCTTTAGAACAGTGCCATCTTTAGCATGACAAATTAAGACAGGGAACAAATGCTTATAACGCAAGACATCCATCTTCTTGTGTCAGTCTGCATACGTACAGTCGGGTACAGTGCGCGCAAAAGGAGCCTACAGCCTTTCCATAAATTACATCATGTTCACGCATGATTAGGCAACGGATATTAAACACATACCCACATATGCAGGATCATTTAACTAAGCGGATGCTGACTTTTGCCTTTAGCGTTTCCCATGACAACAGAATCCCATCAACACTTGCAAGTAACCTTTTGCTGTGGTAGTTATCATTCATTAACATTCTGTTAAAAAGACAGATAAGGCTAAAAAGCTCCGGAAATCTGGTAAGGAGGAATGGTGTTACAGATACTATTCATGAACAAAGACATTCATTCATTCATTCATTTATTTATTTACATGGTTACTTTTCGATCAAGTAGTGAGTAACTACAACTAATTACTTTTTTAAACATTCCCAACACTGCAAATCATCATGCGTAAATTGATTATTCAGATCGGTCTAGATATTCTGCAAAGCACTGTGACAGTGTTTGAGGAATTGAAATATGTGCACCACAGCTTTAACTTTGCATAGAAAACAGGGGAGAAGTAAAGCCCAGAGCAGCTGACTGCAATCTCCCAATGAGTCTGGTCTCAGAGGGGTGCGACTCCCAAGGAGCTTGACATCCTGTCACCGTCTCATGAGCATTATGCATGAGACCCTCTTTCCATATTTCATTTGTGTGCACACACAAACGTACAGGGAGGGAGGAACTGCTGTTTGTATGCTGGATGCTTAATCTATGAGCGTGTTTAAAAGGGCGGGGAACGCAATTTCTGACCACTAATAGTGCAGTCAAACCAAGCATAACCCAAAGTCGAAATGTGAAAAAATTAAAAACTCAAATCAAGTTGAATTTGATCCTCTTTGCATATAAGTCAGAATCACAAAGGAAAGAAAGAGAGAACGCATAAAATGAAACATCCAAATTGGTCTCGTTTTTTTTTCCATCTCAGTTGGGTGCAATTTTAGATATTAGCTAACAATAGTGATGAAATTTGTTTTCAGAAAGCGAAGATGAACTTCATTGTAGCTGTCGGAGTAAAAATAGGAATAAAACAGAATCATCAAATATTATGCAATTTATGAATGAAAATCCTTTGTTTAGCATTCCGATTTTTCACTTCTTTGGCCAGTTTGGGTTTTTAACCATCTTAGCTGTTATACAAGTGTGTAACAGGTTAACCAATGAGCAGTAAAACTAAACACCCAAATTTACTAATCACCATTAAACTTATGGTAGACATTTGAGGTGAGTCTCTTCACATTACCACTGAATAGAAACAACTTTTGGAGCACATTGTAGGGGGAAAATGTCAATTTAAATTGCTGCTTTAATCCTGTTAAACTGAGCAGAGAGAGCAGAGAGCGTTTGCTACGCTTTCCGCTGCAACTACATTTATTTTCTGGTTGTATGGTCATATCATTTTTTCAGGTTTTCCATTACTGGTAGGCTTCTGTCATGGTTAAAGATCCATTCAAGCCATCATGCTACATGGATTTTTACTTTGCAGGTTTGAGTTACAGAAATATTGACTTGTGCTTTTATTATTGTGAGCTATCACTTGAATTACTTTTCAATGTAGTTTTTATCCCATTCTATTTCTGACATAAAATACTGCATTAATGTTTGATAGGTATCGTAAAGTTATATTATTGTTCTGTCGTCATACGAACTTTTTGGGTTTGAGACAGCGAAAACAGAAGCATTTTTAGCAGACGTCGTCACAAACATGCTTATTCCAATCTCTTGTTTAAGTGTGTGTGTTTTATAACAAGAAAATCCAAAATAAAATCCTATCTTTGTCCAGGCGGTTTTGTCTGAGACATACGAACCAATTGAACAAAACATATGCGATTTGGGGCTCAAATGTAATTCCACGCCAATTCAACTCCAGAGAAATAACCTCCTGCTTGTCTGGGCCGGATGCTAATTTGAGATCTTTAAATGGTCTTTCTCTCCTTAAACAGCAGTGACCTTCTTCCATCTGCAATATTCAATGCTTGAAGGGCAGCGTGACACAAGATAAAATGTGATTACCTGTTACGCACAGATGTATTCTTCATTAACACTTGTGCACCGGCAGCAGGTTAGGTAGGGCTTTACAAATTGCACATGTAATAAACAAGTATATTTGAAAAGTGTATTGGCAGGGTAACGTGGAAGCAGCGAGAGGAGCAGAATTGCAAAGAGGTTTACGCAGCCATATAAATGATTAGATTCATAGGGGTATAAAGCCATTGTATATTTTAACGATTATTGATAGTGAGGGAGAGTGAGACGAGCAGGAGCAGAGAGAGATAAAAGGAGCGAGGTAGAAAGGATCAACGGAAGAAAGTCTGGTACTTAAAGAAATGAAAAAGTGACCATAGATGAGTTATGAAATGGCTCAATCCTTGACACCATTTGAGAGGAAGGAAGAGAAATGGATGCGGGAAAAAAAGAATGGGCTGAGGTTCTCAGCAGGTAACAAAATTATCAGTACTGTACATTAAATCGATGAAAATGTGAAAATGAATATTCTTCTGTCCATATCACAAACTTCAACCCAAAGAGGAAAAGACAATTCTATGCAGTTTTAAGTTTGTGGCACAAGTTGTTACTCTCCGCATCTTCAAAGTCACAGATACAGATAGACGGCGTTATCGGGTCTCCTTTTGTGTCCTCAACCTGAACTACGTTGCAATGCATAATGTTGGATTTTAAAATGAGAAAGTAACTTTTAATCAAAGGCTGTCAAGTATCAACCTACTTTTCATCATAAAAATAAAAAAATAAAAACATACTGGCAACTTTCTTAGTGTTGAAAAATATCCAAACCCACTTTATCTCTACTTTTCAGCTTACACAGTCTCAACTTCCTCAACTTTAAAGATACCATTGCCTGATACATATGTGGATGTGAGTGTATTGATAATCTCTCCACAGGCTCCTGCTCTCCTGCGTCTATTGGCTTTAAGTTTGGTGCCGGCCTCATCCTCAGTCACTGAACCACGAAGCCAGGCAGCCAGCGAGAAGCTTCATCAGCCACCCAGCAAGTCAGTCAACCATCAGTAAGCCTGTCAGCTAGTTATGTGCTTCGTTAGTCAAGCGACCTGGGAGCCAATTGGTCGGTCGACCAGTCCGACAGCAGCTCGACCAATTAGTACAAAAGCTTTGAGCTGGTAGGTGATGGTTTGATAGGACAGCTTTACGAGGATGACTTTTCGTTATTTAAATCTTAACGTCCTCATATCATGTTGTTTGAAACACAATTAGTTGCACCACACTTTTTTTTTTTTATTAAGGTTGTAAAACATAACTAGAATGGCAGTCAGTCAAGCGTAGGCACAGATGGTCAAGGCCGAACAACCCTAATTTGATCGGCACCAAATTTTGCGGATACACACCCCTTGTATGTCTGACTGCCGTCAAAAGACTGATGCATAACTCACAGTGGAAAATGTTAGGAAACAGCTCACATTGTGCGTCAGATCCAGAATTCAGAAGCCCCAAATTAGACAATCAACAACTTCTGTTTTTCTGCTAACACACACACAAATATAGACCCTATATACAATTGTCACTTCAAGTCCTAGTATGAAGGAGAAAAATGGAGCATCCAAGATCTGCGTTTGTCTCATTTGGTCAGACAGCTTGTTGACAGCGTTGTCTTGATTTTGATGCTGTCAATTATTCATTTGGCAGAATGCAGTTTGGACCGCAAGGCCTCCTATTAAATTATAGACATTGAACAGAAAGGCTCCACCAGCACAAAGACTGGCGAACCCGAGCGGGCATGCGAGTTGGTTTGTTTCAGTTTAGGCTCACAGCTGTGGCAGAGGCGTCAGGGTGTGTACTACATCTGCCTGCGACGGCGGGGCGGGCGCGTCTGCTGGGGAGGTGATGAGGAAGCGCTAAATCATAGATGGCCTCAGATGCTGTCACTGGCCTTGAAGAGCACATTTATTATGCAGGCTGTCAAAAGTGTGATGCATTAAAAACCCCAAATGACTCTGGCAACTTTAGTTGCTACTATGAAGTGGAGGCGTGTTTCATTTCCATTTATTCGGGCTGAAGAAAGCGATTAAAAATAAAGGGAGCAATTTGTTGAGCGGCTATGTTGTGACTAAAATGTCCAGAATTGTTACTGTGTGCAAGTTAAATCACATTATGAACATGTGGGTAAGGCGTACGATATATTTTTTTTTTTTACGATTTAATATGTGTCAGGCCACAAACACGGCAGAACTAATGCGTACGGATTTTAAAATGTTGTGAATTGCTTTTTGGGCAAAAAAAAACCCATAAAATGGAGCGTAATTGATGTAAAAGGGGAAAAAAATAAATATAATAAAAATAGAGGGATATCAATCATTTACAAAGGCCAGAAACAGCAATTATTTGCATCAGGAGCTCAACATGGCGATGCAGTTGATCACAGCAGAAACATACCCCAACAACCCATAAGATCAGCCATCTGGACGACTTTGTATTGGGCTGCTGTATCGGATTGGCATTTGAAATAACTCCCTCCTGCTTTCTGTTGTACAGACTATACTTTTGTAAGAGTGCGGTGTGTAGCAATGTATTGCTTTTGGCCGCGCGTAACGTTATCTTATCAGTGGCAGCATGCTAACTTTTGCACCAGTGTTCTGTAATTTGGCCATTTAGTGATTTCCTGCAGGCAGGCCTTGTGTGTGCTAGTTTTGTGTGCTGGAAAAACAACAACTGTTAAATATGGCTGCAATTCAAAGCCTATTTCAAAGAGACAATCTACTTACAAAATGAAACAAATGGGCCGCATGGCACATTGTTGTTGCTGCGAAGCCACAAGCATTTAAAAGGACACTATCGAATACATGACGGTGGGATACTCCTCAAATAAGCTTTGACTCCTTTTCTTTGACACTTTGTGAGCTGTTGGGAGCATGCGCTTGCTTGCTCTGTCTCTTTTGCCCTGTGGTTACTGACACACCACATTCACTTGCGCTGCTCATGTGAGCTGCACGTCGGCTGCCCTGCGGCTCTAATAAAGCTTTTTTAAATAGCGGGGTGTCAAAACTTAATTCATGCTGACGATGGCATCAAAAGTTGAAGAGTTTATTTATAACTCAAAAAACAACACAGTGACACAGAGCCAGCTGCTCAAAGCGAGTTGGCTATCATTGTGCTATGAGGCACGGCAAAGTTTCAGTGACTAAACTTAATTTGAAATGATGGATGGTCTGAATGGATCTTTAGATTTTTTTGAGCACTAAGTGTAATATGTTGGGAAACAGCCAAGGATGGCCATGTGCATAGCTCCCTCTTTAATCAAAAAGTCATCATTTAACATAACATAATGTGCAGAATTTTGCCCAACACCCAGGAGAATAAACATGATCAAGTAAGTCTAAGTCTAAGCTAATTTACAAAACTTTCTTTGCTGCTGCTCTGCATTTGTGTACTCTCATAGTTTACTTCTATCTCATGCATCCCTGGCCGCCAATTAGTTCCGCCCCCATGGTGAGGTATTGTCCACCTTGAAAAATATCATATTTAAGTGCTGTTTAATGCTCGATCCTAAAACTTTCCAACACAAAAAGTATTCATCCATCTTGTATTAGTCTACCAACCTTTGGGATTCTTTTTTTGTCTTCTAATTTTAGCCATTTGCAATTATAGATATTGAGCAGCAGGGAAGCGCTGGAGTGTGAGTTGTGATAGTGACTCCCCGGGGCTGCTGCTGTAATATTGGAACCTGATTGCCTGTGAACTTCTTTCATCAGACATACAAATTAGAAACACTTTGTTTGCATGGCACCTTACATATAGTACGAAAATGAAAGAAAGGTATGCGGAGGTGCAGATGTAGTAAAAATTAAACTGGAGGCGGGGGGAATGGCATACAGGAAAAGTTAATCTAGATAAGCCTACAGTAGAGAGTCACTAGGGAGCCTCAAGATGTGCATAGACAATGGGTACGTTTTGCACAATTGGAGTGAGGAGCCACATTAGGAGCAGTTAATCTACAGTTGGAGAGCAGTGCACTGCGGGATCTAATCTCCCTCTAACACACACACACACACACACACACACACACACACTATAAATAACACATAGACATTAGTGGGCAGGGTGTATTGTATATGAGGGGCAATCCACTGACACTGTATATCCAACTAATTCTATTTGCAGCCAAACTGCTCACACACAGGAATAGCTGCTGAATCAGAGAAGGCGGGGAAGAGGGCATCCGTGTCGCTATAGAAACAGCAAGCTTGAAAAGGGAACACAGAGAGTTTGTGCGTTTGTGTTTATAGTTAAGGTATGTGAGTGAATGGAGACATTTGAAGGAAGTTTATACAGCCATCAAAATGTTCAGCCCGTTTTGGGGCAGTACAGTTGGGATTCTCTAGACAGGTTGAACATTTGGACATTTGATACACCACGAATGACAGGTGTATAAAATGTCACGACATGTTTCTGTGAGCCTTGAACATGCCATTATTTTTAATGGGGACATGTTGCATAAACCAGACTCTACTATGGGAACAATGTGAAATTTATCAGAAAACACAGAAAGAAAAATGTAGAGTGAAGAAATGAGAGGTAATGAGAGTGTGGGAGTATGTTAAAACAATGAAATTTTTTTGGGACATTTTTTAAATTGAGGGAGAAAAACTAAACAAAAGAAAGTAATCATTTGTAAAATATGACAAACTTTTACTGGGAAAACGGCAAAATCTTTTTGAAGATGGTTTAATATTCACATTTGAATATTCAATTCAAATGCCAAACAATGGTTGGCCTGATTACTTAATATGTCAGAAAGGACATAAATCGATACAGGCTTGCTGACCTCTCAGGAAATATTTTATACTATGCTATGACATATTATCCTGTCACATTGAATGTGTGGTTTTTATGGTTTTCATGTTTTGTTTGCTTAATTTATAGGACAAGGCTAATTATTAATTGAACATATTTTTCTTCTGAATGATTTATTACCTCCCTTCATATCTAAAAGACGTTTCCATTGGCAGTACAGTTTTGTGCCTAAAGATGGCTGTGATGGGCTCCAGCTCAAAAACAGGATGCGTTGCGGAAAATTAATGGATAGATAGCCACATCTGGTTCGCAAAGTTTGCGGAAAAAAATAGTTGGATGTTTCTATGAAGTGGTTTGCTGGCTATATAGAACATCAGCAGCCTAATTGATGCAGTAAGTGGCCACCTGCTACTTCCTGATAGAAAACTGCCTAATGTTAACAATACTAATTGTAAAGTCCGGGAACTGCGTGCAAGTGCAAGCTAGCTATCTGCACAACAGTTATACTGCACAGCACCTCATGCCCATAAATACAGAGTTGGCAGTTAGCTCGTCCCAGTGTAGTACCAAGCTGTTAAACTCGAAAAAAAGACCAACTAACGGACTTGAGTGATGGAAAAACAACTTTTGAACCCCACTTAATATTTGTTAAAACATTAATAGTTGAGTACAAACTTTGGCGACTAGCTGGAGCAACACACAAAGGCACGTTCACAAATGGGCACACACGCACACACAGCCCATCTGTCCACCGGCACTGGAGTCAAGGATGCTCGTTGACAAGTTGATTTATGCCGCTGTCGTCAGCTTCTATCTCTCACTCTCTCTCCGAGCCATCAGGAGTAATGACTTGTGCTCCAGATGCCCACTAAGTTTTTTCCACAGTTCGTCTGCCAATCAAAGGCAAACAAGCTCACATGAAGACACAAGCACATCATGAACAATACCAAATATTACAATTATTACATGTTATAATGTCATCAAAAAGCAGATGATTTTTTGTGTGTTTTTTTTGTCGGTGTGCACGTTCCACTAGGAGTAGATTTGTCAGGTAGACACGCTGCGGCAACTAGACAATGATCACCAAATTAGTGCCTTTAGCACCATATGGCAAAAATCTTAATCAGATGTTTGCAGAGGATAAGGAGGATAAGAGACAAGACTTTTTATTTAAAATGTTTTTTAAAATAAAAACAATATTTTCACAAGGTTATTTTTTCCTTTACTCTGACGATATTTAATAATTACATAATCAGCTTGAACCCAGTTTAAGAGGAGTTGGCCATCTGCTTATTTTGAAGTGGATAAAGTTCAGGTTACTGTCACTATTCAGCACTCATCAAATTTTTGCTCACAAGTGAAAGCAAAAAATTTATAAAAAAATAATGATGTTGAATGACGGCTGATGAAAACTCGTTGAAAAAATGCATTGCTCTGATCTGTATAGAAGTGGCTTCATGCAAAAAAAAAGGCCAAAAGCACAATGAAACAAAGTGCCAAGTTAGAATTCGAAAGCGCAAACTACACTAAATGCTAATTATTGCCGTTCAGATTTTTTTCAAAGCTTTGTCAATCACCAGGTTTTCAAAGCATCACAAGGCTTTGAACAACATGATGACGACGTAAAAAAAAAAAGATAAATGATCAGTGCCAGAATGGATGCAAAACTCTCTCAATGGATTACAAAATTAGCATATCTGAAGGTAACAAGTGCCAACCACAGGAACAGCATTTCCCTCCAACAGGATGGACCCTTGTCCATTTTTAAGCATATCATTAAATTGAACTCACGATTGTACTGCCATACAGAGCCACTTGAAATGGGTCATACCTTTTTTCCTGCATGTTATATTATGAGCTACCGTGACACACTGTGACAAAGTACATTCATTCAAGCCTTTTGATAAGTGACTGATAATCTGAAGTGGTACTGTAACAATGATGGCCTTCTTTGGTACTGATGATGACCTCCTAAAATGGCTGCTTATTGAAGCAGCAGGTGGAAATGGAGCTCATTTTACAGTTTTGCTCAGTCGCTTTGCTGCTTTATATTTGATGAAAAATTCAGTAGTCAAATGACACTTTTCTGTATATGGTAAGATTGGTTCACTTTTCCTGTCTGCGTGAATTCGTTGACAATCCATCACATTGTGATAGAGAATGGCAAGTATTACCTTGCAAACTCATTTTGAGACGGACAGACAGACAGTCCACCACTGCTCCAGTCACTGCAGTATGTCTGGTTGTCAGGCCTATTAGCTCATTTAGCAGCGAGCGTGATTGGACTACGAATTACATGACAATCATTCATCGAGCCAATGATAAACAGACAAACCCTTTTCTCAGTCAGCCCTACAGTATTTTTATTTACACTGAGCTCCTGCTCCTTAATATAAATTCCCCGTCTCCGTCTGCCATCCCTACGTCACTCTCGCTTTATTACTCCTAACACTTCCCTAACTATGCAGTCATTTATTTAAATACGACCATTACGGCTCATAAAGTATCTATAATCTAGACAATAAAAGAGGACAAAAGGCTATAGTGCCATATTAACCGTAGCATGTGGAGCACACTTGAATGCTGACTACTCCACCGATGTAGAGTCGACGTCTGACATAACAATATTTTTCTTTCAGCAGTCAAGAAGCATAATGAAAATACCCTATTGTCTGTGCCTCCGATAATCTGTGTCATGCAATTGACTAAAATAAAAATTTCACAAATAGACTATTTTACTTGAGGCACAAAAGACGTGCAACGAACCGACACAGCAGGACAGAATGCAACAATGCAACAATTGGCAGGACCTCATCCTATCTTTGCTCACTGCTCACCATGCACACCACCACCCGCACTTTCTGATCCTTCAGTTGTTTTAACTTCTTTATTTCCAAAGTCTGCACTACCTTTGGTCAATCTACGTTTCAATTTTGAATAAAGATTAAATAAACAAATTGAATAGAGGACACACTGCCTGCCAACATGGCATCTGGAGAGCTGAGGTTCACAGTACAGATGTATGCAGAGGAGCAATCCAAAACCAAATATGATAAACTATTCTCCATTGATGCAAAATGAATGTAGTTGTATATTCATTGGCTTCAGTTCCACAATTATAGTCGTCAATCTTCCTGGAGTCGTAAATATAATCATTTATTATATCCACTATAATGAGGATGACATTATAATATTTATTATTTTCATTCAGAAGACTTGCACTCTGTCGAGTAGATGAATGCCCTTTGGTATTTGGACATATGAGAAAAATCTTTCAATGCTAGCCTCACAAAACTAAATGTACCAGTACTTCATTCAATAAAAGATCCCAGCTATTTTCTTTTGTGTTGGCATTGAAAGATTTCCATCACGAGATTCTTGGACTGGTGAACTATTGCTAGCAAAAGATGGGCAGAGGCCAAAAGATGACCCGAGCCGACCGACCCTTCTTCCTGTGCTGAGATGTGAAGTTGAAAGGAGAGTATCGGCAAAATCTTTTTTTCTCCCAGCTGTGCTCGAGCAGCTGGGTGTCCCGTTATGAGTGGAAGGTCAGTGTTCTAAAAACACACTGAGGATTGCTTTTTTAGCATGTCTTCTGTCCTTGAGAGAGGTGTTGCAGCATCTTCAAACGTCAGCATGTCAAGTCTGTTGGACATACACGCGTATTTGCAATCATCTATTTTAGTTGTTACTGCTCCTCCTGCTTCGAGCTATCTCTTTGGCTATTTCCTACTTCCTAAGGCAACATGTCTCTGATGCATATGATTCTGTTACTATGGTTACTGACCTACAGTTGAAATCCCGCTCTCCGATCTTTGTGTCAGTGTGTGTATATTTGCTACTGACAGATAGCGAGTAAAACAAAAACAGACATCCATAATTAAACATTAAGAACCTGATTGACATCAACTGACACCATGGCACATGCTATTGATATTTTATACTGATGATGGATGAAAGTAGTAGTGAAATGGACTGATTAATACAATATTCTAATCTAAAAATGGGCCACAGAACCAGCTAGACACTCAACAATGGTATGAATGATTTCTTTAACTCAGTAGATGGCTTGACAGATTTGCTTGGGATTTGTCAAAGGATTTACAGTAAATACGTTATTGAAGACTCGGAAACTGTCCATAGGTGTGAATAGTTGTTTGTTGAGATGTGCCCTGCGCCATTGAGGGTGTGCCCTGCTTCTCGACACCAGTCAGTCAACAGCTAAAGGCTCCAACTCGGTCTTGGCCCTGAACAGCACAAGCGATAGACAATGGATGCATCGATGGATTCCTTAAGGGCTCGGAAGAATGGTTTTGTGAGTGGCCACCTTTCATTGCTTTGCTTTCAAAAAAACTTCTCAGATGTCTGAAGGAATATAGCAGAGAGTCTGGCACGTAGCACTGAGCCACCTAACAGGTTTGTGATTCAATGCCTTATAGATTTGATTTAGATTTGATTGGCAGCTTCCCCCGCACTAATGTCCATCACACATCACATAAATAGTTTTGAGGACACACAGTAGCTTTTAGTTGTGCTGTTGTGCATGCTTTAGCCATCAGAGGGCAGTATAAGAGAGCCACGGATATACTGTACCGTAATCTCTTTTGGCTTTCTTAGTATGGCATTAATATTAGTCGTTCTTCACAGAGGATAGAGAATACCCTGTGAGCATTATTATAGTCTCTAATTGTGTTTTAGCATGGTCTGCATTTAGATATCCATTGCTTAAAGTGTCACATGACAGCCAGATAGATGCTAATTGTTAGCCCATGTGCCAATGGATTTTTTCATTGTATGCTAGCATTTTAGGTAGCGGACTTTGTGTTTGACGGATTAGGTCATCATTAGAGGTTGCGCTGTACTCGAAGTTTTACGTGTAATCCTAGACTGCAATATAAAGACATGACTTTATCTTGTATTGATGTCAGCTTTATTCAGCCATAGAACTCCACGATCATTTAACTACATACGTACATATTTTCATATTCAGTTAGAAAACGTTGCCCTACTTTGTAAAGTTAGACAATGAATTGAATAACAAAATTTAATCATAAAGGTTATCTTTGAGGATGAGACTTTTTTTTTAAATAATACTTTTTTCATGTTTTGGGAAGTTATGCAATCTTTTTGGTCTTTACCAACTCAATAGTCAATCAGTTAACAAGGCATAGAGGGCTGTAGAGGCGGCGTTAATAATTGGTATGCTAATTATTGCCATGGAAACACTATCACAGCAGGAAGCGTGAAGGCAGTGACTAATGGCCCACTCATCTGATCCCATTCAATGTCACCCTTTTTTTGCCATTTTCCCTCCGTCCCTGCCATCCTTTTTTTCTCCATTCTGAAATCGCACTCTTTTCTCCACTTCGCTGTCCTTCCAGCTGTCACACACTTATGCCTCCTCGCTCTCTCTCCTTCATCCGTCTTTAGTCAGTGTCCTTCCAGATTGCTTTGCTGTCTTCGAGCATTTGAAAGAAATACTTGCGAGGCTGAAAAGTCAAAGAATTACACAATCACCCAGGAGTGCTTTGAGTAGAGTTAACATCTAATATAAAGAAGAGTTACCATATTTTTCGGACTATAAGTCGCTCCGGAGTACAAGTCCCACCAACCATAAAATGCATAATAAAGAAGAAAAAAACCTATATAAGTCACATTGGAGTACAAGTCGCATTTTTGGGGGAACTTTGACAAAATCCAACACCAGGAACAGACATGAATGAGCAACAACAGGCCAAACGATACGGTATGCTAACGTTACATAAACACAAACGAGGAACTGAGAATGTGCCTGACGTAACATATTAACAGTTATTCAAATAACTATAACATAAATAAGTTTATCAAACTATTAGTGTCACTCCAAATCGTTAAATCCATTGAAATCGTCGTCCTCTGTGTCACTTATAAACAACTCCGCTGACTCCGGAAGTCAGTGGATGGTGGAAGTCAGTGGATGTCAGACTCATCGTCAGTTGCAATTCTAATTAATCCGCAGGCCAAGAGCGCCCTCATGCGATTTAAAGTGAAAATAACGTGAAGTGAACTATACTAGTATACAAGTAATGTGTTAATGATCAAGTACTATGACTACTAGTACTAGTACTAAGTACTACTACAGTGTTAATAATTTCACGTATAAGTTGCTCCTGTTTTTAAGTCTCACCCCCGGCCAAACTATGAAAAAAAACTGTGATTTATAGTCCGGAAAATACGGTAATAATGCATTAATTCAATCTCTTAGCAACGACTAACGTCTCCGGCGTCCTCGCTCTCCCTTCTTTAGCACTATGACGCATGTGTTCAGACATGTTACCATTCAGGTCTTTGTCAACATGAAGTGACAAGAAAGCCTCTTTAAAGTTTTAATTAAAAGAAAAACCCACATGCACCTGACTGCTTGTTATCATTCGTCCCTCCGACTTTTTTTTTTCTCTCCTGTGACGTGACTCACATCTTTCTGACAACTGTCAACACAAAAGGATCGTCGACAAGAACTAAATTACAAGGGTGCTGAACACAGAGACGGGAGACGCATCCTCTTTATATTCAGATGATGTGGAAGGGAAAAACTTTGATGTTTTAAGCCCACGACGCTTGGTAAAGCTTTAAGGATCACTCTCAATAACTTGAGCATTAACTCACTTTACAATGATAGATGATCCTAATTCGGAAAATCATACCACTGGACTTCCTGCTAATTCTTCTTCAGGTGTTTGAAGACAGACGGTGAGTTTATCTGTTACCTTAATCAATCTGCAGACTCTTATACAGGTATTGTATTTAATAGTTTATAAAGTTATAATAATTAGGACTGAGTCATAATGATGCTATCCATTATGATGTTACAGATGCCAACTTGAAGAAATTGTACTGGATCTTTTGATGTTCTAATTGTCTATTCCTGGTCTACACACTTCTAAAGCCTTACCAGATTTGATCATTCTTATATTAAAGCTTTGATTTGTCATGAATGTGCAGCACCACACTAAAACCAAAAGGCATTCAAAAGACATCTTGTTTGTATCGTAAAAAAAAAAAGTTTCCCTTTCATTTGATGAAATAAGTTTAGATCCAACAAGACCACCGTCACACAATCCAACTCATCATACGTCTCTAGAGCCAAACTACATTAGATGTGTTCATTACAACATAATTAAGTTTAAATATGCGGCAGACGACAGTGTGTCATTTCTGTGAAGTCATCACTGATTAGCAGTGAAGAAAATCAGTGTAAAATCGCGAGGGAAAAAGCTGACAAAATCATGAGCTTGTGTGACATTTGGAACCAGCTGCATGAGGCTTCTTGGCTTGCTTATTGTGCTTTGACGTACAATTAGCCCTGAAAGTTTGAAGGCGACTGAAAAGCAACACATTCTTACTAGTCAACAGCCATTTATGGTTGGGTAGCCTTTAAAGCAAGTTTGAGTCTTACAATGGAACAAAAATCTATCCCCCAAAAAATGCATCCATTTTTTTTCCTCTTCTGACAGAACAATAGCCTCTGCAATCACAAAGAAGATCCATTGAAACCAGTCAAGTGCACTGTAAAGGCACTTGGATTGAAGATAAATTGGCCATCAAGAGGTGAATATCATTTTTAAAGAAAATCTTGGCACGGTAGTGGGGCTTCAAGAAGAACTCTGATCTTCTTGCATTAACAGCAAACTAGCTGGATCATCCAATAATCCCACAACATGTGACTGCCACTTACATGTGATTACTGGATGTCTCTGTGTTGTCTTTTAGTCTTGTCATGATCAACATGCAAGTAGGCCATGTTGGCAACAAAGCGCCGCCTAAGCCTTATCTTACATGCTAAGTGTTTACTTTTCTTCCATCTCAGAGAGAAAATGAGTCAACCTCCTTTATCCAAATGTATTTGCAAATGATCATCTCTGAAGTTATAAGCTCCGTTGGTCGTTGTGCCTTTCAGCTGCAGGCAGATGGTCTCGTTCAGCTCTGTTATATAGCAGATGTTGAGAGCTGTACAATTCTGGGTGCCAATGCGATCCAGCTTTTGATCCACACGTGGCCCACACTGTCTACTGCACTGCCAGGAAGGTCGGCTTCGGCATAGAGTGCTGCTTCATTAACGCCTCGGCAAATTCAAGGGGTGAGATCAGAACGTGCACCAATATGTTCTTTTTAATAACAAGGCAAGTACTCGAAAATCTGAAACATAATCATTACTATTGAAAGAGAAATAAAATGATTAAATAGCTGCACATGTTATAACCATGAAATACAGTAAGTTCCTGTGTTGACTTTGCATGTTTCCCATACTTTCCCTAAAATTTCAACGTCAACATTGTACAAGTTGGACGACACCCGGTGAGATACGACGTGGTTGCTATTAAACTTAGTATATTTCCTTTTTTCAGTATGTTTTGTCATTTTAAATCCAGCAATCCCCCCGCCCCCACCAGCCTCCCTCTGGAGCAGTTCAGCAGCAGGCTAACCCCCTATGGACCGGGCTTCTCCATCATTCAATCCGTGTTAGGGCATTAATGAGGCTTTGGTGCTGAGATCCATCGGTATTTTCATGGCTTCCTCCATCTGTTGCTAATTTCGCACTTCAGTAAGTGCTGGAACAATGAGGTCCTTTCATTTTTTTTCTCTCTTTCTATTTTCTTTATTTGGAAAAGCAACGACCACTTGTAGCAAACAGCCACACTGATTTTCTAAGGATTCTTACCGCTGCCATCTCGAAATAATGCTGATTAGTTGTGCACAGAAAGCTTGTTAGTTGAAGGAGGTGGTTCCTTCAGACAAAACAAGCAAGTTGAAAATGTCCGCATGGACACATACAATCATCCATGCACGCAAGCAAACATATCACAAGTTAGCCAAAGAGCAGCTCTCAAAGGAAGCCCCAAAGAAAAACTCCATTACTGGTTCTTTCTACCTCTTCTTTTTCCCTCAATTACTAGTAATCTGACTTTTACGCCATCTATCTTAGCCTCACTGTCTTGCTCTCACTCTTGCTCTCTGTCGCGTACACACACACACACTCACACACACATACACACACGTCTCTCTTCGCCCTTGGCTACATCATGATAATAAAAGCGAAGGAATACCTTTGAGTTTTCAGCTCCTCTATTTCTCTCTGCCCCCTTTGGCCTGCCATTATATCACACACTCACCAGCACGCATGTACACACACACACACACACAAATACACACCTGTCCACTCACCACAACACATATAGAACACTCAAACACACACACATCAGTATATCAACTTGTGACTGAATTAGAGTTTGACTGATAGTGCTCCGGAGGGCAAAGCGATGATAACTCACCTGTGTTCTGGATGTATGCGTATGGGGAGGGGGATGGCGCACATAGGTGCAATGGTCCAAGTTTTATTTGCGTCTAACGTGTGTGGGCGTGCACGATTTCTCTTACTCGGGGTTACAATAATAAAAGGAAATAGCTATCCCAAAAGCCTAAAACGGACATTTACTGCATTGTCGTGCAGCAAAGCTCTGCTCCATGCTAGCGCAAGACATATACAGGCTCAAACCTGGAAGCACAGAGGCACAGTTTGCCTCGCTTTGCTCCATATTTTCCATCTTTTCCCCCCTTTGTTTCCCACCCACTCCATCTCTCCCTCCCTGTTACACAAACACAAAGCATTGATCTTTGCATCTGAATAACCATGCATGCATCTTTTCCTGGGAATCTTTGAAGTGATCAGGGCAACATAAAATGTTACATTTTCTTTCCTGCTATATTGAGATGCTCTTTTATTTCAGTTTGTGTGTGTCTCGGCAGTGAGTGCTATATACAAGATGTGTCATAAAGATTCCATGTCTGGTGTCACAAAAGATACTATATACAGCACTTCCAATCCTACAACTGTCTTCTTCAAAGTGAGCAGAGTGTATTTGAGGGGCCACTTGATGGCAATCTCTGGCTCACAACTCGATAAGATATAGGATGAAAATATTTGAACTACTTGAACAGAATAAGGAGGTATTGCAAACAAAGGTCAAAGATCATTGTTATTACATTTTGATGTGCCACCTGTTCTGCTAATAAACCTATAGCATGACCAGGAGACGATTTTCAATCCAGCCATGTTACGCACATTTGTAGGCATTTTCCACATCTGCAGTCACCAGAAGCAACCCCATTAAGAAAGTGTTCATGCAGTTTACAGTAGTGTTGCCTTGTTTGGGGCACAACACTGCTCCTGTTAGTGCTTGAATTAAATTGAAAATGGCACTTTGCACAGCTTGTCCATGCAGCTTTTATGGGGATGTTTTGTAGTGTCTTGTTTTATCGCACAAGTAACCACATATTCCTTATATGGAACAATACTTTTCACTAAATGAAGGTAATAACCGTAGAATTTGTTGTCTGTCATTGAATGTGAAAAACAAAATAGAACTTTCACAATAAATGTATAATATACTTTAGATAATAATAGTTCAAGAAAAATATATGATGTAATGTTAGAGGACATCTTATGCTAGTTGCCGTTTGTTCCAAGTTCTAGCAAAGGATGTTCATTTTATTTCATTCCTAAGCAGGCGCGATAACACTACAGGATGTTGCGCTTGATCTGCGATGCATTCACTGATAATGTATCCTGTCAGGCAACTTATCATATGTTCTATGGTTTGATGGTGTTTTCTCCTGGGGCGAACAATAAAATACACACTATAAAAAAAAAAAACAGTGTTCTGTTTCATGTGGTATTTGACTTTTAAAATGGGCTTTTGTGAGTAAATTGTTTTTCATTTACGGGCAGACGTTTGGCCCAGTGGAGTATTCCGTATTTATCTGTGACTGCGTTTGTGTGCACATGTGCGCATGTGTGTGTGCAGGTGTGTGCGTGTGTGAGCATGTGCGTGAGTGGAGGGAAATGATCAGCCTTCAAAACAAAACTGTGAATTATAATCACAATGGTGATGGGATTTGTGTCACTGAGATTTAAGGGAAAGCATCAGATTCTTTTCCAATTCCTTTGAAAGGGAAAGTGAGCTCGTCCATGAAAGCTGCCTCAAACTGGCCTATCTAATATGTGATTGATTTGACTTTTGGTGTTGGGAATGAAAGAAATAAATTGAGCTTGGTTGGACAGTTAAGCACAAATACTAAAACAGTCTGCCAATAACAAACGTCAACCAAATAGACAAATTTGAGCAATCAATCAATGCAAAAAAAATCCATCAAGAGTAGAAGTAGAGCCTCTGCATCTTAGTTCCTCATCGACAAAATCATTTTTGGACAGTTCTGTGGTGAATGCCCAAGGTTCATGAAGGCATGCTTGGGTACGTTTGGTTTGCAGAACTTGACATTTGGGAGGAACTCGGGGAGAGACTGAGAGCCAAAATCCAACATGGTGACCTTTCATGTCACAGATGTTCTTCTGGTTGAATGCACAAAAACACTCGAGAATTTTCATATATGTCCCGTAAGAGTAAAAGCTAAAATAAATGCAAAAATGGGGAGGGCATTTTATAATTGCTTTCGGATTGGTGCCATTGTACAGTTTTATAGATCGGGGTTCATGATTGGACAGCATAGTCTTCTCTGTTTCGCTAAGTGCTTTGCTGTCATCGCGTGACATCTCTATGCAGTTAAAAACCTCATTTGGAGAGGAGGCAACAATTATTTGCGGATCGCTCCATGTCCCCACGGATAGCGGGAGGTTCATTGTAAGTGGAAAAATGTAAATGTGTGCAGACTTCAAAAGGTACTTGTAGTTGGAGTCATCATACGGTTTAAAATCAAAGTGTAACACGCCTCAGGTAAGACACACCTTCATCAAGCACGGTGCAGGCACCACTTGCTAATGAGGATGAGGTACAGAGTTAAGATCACCAACTAGCATTTAAATGTTTAACACACACACACACACACACACACACATCTTAATGGTAACATCATTATGTCACAGTAAATCAGACTGTCACTAAGCCGCATATCTCCATTCCTTCAGATATATTGGGAGAGAGATTTAATTACCTTACACACACTCGCCACAGGTAGAGACATGGACCTAGATTACTTTTTTTTTTCCCTCACACACTTTCATAGGGAACAAGCGGTAGACCTTGAATGTGGCAACATGACGTTGCCAAAGAAATCCAAAAACAGCTACCCACACCTGAGACGGTAAATCACTTAGTATCTACATATACACTGACGTGCACACAAATAAACACAAACACACACAACCCCACATGTTTATATTGCGCCTTCTGCTCTATATACTAAAGCTTATTGTCCTTGCAACCCAGATGTCATCCCTCACCAACTCTGTTAACCTATATTCCTGCAAAGAACACATGTATAATGAATATGTAAACGACATATAAACACGCCATACGCAAACATACTGACTGACACATACGCTACGTGTAGCTTTTTAACATTTCAGCAGAACACATTACACAGCACTCAAACACAAGAGACACTCTTGGCCACTCATTTGGCTTCTGGCTCCTTTTTATCGTCTGAAGTCAACACAACACCTAGCTTGTAAAGAATCCCAGAGGAGGATTATTAACACTTGGACCATTTTACAGCATGATGGCCTTAGAACGTGTACTTGTTTGCTGATGCAAAGTAAATGAGACATCAGCGTGTCATTTATCATCCCTGGAACTTTGATGTGTTTTTAGAGGAGAGAAACTTTTTTTCTGGCTTCTGCAGTCAACATCGAGGCAGGAAGATTAAGAATAGAAGTTTGGCAACTATTTTTGAATTATTTCATTTTCATTTCATCAGAAGTAGTGTACAAAATTATTTTACAAAATACTGAACCCTCCCCCCCTCTTCCTCACCCGGTGATGATATATGAAGCCCACCAAATAAAAATTCAACCTACAAATGAAGTGTACAGAACACAATACAAAATTGATGCACTCATAATAAATGCCATATATTTCAATTCATATTATCGAGGAAGATTACATTTCCTCATCATCCATTTTATTTTTTCATGTTTAAGATGATATGTAAGACTGGTGGTGATATTCACATGGTGCTGAGCAAGCAGCAACAACATTACGGACCATGTGATGTAATACATATTCATTATTAAACTTGCTTAAATAACAAATCGAGAGAGAAAAAAATCGTGTTGAAACTGTGCCACACAACCTGCATTAATGAACATAAATTAAACTCCGTTCTTTATTAGAGATAAGGGGAAATTAGTTTTCAAGTGCCCACATTGTTGTTATTGGCACAAGAAAGGCAAACTGATGGATTGATCGATGGAGGGCAGTGGTTAAAGCAGTAGGTTTCCAGGAAACATTTTGCTGTTGGCCTAAAAAGTTACAAATCGAACAATGTGTACATCGTCAGTTTGGATTATTGTTTGCGCAGTGTTATCATCTGCATGGTGATTGTCTTTCGAAGAAATGCTCAATTACTGAATTGGAGGGGAGAGGACAGAAGGAGAGATCTGAAGAGAGGGCAGCACAGGGAAAGGAGAGAGGAAGGGGCTCGGTAGGGCATGATCTGATATCACACCGTTGTTGCCGGAGCATCATAATTAACTCGCCCCTATCCTTTAGCCTAGCCACAACCTCTAACCTGACAATAATGAGTGTGTACCAGGAGCAACACAAATACGGCAATATTAGATAAGCCACTGAAGGAGTATCTAGAATCAAAGCGGCGGGGGGGTCTGATAGCATTAAAGCAACTCATTTGCACTGACTGAAGCCAAAATGTGCAATAGTTTAGTGTTTATATCATTACGTTTGCATAATTATTCATTAGTCCCAACATTAGGCAAGCTTCACACTGCACTTAGCACAGCATGCCATCAGCCAACCCATTCTTTGTGTGTACATGCGTGTGTGTGCGTGCGTGCGTGTTGCTTCGTCACAATGGCGCAATGACCCGTGACATCTCGAAGCATCCGATTTGTAGTGGAGTCATTTCAAAGTAACAACAGTAAGGGATTTCGGTGGAGCTCTACAATAAAACAGCAAGGAGAAAATTAAGTTATGTATTTAATATTTGAATTTGTGGGTGAACAAACCCATGCTTGGTGAATTTGAATTCTTCTGGCTTGGGCCAAGGCAGCTATCCTTTGATTCCTGCTTAGCCACCTTGGAGATGTTGCTCATGGATGAACTGAAAGTCAGATCAAGCTGGCGCTCATCTTTTCCCTTTTTATTCTTATTATAAGCAAAGACAGGGCTGACTAATACATGTTGGACCAAGACACCAGGCTACTTCCTGTTTGGTCGCTTCACAACCATTTAAAATAGAAACACCCTCACGAATTTGAGCCCGAGACATTTTTAACATCTTTTATAATTTAATAAAATAACAATCAAAGAGGACACACATGGTCCCTATAGCCGTCATGAATTAATTCAAATGAAATGAAAATGTAATTCGCAAAATTTAAGAGGCAACTGGAATCATTCTTTTCCAAGAAGTACATTTCCCCTTAATCAAAAAGGCTTCCTTCGTTTAATTTTTTATCTGTAGTGTGGGGAGAGTGGCCCTAATGAGGTGTTTTGCTGCAAGGCCAATGAACAACAAATCCGTTTGTAGGTCGATTGTTTTGCTAACCATGCCAGGGAAGAAGAAAAAAAAAATCAACAACATGCTATTGTTGACCATCCCAGGGGGACACGCCCACCGAGGCATGAACAAGGAGACTCTACACTTAAGAATTTAAATGGAAGCCTTTTGGATTAAAGTTGAAAGGTTTTCAAGTAGCAAGAACAAGACCAGTTGCTTTCATTGAATACAAAACCAAAGTTCACCTTGCCGTAGCCTGATACAGTACGTCTACACCAAACATGACGTTTCAAACCGATGAGTGACTCGATGTGTGGACACGATCACATCTTTGTGATTAGTTTGTGCAATGTGGATAATGATGAATACTGCACAGAGCATGCGAGCTTGCTGTTTCTACCACTTATTCATTCTCAGAAACTACAAACTGGGTGTTAAAATGCCACTAACAAGCGCAGATCTACTGTTTTCTCTCTTTAGATTAGGCCCAAGAACAGATTGTAGTCAAGGCAGCTGGGGACAGAAGGGTGTGTGTGTGTGTGTGTGTGTGTATGTTTGTGTGTGTGTGTGTGTGTGTGTTGGGGGGGGGGTAAAATTAGGGTCTTGGAGGACAAGTAGCAAATGGAGGCTTTGTGTGAACAAGGCGAACAAAGGGCAGGTGAGCTGATCTATGAGCTGAGCAAAGGTGTGTCTTATCAGTATGGGTATCCACCCCACGCATAAGCCCTCGAAATCCCCTTTAGTAGTGAAACTGAGAAAAAGACAAAGATGTCGAGGGAGAAAGAGGGCGAGAGAATCCCCTGCTCCAGTAATTAGTCTGTGGAAAGTGAGCTGGACTGTAATTCGGTCAGTCAGATGGATGTCTGCCCTCCAGACATTCGGCTTAGCCATTATCTACACTCACTCTTCTACCGTCCATCTATCCATCTCTCCTTCTCCCTCTGTGCCCCATCCATCCTTGCACCATCTCCCACCAACCACCCATCCATCCATTTGCCCCCTTTCCTTCTTCCCTTATGTCTCTTCACACTCCTCCAAAGCTACGCATCATTTACACCTCGGCTTTGCATCGCACTGTTTTTCTTTCTTATAGCTATTTGCAGACATAACAGCGTTCACTACGCTTAACCCAACAGACATATTCCCCTCCAGACATTACCTAGATGAGTGATTCCTGGTGCTTTTCACAATGCACTTGGTTTTCTTATTTACCACAGGGCAGGATGCTGGGAAGAAGACCCGGCGCAGTGTTGCCCATATTTGGAAGTGGTTAATTAGTGGCCTACCAGGAAGTAGCCTGGGCACCTTTCTTGCTGGTTTGTAGTCTTGGCTTTGATTATTTCAGGAAGAAGGAGAAGAGCAGCAACCTTGCAATGTTGTTCGCGGCACATTCACAATGAGTGAGTTTGTTGACATTACACTGCACTGGGAAGTTCAATGTGGAAAGGCCTCACTTAAGTCATGGGTAACTCTGGGTAACATTCACATCTGGCAGCCTTAAAACCCGAGGACTTTAAAGACTTGGACATTCATCCGTGGCTCAGTAAGTACATTACTCCCCACGCTTGGCCCAGACGTCAGTTGACTTCATGAATAAAGTCAGCAAAAAAGTGGATGAAATCTTTATCCATTCATCCAGAAGAATTGATAATGGAACTGAGAGCTGGGGCTCGCCTCGTTCACTGTTCTCGTTCATCCCAAAGGTGTTAAAAGGTCAGCGTTCTTCCAAAACAAACTGATCCAAAGATTCCTTTTTGGATCTACTAGCTTTGTGCACAGGAGACAGAGCTTTCCCTAAAGTGTTTCCACAGAATATTGCAAAATCACATCCTTCTACAATTTACATTTGGTAGGTCACTATGGGATATTCTCGATTGGCAGATGACAAGAGTCAGCGAACAAACATCAATCCACACAGCCAACATATAAAGCTAGCTAGTGCTACTGCGTTTCCTGTCCATTCTTATATTCGTTTCACTTATCTCTCTACCCGACAGAGGCCATTATCTATATACTTGTCCCACTCTTGCGCACATAACCATTTGCACCATGCAGTCGCTGTCACTTCTTCTTCCAGACATTAGATTTGAGCCCATTATCGGTGTCCTCTCACACTTTCTATCCATCTATTCATCCCCACGTGTCCCCTGCTTTACCTGTCGTCTCTCCCCTCCCTGTTCTTCCTCTCCAATCGCTCGTCCATCTACCGGATATTATGTTGAGCCATTATCTACACTCCCACCGCTGCGTCAGACCATCCATCTAACCTCTCTCGCCTCCCGCCCTGTGTCCACGTCTCTCACCTCCTGATAAAGTCAGCCATTATCTGCACCGATGCCTCCATCTATCAATCTATTATTCCATACATGCAAAGGTTCACAGTCAGTCACGTATGTCGGCACAAGTAGCAATTAAATGCCGGATGGGCATGATGCGGATTTAACCAATCAACGACAATAGCTTGCCTGTCTCGGCGGGATGGGAATAGCTGCGTGTGTGACGGAAAAAGTGTGAGACCCCACATAATCCGGCAATGCTGTAAACAATAGGGAACAACTAGTGTTTGTCTTCTTTCTTTTGTGGATGTCCATTATTAGACCAGCTTAATTTGAGAAGGGCATTTTTTTTTACGTACTTGCCAATTCTGGAAGAATGTAGTTGAATATACATTTCTTTCAAACCATGTGATTGAACAATGGCAAACTCTTTGAACTCTGATGTCAGTGGCATTTTAAGCTGTTTATTGAGTTGACAACAAAATACAACCACAAACCAATAAACAAAGGAGCTGTGTGCTTTTGATGGATTGCACATATTAAGCAACGCTCAAATTTTATCAAGCGCCCAGTAATTGAGTCTCATGTTAAAATGAAACCCAAGTCAGTCTAGAAGTTCAGAAATGAATTTACAAAGCGTCGGATTGATTTGTAATTGGCGGCATGTAATTCTGGTTATTAATCATTTGTAGTGGGGAGGAAAAATATTACTGCTCTTTGATAAAAGGAGAATACGTTGCTGTGTTTATCTCAAATTACAAAAGTTCCTTTATTATTCAACGCGACCTCAGCTCCTCGACTGCTTCTGTCAGTTGTCTCGACCGTCACTGTCATCCTTCGCATTTCATATTCCCCCCTTATGCCCTTCCCTCCATCCTTTTCTCTGGAATCTGTTCTTAACTGACTTTTCCCACCCCTCCATCTCTCCTTCCTTCCTTCTTTGACACTCGTTCACATTTGCCATTCATCTTGTTGCCGTCATCCTCTCTATCTTGCCTTCATCTGCCTCATCTTCAGGTTCTCAGCGCCCTCATCCTTGAAGTCGATCATAGCTTTCATACTGCCTCCTTGTACGGCTCTTTTGTCTTCTCCACGCCTCTCCAGACTCCTCCAGGAGGGCTTGCTTTTCCTTTTTTTTTGGCAAACCACTTTTTGCCTTTTCTGTTGTTATCACTCATTCCTCCTCCTCATCTAATTTATCTTTCCTCACCACTTTCACTCCACTTTCCTTTTGCACGTTATCAGTTCTCACTGCAATGGAAAATGTTTGGAAAAAAAAAACTCATCTGTATTCATGCTCATGGGAAGGATGAACTCCTGTATATGGTTTGGACTTGAGTGCAATACTTCAAGCTCGCTGCAGTGAGACCACACGGAAGCCACGCTGCACACGGCCAATGTCATTTCTCATTGCAATTCACTTCCACTCATAGCATAATCACCAAAACAACCCAGGTTTGCAATATTATTACTTTTAGAGGTCGACATGATTGATATTAGTGACCTCAAAAGGCTAGTGATTGGTTACAGTTCTGAAACGATATAAAAATAAAGTGCAGACTTCTATCAAGGTTGAATAGTCCTAAATTGGATCAGCACCAAAGTGAGCTCGTCATAGATATATAACAACCTCTCCCTTTGTCATCATTAAAATTCATGAATTATTCATAGGGAAATCAAGGAACACACCTTGCAACATTGTCCAATGAAGTGCTTTAATTTACCACTTCATTTGGAACAACAGATGAAAATTAAGATCATGCTAAAAACAAGTCGAAAAAGTGAAATTAAGAGAATGACCGCATAGTGTGACACGGGAAGGTCACAATTATCGAAAATACGTTTGGATTATTTTGCTGGTTGAACCGTTGCATGTGATTGCAGTGGAATCATTTTATTTGACAAACTAAATAATTGCAAGGGCTTTAAATGTTCAAAATGTACAGACTGGATCTTTTTGAAATATTTGCCGTCTAATGTGATTTACATGGATGGATGCTGCGGTGCCAAACTTTGAGGCCACTTGCGGCTGTTTATCACAATGAGCTTAGATTCATTACAGGTGACATTTTTAGAGCACATCGTTGTATGCGTGAAGAAAAGAGAAAATACGGCCTGTTGTTTACTGACAACGTTGTATCTTACAAACAGCATTTGTCCAAGTCACCTTTTTTAAAATTGGGAAAATATGCCATTTAAGAATCGGGACAATGTGTGCTTATCTATTTAGTTTTAAACTGGACACATACAAAAGAAAATTGCATAATTTCTCATTTATTTATGTACGGTACCACGGAATTCGGTGGGTGGTCTATAATACATAGTAATGAACGGCCATATTGTGCAGCATAAGCAAATCTTTTTGCGTGGATTCGATGTACTATGAATAAATAGACCACCTAGCGGGCACAAGTGTTGCAAGTGCGAGTCTGGGTCCGTAGGTGTAATTGTTTGTTTGAGCACAGACGTACGTCATGCTGCGCAAGCTTGTTTCCCTTGATGAAAGCACGCAAGCAGGCATGCGCTCGATCGCTCTCACCATCGGACCAAACAATGGGAGCGGGCCGCGTGATCCGGGTCCGCGCTGGATCCTAAGAACCTTGTTAGTGGTTTGCCGGTAATTTATTTGGTTGGCACTTGGTGTAAATTTCCCAAAGCGGTTAGCATTGAATGTTTTCTGTTTGGCGGGATCAATTGGGCCTTTTTCTTTTGTAACTGCTGACTAGACTAGACTGCGTTGGATTTTCTACCATGAAGAAAGAAGTCCTTGATTGTGTTGCCGAGTCAGAAGCTTGGATGCATCTCATGTTTATTATTTGCAAGCCTCCTCATTCAAGGGTATTGTTGTTGATTGCATTAGAAAAAAAGCACCTGCTCGCTCACAAAACAGTTCTCCAAAGAAAACATGAATGCATCCTTGAAGATCCTGTGGCTTATAGTTCCATGTTCTCATTGTGGATGCGTTTTATAGTTTGGCTGCAGACAAAGTGATTCCTGCACAGCTTCACAGACATTGACAAATGACTAAACATTCTTCATATGCAGTTATTGTCATTGTTCATACATTTATTCAATAATATTTCTATATGTGGTGTTATTGTCTCGATGAAATGGAAGCTCAGTGCACACACAGTGAGGAAAAAGCATACATTTTAGTGAGATTTTGTTTTTCACAGGATATAATCTAATGTGTTGAAAAA
Source organism: Syngnathus scovelli (assembly GCF_024217435.2). NCBI lineage: Eukaryota > Metazoa > Chordata > Actinopteri > Syngnathiformes > Syngnathidae > Syngnathus > Syngnathus scovelli. The sequence goes on from NC_090850.1 coordinate 16,348,531, forward strand.
TTCAAGGTGACATTTTTGCTTCATCGGAATACATCGTGTGTGTGTGTGTGCAACACACCCAGCCAAATGCAGACGCCGCAAACCAGTCATCACCCGGTGAAGCAATTCAGTTACTCTGTTTTGTTTCGCTCACAGCCAATTAGCAATCAATGAACATAATTGGCATATTTCTTGCAGCTCAGGCATCAAAGATGCATTCATACATATGACTGTATCCAAGCAATGTAAATACTTGCACTTTCCTGCAGTTGTATTCATTGAAAGACAACTTGCAGTCTTTATTCAAATGAATTGAGCCAAGCTGAGAGACAGAAATAGACGAGTGAAAATGAGTGTGAGCGAAGGTGTGAAGCTGGAATTTCTTTTTAAAGACGTCACAGGAAGCCACAAAGCGTCCCCTCTTTGGCTTAATTGAACCTTTTTATGTCAATAAGCGAACACGCGTATACGGGTGCGCTCGGGACATTAGGTCCTGTAACGCGTTCTGACAAGTTGGTTCTGTTCTTTGAACACTTGTGCAGCAGCCCTAAGCGCATCATCGGCGTGCTTGCGTGGCGGGGAGCAGCTCGTTAGCATGCAGTTTAGCATAACCATGCCGTGCGATATGAAGCCCATGACTGTAATAAAGTGGCGGTGGATCAGCCTTGATAACCCCGAGCAAAGTAGGTCCATGTCAGCACTATTTGTGGGGAGATAATGTCAAAAGAAAAACTCATTCCAAAGGAATGTTTCAAAGGGGAGAGTAACAAATATCCACTTGAGATCACTGCTACCACACAGCGTTAATATCTCCGATATTTACTCGCAAGTCAAAGCAAGAACTGATTTAAATGATGGCTCATATCTCAAAAAGTCCATGCCGCTCGTGTCTCAAGGCCCCACAGTAAAATATATCTTTTCAACATGGTTGCCTTTTTGTGCTGTTTGCAACTAAGCACAAAGTTTCAAATATACCTGATGCACATTTTTTAAACACCATTAACAGGGTACAGAAAATTTCCATCAGATGGGAGGAAAGACCGCATCAGAATAAAGGCTGTAATGTTGACAGCATAGGTAAAATATGCGGTAATAAATGGAATAGATTCTTCTTGTTCTCCTTTGGGCGTGTTGGCAAAAAGCCAGCAGATCACCGTGAACTCTGTTGCATCTACGGGCACGCTAGTCAAGGTCGGAGAAAATGGGTGAACTCCCCCTCAGATGACAGCCACATTATGGGGAATTAGAGCTCACACGAGGATGTGAGCATCCTTTTTCGATTGTCCTCTCTGCTACCCATATATGATGTGTCCTTTGTTCCTATGCAATCACGTCAATGCTTTTCTACTTTGTAGCCTTGTTTCCAGACGCACATTCTTCTTTCGGGATGCTTGAGTGACAGATTGACAATAGAATTGTTTTATTATTGATTGCGTGTTTGTGGTGCTGATTTTATTCTATCACTGTTTTAAATCACCGCCCGCTCTACAATTTGATCAAGGACCTTATTTATTTTTTGTGCCTGCCATGTCGGCTTGATAGTAAATGCAATGGCCTTCAATTCTACCTGCGAATGTGTGCGGTCGCATAGATGTGAAGAAAATACAACAATTCACTTTTGGTGCTATTGTTGCGTAATGTGTGTTGCCTTGAGTCATTTGTTGTACATCTCAGCCAACTGCCAGGTCCTACAAAAGATCCTCTCGTCTAATGAGCACAGGTACTCAATAGGTTTGTTTGTGTCTCGTTAAAGCTTTTTTCCTAAATGTATGTTTGAAAAGAAACATCTCAATTGCCCCTGCTCGCCTTGACTCGTTTCCTACAGCATTGCTATTTTACCTCTTAGCCAGCTTTCTCTCCTCTACCCTGCTCAACTTTAGACCCCGCTATCTGAGGCAGACCTATTTGTATTTGCGAAATGGGGCTGTCTCTGCCAATTTACAATTTTTAAGTAGCCTAATGAACCAAAATGCCTCGGGATGCAGGTGGCTCGCCCGCCAGCCAATCATGGAGATGCAGCGTATTTGCTGCTTTACTGTTGGCACACGTTTCATGGGAAATATGTCTTTTTTTTTAAGGTGTAAATCTAATCTCCAGTCATACTAAAGTGGCATGATTGCATATTAAACAATCTGCTCCGCATTGGAAACCATTTTGGACTCACTCTGTTGGTCACAACCTCATATTAGGTAAATGGTTGTCACTGGCTTGTACAATTTTGGGTTGCATTGAAATCTAATGCTGCTTTCTACTGTGCGGTAGCTCTGCTCAAATCTCTTCACGCCTCAGTTTAAGGGGAATGGTTTAATTCACAATGGTATGTTAGAAATTACAAAAACCAGATCACACTAAAAATATCTGTTGATATGAGACACGCTAATAAGAATAATGAGATTGAGGATGTGACCAAGCTAACAAACCTAGCAACTGATAAGGATTTGAGGTCCAGGTTTTACCTTCTTAGTTCTGACTTAATTGCTTCATCACCATGAAGCAACAAGATCTGCATTCAGTGTGAACACAGACTACACTGTCAATGTGTGTGTGTGCGTGCACGTGTGTAAGCGAGAGAGAGAGCGAGTGTAACTATAAGTGCATGCTTACAATTCGTTTAATATTCTCTTTTATTCACTCTCCTTTTCTTTCATGTCAAGACGCTGTCAGATTGTGCATCTGTGAGGCTCTGTTTTTATGTGGCTTCCCAGCAGTTCACTAGTCCTCCTCTCTTTCTGTCTCATACCAACCACCCCTTTCAAAAAAGAAAAAAGAAAAAGTCTTTGACCGCGTCTTGTTCTCCCTCACTTGCTCTGCCTTCTCTGTCAACATATCCAGCACACTGACAAGAAGACCACTGGAGGTTATTTAAGAGGTAAAAATCTCACCTGGAAGGAGGAAAACTAATAGCAGTTTTGGAAGGGAAACTAAAACTCACATCAGCTCATTTTTATACACAGTCTCTCCACAGGTCACGGGTAAAACCAAATCAATCAGCACGGTGGAAGGCAACACTTGTTTAAAAATGACAACTCAACATGCAAATGCAATGCACAATACAAAGTCAAGAAATGCTATAATGTTTAAAAAAAAACAAAAAAAACTATCGGTAATAATAATAATAATAATACATCTATTTTATAATAATAATAATAATAATAATAATAATAATAATAATGCGATTGGCTGGCAACCATTTCAGGGTGTATCCCACCAACCACTATTTGTTTGTTTGTTTGTTTGTTTGTTTGTTTGTTTGTTTGTTTGTTTGTTTGTTTGTTTGTTTGTTTGAGCACTTTATATCTGTCATCTCTACATGGCTTTGCCTATGTAAATAGTATTATTTCCTATAATAGATATTTGAAGTCCTGATTTCAGTGTTGTTATTTTTAGTCACATTTTCTGAATGTTGTTGCTTCCCCGTTGTGGGGTCTCCTGCCAAACGCTCCGATCCAAATTGTTAGAAGGTATCTCTGATATGGATCCAGTTCCTTTGGTTTATCCAAATGGCAAAGATTTTCTTCTGGACTCTTTTAATAGAGAAAAAGCTTGATAAATCTGCTCCACCGGGATTATTTATCCAACCTACATTTAGTCCCACAAGTATAGACTTGTATATTTAGCACACAGCATTAACGTTATGTAAATATGCTCAGGCTCTTGTTAGATTTTTAAAAAGCAACATTGACTTGAACTGACTGTTAAAATTTGTATTAAAACAATCCCCAAAAAGTATGAAAATAGAATATGAAATGAAATCCTTGCTGGAGCTTCATTTTTCAGTTCATTGCTGGCAAACACAATTTTGACCTAATTGTCTTATCAGCTGATGGATGAAGGCGTGGCTCACCTGTCAGATTTGACAGGTGAGTCATGCCCTCTGCTGTCCATTCACCTCTCCAGAATGCTGTTCCAGGTTGTAGAGAGCATATAGGCTCCCTCATCCCTGTTGATGGTCCTCGGGCCCCGCTTGCGAATCTCAATGGCCTCCCTGATCCAACGCTGATGTTTATTTTCTTCAGTGGGGATGACTCTGGCCTTTTCCCAGTCCATGATGTGGTTTTCTCTTTTACAGTGATCGGTTATGGGATGAGGGAGCCTATATGCTCTCTACAACCTGGAACAGCATTCTGGAGAGGTGAATGGACAGCAGAGGGCGTGACTCACCTGTCAAATCTGACAGGTTAGCCACGCCTTCATCCATCAGCTGATAAAGACGCGTCACTATCACATCTGTGACACTCTGATGAAGGCGGAAGAAACCGCCGAAACATGTCAGGTAATGAACCTAAAACAATTTGTTTGATATAAAAGAAACCAGTGAAGCATTGCCTATTTATAATGTCCAGATAGATTTAGAATGACAGACGAGAACTAGAGAATACTCACACCACAAATGAGCCAGTTTACATATCTCCTGCGTGCACATGGTCTACACTACAAGGTGGCACTGCACAGCAGGGTGCATCAGCCGTGAAATTCATCTACATACGAGCGCACACGCAACTCCACATACATGTACAGTACACACACCTCAAGATGAGATTTCGACATTTTTAACGAGGCCATTGTTGCACTTCTCACGTTGAATATTCCTCAGTGGCTCAGTGAGGTGGTTACAAGCTCACCCTCGCACAGGCAGATGCAAAGCGAAAGAATTAAAAGGGCTTGCAGCGTTGGAGCGTTTCGCACATGTTTCTCAGACAGCAAGCCACATGCGGAAAGCGCTTGGAGAACTACACGACTTGCCCACCTCCATCAAAGTGGGATACAGAAAACTCTGCAAAGGGGTAGCGAGGTATGAGTAAAATGATATTCAGACAGCTGTTGTTAGAGAAGTAAACACACCACTACAGATTCAAAATATGTGAGTTGCTTACATTGCAATATATTTAAGTCGATTACAATCACCTTTGGCAAGGTGGAAGGAACTCAACATTTTTTGAAATAAATGGAATCTGAAATTTATTTAAGTACTGATCTGCCATGGCATCTGTCGTTCTTCAAATAACACACACACACACACACACACACACACACATCATCTTTGCATTCAAACAGCAGCAGCTGTCTTTCAAGCCACACAAACGATTTAATGCATTTTCTTTAGTGACGTACTGATGTCATAACAAATAGTATATAGCATTTATTGCGTAGGGGAAAAGTTTTCATCCTCATTATTATTGCTTCCATCTTCCCGCTGCTTCATTATCTTGTGATCCACTTATTCCCTGTCACCCTCCCCATCATTCTATCCATCTCTGGCGGCATTCTCGTCCTCACCGTGTCCTAGAGTGTCAAGTCACTCCGAGGGTAAGGCAGTAAGAGCTGAACAATTCAATGTCTTTGGCCTGCCAGACGCTCTTTGATGGAGCTGAAGTTATTGATTAAGCTGTCTGAGAGCTCCGGCCTTCCAAGCCCCAGACACTAGCTCTACCTCCATTTTCTCTTTCGCTCTCTAATTTGCTCGTTTGCTTATAAGACAAGCAGATTGTAGTCTGCCAAATACAATATGTGCCCCATTGTGTTTGCCTTAAGTGTCTTTTGGCCATAATTTGTCATTTGAATTACAAAATTTTCAGTGCTGCATGTCTGTCGCTTGTCTGAAAGCGGTAGGAGTCATCATTTTTGGGGAAATGTTTGGGATAATTGTCCAATTATGAACGGGATACAATGCTTACCCTCTTGCAGCCTTACCGACTATAAATTTTCATTAGAACACTTGCCTAAAAATGTTTCCACACTTTAGATGTTTTTTTTTTAATTGCTCCTCCAGTAGATTCTACTTCAGCACAAGTTCAAATTTCCTGGGTTGAAGTAAGTGGGTTGAAGTGTCATTTTCAATGGGTTGAGACACCTAATTAGATTAGAGTGCATTTTATATGAACTCTATGTTGGTAGTTAATGTCTTGAGACCAACAGTAAAGGGCTGGCTAAATGGCCAATTCAAATTTAAAGACAGCATGAAATGGAAAGTGGGCATTACTTGCCAATCACCTGAGAAAGAGTGCAACAGAGGTAAACAAGATGTTCGTTTTTTTCATAACTATTCTGTTCAATTTATTTACTTTGATCATGTCAAAATCACTTCCTGGGGGAAAAATTTCAAATTACTGCATTGGTTGTAGCCTTTTGCACAGTTTCGTAAATGCTGTCTGCATTTCTACTGCGAGCATCTCAGTCACTTTAAATGTGCTCTTGTGAAATTTATATGTTGATATATGGACCAAACATTACTGCCGGGCATGCACTGTCAAAGTGCTGTTGGTTAACAAATGCTGACTCAGCAGTTGCGGATGCATCGAGAGAGGAAGTAAAGGTCCTTTTAGTATATTTATCTATTCATCTATCAGTGACTGATGTGTTGCTAATACACATTCAGGCATTTTACTGGCAATTTTTGTTGTCTCTTCTGATTTGGGCTCTATCGAGACTTTGCAACAATTCACATTACACTGTACTTTGCTGTACACATTATATAATCTCTTCAAGTATCTATAAAAGCCTTTGCATTTTAAATGGCAGTGGCATTTTAATGCACTTGGTCAGCTTCAGAAAATTACTTCCTGGCATTAAAAGTCAAATTGGATACAGGAACAATTTCGCTTTTAAATCTGCTCCGTCTGCCATCCCATATCAAGCATCACAGGGAACCCGCTGCTGTTCTGAGTGGACACTGACTGTGTTGTCTTAATTCTCCAGCCTGCCTAATGCCTTACTTATGGAAACTCCGCACGAATAAGCCCAGTATGACACCGGTGAACTTTTGAGCTGTTGGAAAAGGTTCACAAAGTTTCCCTGCAGGATTCTTTTCTAAAATGTTTCAAGTTGATGTACAGCAAAAACAGTGGCAAGGACTTGAACTCAACTGCATAATCTAACCAGCAGTGACTGTCATTTGAAGATGGATTTGTATAAGAGAGAGCATGAGAGAGCGTGAGCGAGAACATGAGCGAGAGCATGAGCGAGAGAGAGCAAGAGAGAGAGAAATTAAATTTATACGTCATACAAGACGTTATGGGGAAAGGTAGTGGTTAGAAGCAAGAATTTGTGAGCAGCAGTATGGTTACATGCCAAGAGTGATGACAGAGAAGTACGGAGTAGGTCAGAAGGAGCTGCATTGTTTCTTAATAAATCAGAGCCTATGACATCGTTCCGGATCATGGTACTGCATGAGTGGCAACGAATTATGTTAGAACAGCACAGGACATGTATGAACGCTGGAGGACAGCAGTGAGGTATGCCTCTGATATGACTGGAAGAATTTAGGGTTGATGTGAGACGCATCAGGGATCAACTCTGAGCCCCTTCCGCTTTGCAATAGTGATGGCTCGACTGACAGATAAGGTTAGACTGGGAACCCTGTGAACCGTAATGCTTGCAGCTGACAATGTGTTCTGCAGTGAGAGCATGGAGCAGGCGAGGGAGCATTCGAAAAGGAGATGGAGATGAAATTAATGCAGAAGATGGTCATAAATGGAAAAGGATGACACTCTGACGACCTCTGACAAGAAAAGTAGAAAGGGCTGAAAGTCAGCTGTCATGACGGCATACACTGAACAACTCAAGGTATGTTGACGTAGAATCAATCGTTCTGATTAGAAAAGGTCACTTGCAAGCGTCATTAAAACAGATAGAATTGACATATTTGTCTTCATATTTGAACTTGGCCAAAAATATCAACAATAGGTGTCAATGTAATCAACAAAAAAGGATGTTTTGCTGCTGCACTACACATAAGCAGCTATAGCGGGTTCTTTGAGGTCATCATGTTGTGCTGCGTATAACTAAAGGCTACACATATTTAGTTGCGGTTTACTGATACAAGAAGCTAGATTTGTTGCGTGTCACTTTTCAGAATTCATGTCACCAAATTGATATGCTGCTGGTCTGTAAATCTCCTGAAAGGATGAATGATGGTTGAAGCAAATGAAGGGAAGGGAAAAGAAAAGAAGGCAAAAGAAGAGATCACGTTTGAATAACAGATGACAAGTATTAAAAGAATAGGGAAGGGTATTATTGCGATAATTCATTACAAACCAGGGGATGTACGTTTAATCTAAGCAATCGTGCGATGAATATTTGTGAAGCCATCACTGAAACTGTCGTGCACATGCTCCTGGAGATATAGCCTGCCTAAAAATCTGATTACTTCAAAGTATTTTCTGTCAAACTTGCTGTAGCGTTTAGATATTTCAGCCCTCAAAAGTATTGGTAGTTCATTTGGTTGTCAAAAAAGAAAGAAAAAAAAAAACACTTGAGCGACATCCTAAAAGACCTTTTCTCTGCCACAACTCGTTGAAAAGTCCAATGTTTCATTCTTTTCAAAGGCTTTAGACTATTTCATGCTTTTAATCATCAGAAAGATCATTCTATTTTTCTCCCCTTATCACACCTGACAACCGTGACTCATAATAACATCATGAATTATTCTTCCTTTATCGAGTCACCAAATACAGTTACAACAATCGACAACTGGCAACAATTCAAAGAAAATCTCGGTACATGTTTTTTCTTACGAGGTCGTGGAATGAGTACCATGAAAAGATCTCGCCCTGAGATGATGTGAGATCCATTTCGAGAAAGATTACAAAATCTTTTCCCTTGCCGTTTTTTTCCCCCTCCTTAGGCCACAGGCATTGAGCAACTGAAGCAGCATTGGCCTCCCATCAGCATCTACCACTGTGCTGATTGTCTGCTATTCACTGGATAAAGCCTCTCCACGATGGCTCGTTGAGATCTGCGGGATGCCAATAATGCCCTCAGGTCATTTGATATAAAACCTATGAAAAGAGTCTGCGTATAGGACACAACTTACTCCAGTTCGGCACCTCCTGACATTTTTCTCCTGTTTCCAAGAGAATGAATGAGAAAACGTACAGTGATGAGATTAATCCGGTATCATATTTTCATTTAATTTTTATTGATTTAATTAATGGACCGGGCAGCTTTTCTTTACACCCAAAAGTGTTGGAGGATTAAACATAAAGCTTCTCTAGGAAGCATGAATCTTGGATGGAATCTTGAATGATGGAAATAGGTGGTCACAATGACACGAAAACCAAATGGGTGACATAACGATCTCTGTCACCACTGCCAAAAACATGTAGAAATATTGTCACCTTGATTTTTATCTTTTTTTTTTTTCAGAAAACATGAAAATCTGAACCAATAAATGACTATTTTTGTGAACGATTCCCGGTTAAAAATGAATGTCTTTAACTTAAAGCAATTTTATCAAATCTTAAAGCTGAAAATAATTTCTGTCGAAATACGACTTAGGCCATTAGTTTGAAAGTGACCAAATGTAGAAATTGTGTGTTTTCAAAATCCTTGTGGTAAACGTTGCATCTAATTAGTCATATCCAAATGTAAATAAACCAATAGAGATTAAATAATCTTCAAACATGATCACAGTGTATGCAGGCAGATCGGCTGCGCTCTGTCAATGCTAGTCGGATATGTTCAAAGACGTCGAGTAGACACACAGCCGTCTACCGGCAAATTAAGAAAAACACACACGGATGTGTGCACACTTAAATAAGGAAAACATCATCATGCCTGCAGCAACGAACGGGTTTAATGCTGAAGTCAAGTAATCTACGATATCCAAACCAAGAGGGAAAATAGCCATTTCAGGCCAAACTAAACAGTGCATAATGATTAATGGTAAATATTTATTTATTAATATTTCCTTCCATGTTGACAATAATTATACTTCCAATTCAATGCTGTTGTGTACAATAATCGATTAGCAAAGTGTGGGCTGCATGCAGCTTGTTTCAAGTGTTCAGTAACTGATCTGAGATATTTCGAGGTAGCTGCAAATGGAAACAAACACAAGTGGATAAACTTGACTTGGGTCACTTACATTTTGGTAGATTGAATAGATGCATTACTGATCTAGAGGGACATTGGTCAACCTGCATTGTTAATCCAGAAACCCCCACACATATGGGGTTTTAGCATTCCAATGTTTACAGAGGCCAAATGCTCGGTGCAAACGCGGCTCTGTGAACCCGACCGCTGTGTGAAGTGTTTTGACTCACGCACCAGCGGCCACTTCTTGATCACGTCATGAGTGTTAGCGATACATTGATGTTACAGCTTGTGAAAAGGCCGAGGGGGTGACATCATAACCAGTGGTGCATGACTACATGCAGCTGATGTGTAAAGATACTATCATTATGACCCCTGTGCATGATCAGCAATTGCAAAGGTCACTCCCGATTAGCTCATATATCAGAGGCTGGAGAGGACGGAGGATGGGCGATGAGAGGGCAGCTATTGGATATGAATATGAACAGTTGTCTTCTGAGTCACAGATCAGCTGGACAGAGGTGTTGGACTCTTGAAATGTCTTGGTGGGATTATTACAAAAAAGGAGGAAATAGGGTGGGCAGGTCTCCTCATATGCTGGATGTGGGTTTGAGTTTTGGTCTGGCAGCCAGTCCAGGGTTTGAGGATCTGTGAGTATGGAAAATGGATGGAACCAGCATTTGTGGCTTTGTTGCTTCTCGGCATGATTCATTAACAATCAATTACACATAATTCTTAATGATTCATTAATTGTAATGCACATCCCGAGTTAATCAATATCTCTAGTGTGCATCCCACATTGTAGTCCAGACGTTTAAGTCTAAATTGATTCATCAATTTTTGCTGGTTAGCAATTATGCTAATCGTGTGGAATTAGATAAGCCTAACATTAGTATCCACATGTCTTTACTGCGTCTTATAGCATTGCTGCATTTCTCGCGCCTGCAATTATGTCGGGTAAAAAACCACAATGGCTGGCTAAGTGACTGCAAATGTCTCAATAAAACAAAACGGGAATTTTCAGTTGCATTTGGCATGTGCATTGATTTCCATTAGTCTGCTTCCACAATTTAATTGAGAATTTTCTACCCTGCCATCTAAGCTAATTATGCTGTATTAGTACAGTAAAGTCGTATTTGATGTAAATAATTGAAAATATTGACCAACAAAAGCCTAGTTTATCCCTAGTTGGAATATTTAAAGGGATTAGATAATAACAAGGCTGGTTGAAAAGCCCGTGTTGATTTTTATATGTATTCTATTTTAGCCATCTCATCCTCTTTGATTAGTCATCATCAATGTGGAGATTTTTTATTTAGTCAAAAATTGACTGATTGGTGGCTGAATGTTTTTGTTACGGCCTTGGCCGTAATTTGTATTGTGTTGTTAGTTGCATGATTTTATGTTTTCTGTTAATGGCAGATAAACACAGGACACAATTGACAACAGAGATATCCAATGCATTAAGAAAACCACAGTTCTAATTAACAAGATAGCTAATCAAGTTGAATCATAACTAACTTTTGATTAACAGATCAGTCAGGCAGAGCAGATTGAGCTGATCAAACTGGCTGCCAAAACAGACTTTCCAAATTGCCTCCCAGGTGAGAGTCTGGATCCCCCCCATGGAAGTGATTCATATATCAACCAGGCCCCATGTAAGGAACATGCTGTATCTCGGCTGCCTTTACAGAGTTCTGTTTCTAGGAATAGAAAAGCTGTGGTGTGCTAACAGGGTGACGCCAAAGCTTTTAACATCTGAGATGTTTAACAGGAAAAAGAAATGCCTCGTTTCTCTGGCGAGCGGTTCAGGATCACTATGAAGTGAGGAGGTGAGGGGGGAAAAGTGAGTTCTTTGATGATGTGTGTTTAACATCAGCATGCTGTGACTTTGAAAGTAGTTAGCAACTTTGACCAACGGAGCAAGTGAAAGGAACATGACAACTACCAAGTAAACACCCGGGGGGGGGTGAGGGGAGGGGGAATTTTTTTTTGAAGTTTCCGAATGTTATTCTTGTACAAATGCCCGGCAAATGTTCACACAAACAGGAATGGAAGCACCATAGGAGGTCTAACAAATAGTATCAAAATTTTGGTGTTTAAAGACATTTGAACACAACACATTGCAGCAATTTAATATAAGTGAAACTCGTCATTTTTTGTACGATTGCATTACACTGCCACCCGGTGGCCTAGTCTGGCCTAACGCTACTACGGTGTTGTGTTTCACCATTTTGGAAAGTTAATGTGTATGGAATATTCCATGTTTAGTGGAATTAACTGTTTTTCATGTGAAATATTTTTTAATATTTTGTCAGAGGACGTGTTTGAGCAAAAATATTGCTTTGTCTTGGTTAGAGGTTATGGTTAACGAGAGCAGCTTTACTCCTGTGGCTTGCATGAGCAAATAAACATGCAAATAAAATCTTCCCCCTTTAAAGTGGCAGTGGTGAGAGAGAAAAAGCACAGTTGTGTTTTTGTGATCTGTTTTTTTTTATGTTCAACTTGACATTTTCATATTGATCAAAGCAAGATAAAATATTATTTCCAAAATGTCAAACGACTATTGAGTCAAACTCAACTCGCAATTTAAGTCATAAGCTGTCACCAATCTCAATAGCTTTTCGCTTTGTGCTAGGGTAAAAAAAGATAGTGAAGCAAATAAAAATTGTATGGCGGAACGTTAACATGAACATATGATATGACATGTTTGAGGTCATAAGTGAGCTGAAGCTGAGCCTACTTGACTTTGGGATAGAGGCTTCCCCAGGCGAACAGGTCGCTAGCCAATCACAGGGCACATATGGAAAACCAACATATCACACTTGAATTCACACCAACGGGCATTTTAGAGACTTCAATGAACCTAACAAGCATATTTTTAGAACATGGTGAAAGTAAGGCGGTGGACTCAAGAGAAAACCCCAGCAAGCATATCAGAAAAATGCAAACTTGACAGTTTATACTGCATAGAGGTCCCACTCAAGTCTCTTGGAGTACGTACCCCCCCAAACAAAGAAAACCAAAAGTTTAGAGACATTTGGAGTAAATGCTTGTTCTATTTTTGATCATTTTGAGCAGTTACATACAAGTGGAGAAACCATAAATGTGCAAATAACGTGAGAATAAAATGAAACAATCCGACTGCGGCAGAACATATCGGATTGTGACTTAATTATATGGCAAGACTGCACACGTGCTAATCTAATGAGTGATATATAATTCAGCAGTACTGCAGAGTAGTTATTAGGGAATAATTACATCTTCCCAAAGATGAGCTTGTTGGTGTGCTGAGTCACCGTTGACAGATGATTTTTCACACCGATCTCCTCGTCCCATTTTGTGACCGTAAATCCCAGGTAAAAAAATGTCCACGCTCTAATTAATCACAACTTCCAATCAAAACGCATTAGTGAGGACAGCAGACATAAAAGCAAATCAATGGGACCGACACAAATGCAATTGCCTGTACGTAACACTAAAATGAATACTCCGACATGGCCGCGACAAAGATTCCGACGCAGAACAAGCTGATAACGCGGCGAAAGACATTTGCAGAAAAGGACTGAGATGAAGAGTGGGCCAAATGAGCTAAATAAAAAGGTAAAGGTTCACGCCTATTTGGGAACGGGAGAGGGAGGATTTGAAGTAAGAGCTCGAGAAAGGAAGGAAGGAAGGAAGGAGGAAACGGGGCAGGAGTCGCTCAAAAGGATGAAAAACATGAGAGAAGGATCCAGAGAGAGGAAGAGCAGGACTTGGAGAAAAAAAACATTAAATCAGACGCAAGTGGAGGAAGTCATTTAGTTAAATTTAGCAGTCGTTTAGAAACGACAGCTAAGCTCAGCACCAGCTAGCGGATGCCAACGCGTGCTTGCCGACATCAACGTGAGGAAACGAGTGGAGAGGGTAGGAAGGGAAGGATGCAGAGAGGAAAGGCGACAAGTGGAAGAGAAGGCGAGGAAGTAAATGACAGAAAGGGGAAAGGACACAAGGGAGCAAGTAAGGGAAAGAAAGGAGTTGAGTAGAATGGAGAAGAAAGCAAAAAGCGGAACGTGAAGGTGAGGAAAAGAAAGGCTGACTGTAAAAGAGGAGGTAGAAAATAGGAGGGAACAAAAAGTGAAAGGAAATGAAAATGGGTGAAGAGCTGTGCGACTTCTCACCGTTGAGTCTCAGTCAGTGCAGTGACGTCAGCTTTTTAACAGGATTGGTGTCAAATCTGGCCTCCCTCCTGTTTCTAGCACAGGACGTTTATTGCGATTTGTTTTTATGCCTTTACAATATAATTTGCTGATCTCTAGGATGAACAGATGACTCATCAAAGATCAACAAATAATATTATAGTGCTATTTTTCATAAATGCATTACAAATTTGGGGTAATGTGTTTTGTTTTTTGGGTGGGTGGTGTGAAGTCACCACTGAATCAATCAATCAATCAATCATCAAAAGTATAAAGCGGCTTAACAAAAATCTTAATAGGCAAAGGACTGTCACTTACTGAAGCCCAAAACAAACGTAACCAGAGAAGGAAGTGTAGAAGTTTAAACCAAATTCACTCTTTGCTGTAAATGATAATCGAAGTGTTAAGCTTCACATGCACAATCTCGACAAAATTTATGCAAAGCCTAATGTAGAGGGCAATTGGGAAACAGTTTGTTTCTCTGGTGAGCACACAGGAGGACCTCCTGTACACACTTACAAATGACAAATCACTTTTCCCCGAGAAAGAAAATGACCGGAAAGGGTATAAATACAAGAGGCCAAATTGCCTTTATTATGAGATGTAACCTAACCACTGTTGTAATTAGGCCCAGGGCAAAGTGAGAAATCACAGCAAAGAGATGGCCATTCCATTACAGCCAAGTGTTGATGGCCATCTCATTTCGAGCAGAGCAACCAAGAGCCACATTAGCAGTTCAGGCAGACATTTTGCTGCAATGCAAACACCGTGTGACAGTCCACTGGATCAAACTTTACGGGTTATGTCAATAGAACATTAAGCAGCCATTGACTTGTCATTATTTGTATGAAAACACCCAACCAGTATTTGCAGCCAAGGTTGTGTCACATAAGGTTAGAGTTATCGATACAGAAAAAAAATGTGCAGAGGATGTAGATATTGTTGCATCTATAAATGAGACCTTTCAAGAAATAAGTTTTAGAATCACAAGGTCACATCAAGCCGAATGGAGATAAGCTGTAATGTAGTTGCAATTTCATCACTAGCACATCTTTTATGCATTTATGAATGTACGCAACAGATTACAAATATTAGTAAGCATATCAACCGTATTTTCCGGACAATAAGTCGCACATTTTTTTCATAGTTTGGCCGGGGGTGCGACTTGTACTCAGGAGCGACCTGTGTGTAATTATTAACACATCATTAGATAATTTCACGTTATTTTCACACAAAACCAAATTTAAGTATACAGGATTATATTAGTTTCTGTTTTTGTTGTAATAGTGTATAATGTCATTTGGTAAAGATTCAAATCTGTCTTACATTTGCAATTAAAATGGAATTCGGAGGCCAAGACTAAGAATGTGATGAAAAAAAAAAAAAAGGGTATCATCCGATTCGTCGATTAAAAATTAAAAATCGACAGAATCATCAATTGGTAAAATAATTGTTGGTTGCAGCCCGAGTTGATATACTGTCTTGAAAAGCTTCTTTTGCGTGGGTGTTGGTGCATGGACGGTACAAAGGTGCCGAAACTCGTTTTTGTCACAAGCATCAGGCAGCAGCTAAGACCAAGTCTTAGATAATGTCTTATTGTGTGCTTCCTCTCAACCATTAAGAGATTACAGACATGTAGACACAGTCTCTTCCTCTCTCCCCATTTACCTCCAAATTTCTACTCCCACCTGTCACCCCACCTCACCCACACTCTTATCTCATTTTTTCTTCTGAATAACTCATTCTCTCACAACGCATACACTCAACCTCCTGCTATTCCATATCGTTTACCAACATGTCCTTTATATTCCCCAGACATCATCTACTCTCTTCCCTATGCTGTAAAAACTTGAAAAGTGGACGTTTTAGTCCAGATAGAGCCACTACCAAAACACACACAGACGCACACATTGCATTCTCTCTCCCCAGACGGTTCATAGTCATTGGGGTGACATTTTTTATTTTGCCAGCGACATCTGACATTTAGATGGGGAGAAACTGGAGAGGACAAAATGACAGCTGAAAGTCATAATGAAATAACAACTAAGGCAAATGTAAAGAATGTGTGCGGCGGAAGGTGATTGGGAGGCGGTTGGAGACTGATTGACAGAAAGGGGAAGACATTTTTGGAAGGAGAGAGACGGGGGATAAAAAAGGATAGACATGGATGGGAGGTGGAGGACACGAGGGGGAAATGAAGAGACCGACGGAAGGGTGTACATAGAGGGCAAACAGTGACAGGAGAGTTATTTCACTGCTCATATAGACATCACAATGAAAATGCCAACAAGCTAATCAAAGGACTGCAAAGAGCAGAGAGAGAGAAGGGGAGAGAGACCTCGAGTGGAAGCGCGGAGGAGAATAAGCAGAAGTGAGGAGGAGGAAGTTTACGAGAGGGGAAGTACAAGGAGGGATGAAGCGCCGGACAGGGGGAAGAAAAGAGTTGGGAGTCGTTAAGAGAGGAAGGACAACAGGGAAAAATGAATGAAAACATGAGGAGTGATGAGTCATGAAGGGAAAAGCTGTAAAAAAAAAAAATATGGCAGGGGGGAGAAAAGAGATCATCTAAAAAGTGTGAGGGGCAGAATGCGAGGGAGGTAATGTGGTGCGAAAGAGAGGAAGTGTTTCTTTCAAGAGGTGCTGCTTTAAAGTGAAGAGACGGCAAAGTGCAAGGAAACATCACAATACACAGTGTGTGGGAATAACACTCGCAAGCACAATGCTGGATTGTCTGATAGTACAAAATGTACAGAGAACGCAACTGGTATGACCCACTTATGTATCGTCCATCTGATTGTTCGCTTTTAGAACAGGTTGGAGTCATATTTCTGCCTTGCTGGTTTTATATACATGTGTTTATAGTCTTCCATGCGTATTGTACAAGTTTTAGTTGGTCATTCCGTGCTGTACCTATCAAGTTATGTACTTAGCAACCGTTGTCAGGAAATATCTCCATAAATAAACTTTTACAGTATTTACATTCATACAGTAATTATGTGCCCGTGTCAGCACCCCTGCAAATGCATATGCTCAAACATGGTAGACATTAACTCTTCCAAATGTTATATTTTGCAGAAAAATCTTTAACATTAATTGTGTAATCTGAAGAAAGTTAAAATGATCAGTCGATTACTAGTTATAGTACAATGATAGCGATTAAAATATACTTTCAGCAAAGCAACAATTGGTGACTTAAAAACGCCAACACACGATTAAAATGACAACTAAATGTAGCAATGTGTTATTGTTTTTCGCTGCCACCTCCTGCTGATACAATGATTGACATGCAACTGGACCAATAATTGTGTCAACAGGTAGTGAAAAATTGGCCAATAACAGTACTGCAAGAAGACCAGAAAAATGCAGGTCAGAGTGGAACAATACATGTCGATTGATGTTCTCAAAAGTGAGTCAGACACTTAACAGATCTTGAAAGGCAAAAGGCATTGCAACTAATGTTACTGAAATTTTATATAAAGCCCAACTTGTCTTCGAGAGTGCCTGTACTGAAATCACCCCTAGCGCTGGTAATTGTTTTACTTGTCATTTAAAAAAAATTTTTTAGCAAGTTTCTACAAGAACAAATTTCATTTCAAGCAAGCGCTCAATCAGATATGGTTTGTTGTCAAGATACTCATTTCATTCCATGTTTTATCCTTTGTGTTTGTGATTACAGTTTTGTGCCTATCTGAAAGCAAATCACAGTGAGCATCCCATTTCAAAAACATAGGCTTAGAGGAAAACAGTGTGTGTTATTTGGCCATCACTTGTCAAACTGTAAGCAAGCATGGTTTAGATTTAATGGCCTGTAAAGGACAAAGCAACAAAGTGTTTGTGTGAGCTTGAGATTGAAGGTTGGAGGTGTGTTTTGTTTTGTCTTTTTTTGTTTTTGTCCAGACATTTCGTGGACAGCCTCTTCGGCCTTTTGATATGTAGGATTAAACAACTGTCACAAGATATAAAGGTGGGGACGTGCATGCATGAATCTTTTACAATTTTTTTCTTTATATAACAATTTTTGAGACTGTCGCTCCCATTCCATCTTCATCTCTTCCTGAACCACATCCCCTTTATGCTTTACTCGCTTCTCTCCCGCTCTCCATCATCTTTGACAGGGTGATAATACTCAGGCTTTAGACATCAGTGGGGCATGAAAACCCCGAAAGCTTCCATTTTAACGGATATTACTTTTTTTTTTAAGTGTTTGAAATCATTCCCCGGCACACATCCATCAATCTACGTTAAGCTTATCCTGTTCAGGGTCATGGGTGGCCTGGAGACAACTGTATCTCAGCTGACTTGGGGTGAAAGGTGAGGTACATCCTGGACTTCAGGTCACCAATAAATCATAGGGAGCGACAAACAAGCATTAACGTGCATTATTTCTTTGTTTAATTTAACATCATTTCAGGAAAACGTTAGCATGATGTTAGCATAATTGTACATCTTCAAGAACACCACACGCAAGCAGCAACACTTTAATAACTATAGTATGCCACGTCCGTTTTCTTGTCCTCTGGACCCCTAAAACTCTTTGCAGTCCCTTCTTGTAAACACACAACCTTTCTCGATCGCCTCCCCAAAGTCGGCAAATCCGTCACTTAGCCACGTAGCCCAGTCTGTATCACAAGCGATTCAGTCAGCAAGCTAGTCATTCAACTTAACAACCTGTCAATCATTTTGTCAGCAAATCTGCTGAAATCCGGACAGTCAGGCAGACTCTTCCTCTTCCATGTGGGAACACACATCGTACCACGGGACCTTCTCAACAACGCCGCAAAGATGTTTTCACAAGCTAACATCTATTAACACCATCCTGCGTTTTCGCCTTGCCTCCATCTCTCTCTATCTCTCTCTATCTCTCACGGTCATTCCATTATCTCCTCCTTCACTTTGTGTTTGTTATTTGTTGTTGTTTTTGGTTTTACCGTGTCCTCTATCGGTTTAAGACTGCTAGCGACCATTACCGATCATTAAAAATGGATAAAGTATGACAACACACTTGGAACGATTGCCTGTGGCTTATACATTTGTATGGAGATTTACGCTACACACACACATACACACGTTCAGTTCACAAAACAACATGGCTGCTAATGCATTAAAATGATCACATAACGCCTCCAACAATAAACACTTGTTTTATGCACGTGCTCCTGAGAGTGGAGTGCACCATGTACACATGGGCAGGTGAGTATATTTTCTTGATCATCTACAGGGAGCATCATCATCAATTTCACTGGGCTGTTCTGTACTCTCCTTTTGGTGTTGAGTCGCAAATGAAGCTCAACTTCCTCTTGCTGACATTGCTTTTGTTTGGCCAACAAACAAGTTGAGTAAATCTGTTGCTTACTTGCAACCAGGTATTGTACTCGATTTTGCCTTGAGGGCTTCAAGGCATGATTAGTCTAACTGGCTTCCTTCTACATTTTACTTTCGGCTTGTTTGTGCACACAAAAAGCAGAGAAATCCACACCACTTCAACAAAGACATTTTTGTAAACAAACAGACAACACTCATTCAAACATAGTCCATCTTGTCGCATGACATGAATACAACATGCTCAGTTACATCTTGCGTGGATGCACTCGGAGCAGAAGATGCGCATAAAGCTTTACATGGTCATAGACTCATTCATGCACTCATGCGCACCTGCACGCGCTCATACACAAATACACACACACACACAGACACACACAAGCATTCATGCATCAAACAATCCTGTAACTATTCCCTTCCAAAACCCACACACAGATCCAAACCTGACCTCAAGCACTTCGCCTTTGAAGATCGAAGCAAACACTGACGCTTACAGACTGCTTGTCCTTTAAATGATTCATCTTCTGTCAAAGTTTCACACTAACAACACACTTTGCAGTCCACTGACATAGATAATGTGGGAGACAGCCGCTTCAAAATACCAGAAAATTCGGGTAAGTGAAGTCCAGGTAAACTAAATAAAAATCTGCATGTATTTAATTATTTATTTATTTATTGTTATTTACTCAATTTATTTATGAATATTATTATTATTTAAATTTATTATGATATTATTTATGATATTTATACTAAGCGGTCCAATTGAGGATATGGCAGTAAAGGTGCTGGTCAATAACCACCAATATAGAGATGCTGAGGAACAACAGAAATCTTCTGCGAACCCGGAGTTTAATAATTACTGTCGCTCCGTGTATTTCCATCTGCATGTTTCACCGTCTCGCTTTCTCCCTAAAATCACATTAATGGGTGAAAGTAGCTTCTGCTTCTGCTGACTCATTGCTTTGAAATGGAAATGTAACTTATTGCCTCCATATGTGGCAAGTGCAGACACACGCGCGCGCACACACACGCACACGCGTGCACACGCACGCACATGCGCACACACACGCGCGCGCGCACACACACACACACACACACACACACACACACACACACACACACACACACACACACACACACACAGCATAGGTGTGCTGAGAGTGTTTCACTCCTACAAACACATGCACACACACGCGCACACACACACACACGATGCCCTAAAACCATGGGACTAAGTGCGGGAAAAGCTAAAATAACACTAAAGTGACATTAACAGACACATTAGCCTGCTTAATGCTGGCCCGCGAGCCAGCCATTACCCTACAGCTTACATCAAATGCCACGCTAACAAAGAGGCGAAGCAAGACGGCTAAAGCAGCAAAAGTGCTTCATGAACAAGCACATCAGCCCTCGCCTTCAGCAGCACCGAAAACTCTCGCGTTCAAAGCTGCAAGATGATGCCGCTGTACATAAAATCACATACAAAATGGATCCAAAGTGTCTTTTGCCAAAGCACCGACTCCATATCAGGTCTTTGCAGCTGACCCCACACGCTCATCACTTGATCAGTAACTACCAAATGATTTTTATCTGTGTTATTTCAGCTAGCCGCCCCCAGGACAAGTCACAGGAGTGGAACGGTGTGTTAGAATGTCTGACCTCATTGACAGCTCGGGCTCTCATTTGTGTGCAAATGACAGTACTTAGCACCTTTACACATCATGAAATGGATACACCAATGACTGCACCAGATAAGATATCCATATGTTCTCGGAAAGTCTTACAAGTGTGCGCAGTAGCCACAAGAACAGCTGTTATGCTCACACTCAGAATTATCCCCTTCAAGTGTTTCTGTCAGTTGACTGTAATGCATGTGTCATTTTTTTTTTTATATTTAGTATACTTGGAATTATTTGGTGCTATTTTTCTCATTTAAAAAACATATTACAATTTTTGAGGAGTTTTTGGAGGCAGCTTGAAGAGATCGATGGTTTCTCTTTATATTTTAAGTTACAAGCGTGAGCAAGGAGTAAATTAAACTTATCAGTTTATTTGATCAAATGGAAGAAATCAATCAACAAGCCATCACGATATTAAGGGAACTGAAGTACAAAAACATTTTAGTTTATATGTCCTGAGAGCATAGTAAAAACCTGAAAAATGAAAACAATTTAGTGAGAAATCGGGAATGTGTTAGCAAAGCAGCAAGTCATTAAAAATACAACAGCAATAAAACACATTGATAATTTAGTTGAGTTATGAAAGGTTTGTGTAGTAAACAAAGACCAAGAATACACATATAAAAAGTAAAAGACCGAATTATGTGTAATACAGGATGAACCTGAACATTAGAAGAGTGTCGACATCAATCTATGATCCAGTTGCACTTTTATTAACTGTAATTTGTTACACTGGCAAACAATGTCCTCACTCCTGATTAAATTTTTTCATACCTGAGCTGAGTCACCTGATTTTAAGTATCCTAAAACTTAGTTCGATCCAATGGAAGGCTATGGGTAGAAGCTAGATCAGACAGACAGACATGAGCTCAATTAATTTTGGCCATCATAACAAATTTAAATAATTATTTAGAAGCATGTGTCTAAATTAAATGTATGACTCAATGCAGCTGCATAATTTATGGGTGAGTGTTCAACTCCGCTCATCTAAAAACAACACTATCGATTAATGCCGTTGTCAAGAATGCCGTTACATTTGTTAGATTTCGATATGAATGTAACATCTTTAAACGTTTATGCTAAAGGATTCGCTCAGGCAGGTTAGCAAAACGTTTCAACATCTTGCTCCTTAGCAAGCCCCAGATGAGAGAGGAAGCTTTTGGCCATTCTGAATACCGCCCACTAGCGAGAACTGCGGCTGCGGAGCACAAACAAGCTGCTGCATTCAGTCAGCTCGAGTAAAAAGGCCGATGACATCTTGTTGAGCTATGAGTCCACGCATGACTTCGATGTGCAATCAATTCATTGCCAAAAACACAATTGTCATTTTTTCACGCCAGAATCTATTGCAGCTATCAAAGCTGTTGTGAGAATGAATGATGGCACTTGTTTATTAGAATTGGTAAAACACACCATAGCTGTTGATGTTCTGGAGCAATTTGTCAAATTGAATTTGGATATTACTTTTCATGGCTATCTTGTAGCCACACGGACGAATCTTTCATTACAAACGCCAGTCGAGAGGTTCATTTCATGCTTATTTTTAGAGCTGGCTGAGTAATCCTGCGTTATGAAATAACCCTCCGCTCCCACCGCACTGAGGCGTCGACACCAAAAAGCTACAAGAGAAACAGCAACAAACTGCAGTGTCAAAGAAGCAACATTAAAAGCTCCCCGCTAGCCAATTACAACAACTTTCAGGCTCTTGATGTGTGCTTGCAATTTGCAGCTAGCTAGACATAAATTTGGAGTTTTGGACCCGTTTAGCAGACTTTTCATTTTGATGTTGAAGGTATGCAGACATTGCTTCAAGGCAAATTGGACTATGTACTTCCTGTCAAATTTCAGTGAAAATCCACAGGGGGTGAGCATTTTCGTTGACGGAAACACAACAGAATCTGCTGGTTGTCATACGGCATTGACGACAAATATTAAACATTGGGATTAATAACAGATGCGATAAGCCCGCTTGCCGAGCCTTCGGGCCACCTCGTAGTGTTTCCCTACAAATTTGAGGTATAAATTCAGGATGGACAGGGTTATGATGTCATTATTTAATTCCAGACATTACTAGCAGAGCAGTACAAGATGGAAAAGTCATTTGTGATTAATCGTGTCTGCTGAGGAATACATTTTCATTTTCTCTCTCACTTTGTCTGTGGCTCTGTCCCAATCTCTCTTGCTAACATCCTTGCTCTTGCTCTCTTTGTCTTCACACACAACCAACTCTTCCTACGTTATAATCTACTCTATGTAGGCCAAGGCTCTTTTAAAACTTCTGTCAAAGGACTCATTTGAAAGCTAGCACAAAGCAGCAATATGTCTAAGAGAGTCATTTGTCATTGGATGCTCAAAGTCTCCTACATAAGAATTGCAATGTTACTTTTCAAACATTTTATAAAGTACATGTATTGTGGCAACGTTATTAATTAGTCAGAAGTTAGGCTAGACATCTTAGGCATTCATTCTTCAACTTCCCAAGACATTTTTGAAAACTGCGTGCTTTCAACTTTTTGGCTACAATTTGGGGAGACTGCTATTGGGCCCCAGTGCATGAGATCCATAAAAGCATGCTTAGATGAGTTAGACATGGAAGAACCTGAGTGCAAGGCCCTCAATTGGGTCCAACATCACTGACGTCTGACTGTCCCAATACATTTGTTCTCATTGTGACTTCCAAAAGGGTTGTGCATGCAAACAAAAACTGGCACAAACTGGGGGGGGTTCTGCTTGTGTAAATATTTTAAGAGGTTGTAAACATAAGATGCCAGCTTGATTCTAATATGTGTGATTCAGAGTGTAAATGGAATTTTTTATTTGCATTCAATTCAGTGATTCTTTCACATACCACTAGAGAGTGCCCATCGACCATTCTTTAGGAGTCACTGTGCTTAAGTGAACCATTCTGGTGTGAATCTGATTTGTGTGGATATATTTGTCCTTAAAAGAAAAATGAACAGGTGTTAAACAAGTGGGACACAGGTAATTAGTAATAGTTGATGCAAGGCAGAAGGCCCTAGCCTTCTACACGGTAAAATTTTCCAACACTTCTATTCAGGATTATTCAAGTGTTGTAATTCTAGTGCTAGTGGAAAACAGCAAAGCCAAGTGAGTTTATTCTTGTGAGAAGAATGCTCAAGTACAGACAATAATTTACTCGAAGAGA
The DNA here is from genome assembly GCF_024217435.2 of Syngnathus scovelli. Classification (NCBI taxonomy): domain Eukaryota; kingdom Metazoa; phylum Chordata; class Actinopteri; order Syngnathiformes; family Syngnathidae; genus Syngnathus; species Syngnathus scovelli. The sequence continues at coordinate 16,372,665 of NC_090850.1, forward strand.
TGGCACACTCTTACTGCGCATGAACAAGCAAGGTTTTACTTGCTTTTCTTCTACAACCAACTCATTGTTAGATTTGTTGACTTTCAACTACCATACAAGGAAAAACTGCGGCAATGTCTCAGATCGAGATTACAATCATGGGCCATGATGACGTAAATTGCAGAGCTTCATTAAAATGGTGTATTGTCTGAGGAAATGGCCCATTGCTGATTTTCACCTGGGCCCATTGCTGAAGTTAGCAAGTAATTAAATGCGTGCTGAAATGTTTGGATGTTACCATTCGTAAGGCACAGACAAATGAATGGATTGTTACACTGTAAAGATCACGCCCACTAGTGAAGTTTTCCAACCAAAAAAGCTCATTACCAGCATATCGATACAATACCATAAGAGTTATTTTTATGTTGACATTTGATCATTTGTTATCTGTGAATTTTAATGCCACTAGGGTTGTGAAAGTTTCTTGACTTTTCATAACATTTTAAATGACATTTCAAGACAATCAATAATTAGTCGCATCTTTGAATTTAAAGTGCATCATCCACATTTAAAGGTGGTGACCATCTGGGGTTTGCGGACACACCAAATGAATTATTGCAATCCCCCTTCTGTCTTTCCAGATGTCTGTTTGCCCTTTAATTTCCTTTAAGTCCATCCCATGGTGGATAACTGTTAAATAAGTAAATGTAGCTGCTGATCTGCAGTAGAGCAGTGCAATAGGTTGACTTCACTTTTTTTTTGTTCATTATAATATGGAACACAAACTAATCTGATTGTGAGGCTTTGCAATGTTGAAGGGGGTAAAAGCTGATCAACAGTGAGGGAAATATGTGCATCAACGTGTCAGCACAGATTGGGAGATGAATCACAGCTGAATGGATGGCAGAAGTTGCTTAATTCGTAAACGGCTTAAACGAATCAGCAACATGATCGTCAATGTGCCAATCTCTCACATTCAGTGATGTAGAATGGCTTGGCAAAGTCAAGCAGTGGTGCGATCAAGACCGGTGGACACGGAGCACTTCATCAGTCCACCAGGCTTGTTCTGAGCCATTGGAGTTGTTGATGCACATGGAGGCTAAACAAGTCAGCGTATGTAACAAGCAGTAGTGGGAATTTCCATCCATTTTCTGTATCGCCTGTCCCTACGGGGGTCGAACCCTTTCCCAATTTGGAGTGCTCAGCCTACCGTGCATGTTTTTGGGAAGTGGGAGGAAACCGGAGTGCCCGTAGAAAACCCACGCAGGCGGGGGGAGAACATGCAAATTCCACACGGGGAGGGCCGGAGGTGGAATCGAACCCGCACCCTCTGTGCTAGAACTGGGAGCGTATCTTTGACCAATTTTTGATGAATTTTGATGTCAGCATTTTTCCGTCTCTGAATGGTTGGTCAGGCAAATGTTATTTTCTTAAATTTGAACAATTTTATTTTCATGTTTTATGTTTTTGTTAGCCTGGATAAATATTGTTTTGGAACTGCTCCAGATGCACGTAGCACAGTTGCATGCTATTATATTCCATTTTTCTATAGTACTGCTGGTCGCTATGATTGGACGGTGATAGTGGTGCTATTAAGTGGTAAATTAAATGTCCCCACCCCCCACTGAAGGCCCATTGCAAAATGCACAGCACAAATTGCACTGGGAACAAGCCATCCTGTTTGTAACGTCACTGAAAAGGATAAGCGAGGGGTATAGGGGCCACCCCTATACTTTTACTGACATCTTTTTTTTGGGAGGGGGTTTGCATCTCAACAAAATTGTTAATCACAGTTCACGTATCCGTAGTGAGGCTATTAAAACCATTTCACTTCCATATTACACACGTCAGAGAAAACAGTTAAAAATACCACATGGGCTCCCTCCGGATCAATATGAACGTGCATAAACTGACGTTGCCCAGCCGATCTGGGGGGACGTCGCCATAGAACATTTGCTCCTATAGTGGCAGCCTTTTTGTGACAGGTTGCTGCATGCGTCTGAGAGAAGATGACAGTGACAGGGATGGAGCTGGCGAGGCAAAGAACAGGACAGAGAAGCCATTGACGAAAACAAGTCAGTTCCCTGCACCAAAAGGAGACCGTTAACACTTTCCTCCCACCGAGCTGCATCCATGTTGGTCACCAACTTCCCACTAGCACTACAAGCAGCGATAGCACTGCAGGCCCGCTGACACGGAGCATCCATCCCCTCTGAGAGAATCTCCACCGCAACAGAGACAAACTCCAGGAACACGGGAACCAACTTCCCAGATGTGTGTAAGTTGGACTGTTGTGTGTGATTTTACAGTCAGCTGTCCCCCACCGTACCCCCGGAGCAGAGGTGCACATTTGGGATAACAGCACGGAGTGAGGGCTGAAGTCTTCAATGATTCATTTTTGAACTACTTTAACGCAATTAAGGTGAATGTGACTTCCAAGATGAGCACTGTGCGCGCACACACACACACGCACACTCCCTCACACGCACATTTCTGTGCATGCACACGTCGTTCTTTAGGGGTGGGAAACTCGCCATGCCGAACACGCACGCACACAAGTTAGGCATGGCACGATCTCGCTCCGACTTGCGATTATTTGAGCGCACACACACAGACTTAGGAACTCACCCCCGGAGCAGGAGAAATCCCCAATGAGGAGCCCCGTCAGGAGGAGAAGTGAGAGGTTGTGTCTTAGTCGGGCCATTTTCCTCACGATCAGCCTCCTCCGCTTCTTCACCATCATTGGCATCTCCAAATCCGTCATGTTGCTGTTAAATAAATCCAAGCTGGCTGCGAGCCTTCCCCCCACCTTGCCGCTCTGCTTGGCTGAAGGGAGCGGAGGGGGGTAAAAGATGACGGCCGCCCCCCCTCCTCCTTTCCTTCTTGCGTTGTTATATCTTTTCAACAAGCTAAACAAAACACTAAAACAAAAAACAACGCCAGTCGAGGATCAATCGCGGCTTGTCCAGGCGCACAAGTCCATGTTGGATGAGCAGTGTCGGGCTGGCGCAGGCAGCGCGCAGCTGGTGTGAGATGTCATAGCAGAGGAGGAGGAGGGATGGAGCGGCTCAGTGAAGGTGAGGAGACGAGAACGGAGGAGAGATATGATGCTCGCTAGGTCCTCACAGCACACTGTGCAGCAACGACTGAGAGGCAGGAGAGAGGGTGGGAGCGTGAGAGACCAAGAGAGAGAGACAGAGAGGGTGGGAGGAGAGAGAGGGAGAGAAAAGCCTTTAATACACAGAAACATTTGAATAAAAGTAAGACTTACACAGTCATGCAAAGTGTGTCAGAAGTTCCATGATAGGGTTCGCAAAAACTAGATTTGAAAACCAAACTACTTCCAGTTTTCTCTTTCAGTGCAGGTCAGACGATCGACCAGCATGTCTGCAAAGAGACCCCTGCGGTATTTTGGTTCAGTGCAAAGGAACAAGTGAAAGAACTGCGACGACTAAGGAAAAAATGCCGGCAAATAGTTTCGATAGAGCAGTGCTATGACGCTTTAAGCAATCGACATTTAATGACAAACGGCGGATAACACGGACAACATACTGCAACAATACTCAGAAGCATATATTCTTTATCCTTTCGACAAAAGGGCTAATAGAGCTTAGTGAGGACCATCTCCATGTTTGTATTATACTGCCCCTATGTGGCCAAGGTCAGAAGGAGCAGCACGATGTCCATTGAATAGAGGCAAAAAAAGTGGCAAAAATTGTTGAATTTGTTTACATTCTATTTAATTATGTGACTACTGATTGTCTTTAGAAAGACGAATGTTTCAGAGAGCACTGCTTTTATTATTATTCATTATAAACTGACTGGAACACATTTGTTGCATTTCTATTCATTTCAGTAGAAAAAGATGATTTTTAATTATTTTGAGTTGCAAGCACTTCCCAAGGAGCTCCAAAACCAAATGAAAGTGCCATAATATGCAAGGCAGGCCAGTGACTGGCGACTGCTTGTCTTTCCTCACCTTGAACTCCATCACTCACAATAGTAATTTAGCTGGGATGGGCTCCAGCTTGTACGTTACACAAATGACGATAAGCGGTATAGAAAATGGGCGGATGGATGGATATGCACATTTGACACTTGAAGTCTGTTCCGTTTGTAAAGGACAATTGCTTTGAGTTCGGGGTGTGATCGCTGAAAGAAATGAACTCAAATCAAGGCACCATTGAATGTAAATATGATGATCTCATCTTAATTTATTCACATATTTATTTGGTGTGAAATCTGGGTTGAACACAAAGCTATTATTCTGTTGACTGAATGCAAAAGGGTACTAACTTCCACCATCTACTGAAAGACCCGTTAATTGTTCTGCCTGTCACAATACTGGCGAAGATACCCCAAATGAAATATACATTACTTGGAGTAAATAAATGATAGTCAAACCAATTAAGTAAAATCTGAACTTTTCCCAGTGGCACACATGACTTCTCACGGCACCCTAATGTGTTGTGGCACAGTGGTTAAGAATCACTGATGTAAACTAATGCGGTCCGAAGGGCTTTTTATCGGACTGAAAATGCAACTTATGTGCCTTTTCCATGGTCCAAAATGTATAAATGAAAACAAATAAGTACTTTCTCATGGGAAATAATGTAACGGCATAATATTACGGTACAGGCCCAAATTGTGGCCATCAAAAATATTTTGATATAATGAGAAATGTTGCAAAACTGTTCCCTTTCTTACATTGTCTTGATGAGCAAAACAAAACTATCGATAGCTGAAATGATGGAAAGAGAGCAGATGAGCCAAGTAAAATTGTAACGGGGTCTCTATTGTAGGATAGCGGAAAGTAATGTGAAGATAGGGGGAAAGATACATACAGAGACAGCGTGGAAAGAAAAACACATGACAAGGGAGAGTGGGAAGAGGGATAAAAGGAAAGATGCTTCCCGTGGGAAGGAAGAGTAGAAGACGGATTGCAGGAAGCCTTCCGGAAGGAAGGAAGTGATGATCAAGATGCAATGGAAAGATAAAGGGGAAATTATTAACAGGACAGGGCCACAAAATTAGGTACACCTTTAATATTACATACATAAAGCACAATTTAAAAATCCATGACAGTCAGTCGGCATAAATTGAAACATGATATCGTGAGGGACGAATACAGAAGAAAGTCTGAGATAAATAATACCGGCATCGTCACCCTCCAGTTACCACAAAAGACGTCCGCCAGGGAATTGTGTGTAATGCATTCGCACCCAAACCTGAGGCATGAGCCAATTATTGATCCATGATTCCCGGTGGTATGTGCAGAAGATCACACTAACGAGATTACAATGCAGCAAACACGACGTGGAGACTTATTAGGCCACTGAGCCGAGAGGTGGCTGCTGCAATGGCAAATGCAAATTGCGTGTCATCCCAAAGTGGTCTATTACAGTGTTTCACAGCAGGTGGCATCTAATATTCTCACCCTAAAAAAGAACAAAAAATTGCCACCAGTCAAGCGCAGGTGTCAAACTTGACTTTCAATAGGTGGAAATTATGTTTCAAATTGCCTTGTTTTATCAATTAGAATGTTCCATTTTTAGGTCTTCTCATTTACTGCTGTAAATACAATGATCATAGTGTTGCTTTTTATGTGATTAATGTCACGCATGCTGCTGCAACATGCAAACATGATCAAAACTAATCCTTATTTATAGCTGGAGGCCTTTCAAACAGCCTGCTGGAGCTGTAGGTCTTACTTTTCCAGCTTCGGGCCTACGCACTACAGCATCTTACCATGGATTTTATTAATATTGTCTCATCATTTTGTTCCTAATCTGCCATCATATTAATCCACACTATTTGTTCCACTTGGAAACGCCCATCCTACTCTTACGAGAAGTTAACTACCTCAACATTGATTTTACAGATTGTGTGTGCGTGCATGTGTCATTTCACAGTGTGTTCTTCTGAGTCATTCAAGCATCAAGCTGGTCGCTCTCGGTGTGTCACACTGTTTTAGTCAGTATATACTTTTACAAAACACATTTGTACATCCACTGGTAGGAGGGAGTCTATGTTGTGGCAAACAAGCAAAGAAGGACAGAGTCAAGGAAGATGATTCAAAAAGAACAAGCAGGTCGATAGAACAATAGTCAGATGCATTCTGAAGAGCTTGTGTCTATTACTCAGTGTAGTAATGCTGCCATCCATTGGCGAGGAAGGTCAATGCAGGAGAGTAAAACGGCTGACGGGGAACGCTAAATTGTTGAAATTAAAGTAATATGCATAGTTAAAATGACAAAGATGTTCCAGCAAGAAAATATATTCTTGAATGAAAAAATAGCTAGGCAATTTCCTTCTATACTTTGCAACCTCCCCAAAAAAGGAATCATGTGTCGAAGTTGCAAAAAAAAAAAAAATCAGAGGCATGAGATCTCAATCAATATAATACAATGTGAAAAATGGAGTCGATTGTACCCGGTAAGAAGGTTTCTTTTTGTCTTTTTGTGAGAGACTCTCTTTACCAAAACCAGCAATAAATGATTAACTGGTATACACAAATTATTTTTGTTATTTTTTTAAATTTATTTATACATTTCTAGCCAGTTCATAACTTTACCATTATCTGTATAGTTTTCATTTGGGAGACAGTTAAATCAATCCATCAATTGTCTATAGCATTTGTCCAAACATGGAGGTTAACCAACGCCTTGAAAAAGACTGCGAAAAACTTTAGTTGTTCAACTGTACGCCAAATGTTTCCTATTGTTTTATTGGGTTCTTGCAGTAAGTGCGGAATTCCTGGCGGGGCCTGGCTTTCTTTCAGACAAATGGTCACCTTACAGCAAAGAGCGGGACAAATGCTTGCCAGTGATTTGTTTGCCTCGACGTTAACTGAAAGCAAAAGCATTTTACCGAGAGGAAAGGCTGCATTGCACTGCAGAGCTATTTGTTTTCTCTTTGACCTCATTATGCAAAAACCAAAAGTACACAGAGCTAAACTGTATGACTTTTTAATGAGAAAAAAGATTGGTGGCATTAATACCACTGTGTGAGATTTTCTACGAGCTTTTGCCCTTTTTCTTTTCCCCCTATTTGCATTTCCATTTTTCAAACGACAATATTTTAGCCTTCCCCAAAACTACAGCCGTTTCACCTTCATCATTTGTTACCCGTATGATAACCATAAAAGTAGAAAAACATTCAAGAAGTCGCAGCGTTTACTTAACGTGCTGTGCTTTGTGGAACTATGACGTCACCACCAGTTACCAGAAATATAACCATCTAGTTGAATTGTGTTTGCACCAAAACAACCCCTAACAGACCAATGAACACTTTGCTTCAGCTAAACATAATCAGCATACTTTATCAGATAACGTAAAGCGGCCTTGAATAACATCATTGTGGTGGTTGCCATGGTACCAACCATTTAGTTGATCATAACAACCTGACCGAGAATCAAAAACTATCATTAAAGCTGTTTGAATTTTAAGAATATAATGGAACATTCAATGGACATAAAGTCTACACACCCCTGTTGAAAAGACATCATGAATACGACCTAATCTATATAATAGGACAATGACATTGCACTGTCTGCCTTTTAATTAACAACTAAAATAATGTGCACAGCTCTTATAAATGGGATGTGGCTGTGTTATGAATTACAAATTGTGGCCAAAAAGCTCAACCATTGGACCATTTGCCGACATATTTGTGAGATTTCTGCTAAATTCTAAAATCTTAGGCTGATTCTAGGTAGAGGTAAACAATGTCTTGAATTCCACTTGAGCAGAAGTAGCCAAATGAGAAAATCTCCTCTTAATCTCTTTTAAATCTTTATGAGTTTGATCTTACTGATGTCAGCTTGTGTGGAAGAATTAATTGACTCGATTGGAGTTGTCACAGGTCAACAAAACCGACACATTTTAATGAGCACCAGGCTCAAGGTGAGACTCTATTTATTTAACCTGACTTGAGGGAGGAAAAAGTTTTAAGAAGTCTAATTCGCATAGGAGCAGAATGTTGAACTGATTTGCTGTGCTGGACAAAACCCAAAACGTCCTCTGACAAAAGCACAAGGCCCGTCTAGAGGTGAATTATATTCTTTGTGGAGTGTATGTAACTGTATTTTCTATGGCGGTGTGTGTGTGTGTGAGAGAGAGAGGGAGAGATTTAATAGAGAACACACCTGTTCTCCTTAGAGAGCTGAAAGTCAGACAGGATGAAAATGAAGGAAGGGCAGAGATGATATAAAGAAGGCAAAGGAACACAGACAGAATGGGTCGGCAACGTATAAAGACAGGATTTGTGTCAAAGGTGATCAGAGCTGAGGAGGAATAATGATGTTCATGACAAGAGAAGGCAAGATCAGAATCGTCATCTCGTGTCATCCAGGTAAATCCTGTTTTATTTTGAAAATGTTTACTGCCCCTAGTTAGTGTTTGCTGCTTCCTTTTGTGTTTCTCACTTTTTTTCTGCCAGCACCAGCCTAATATCAATATGTCCGTTGAAGTAAAAAAAGTCAGAACCAAAAGCAATACAAATCACCATGTGGTACAATTAATCAAACATTTTCCTTTCGGTTTCTTGTCGGCAAATTAATATACAAAATACTTAAAAGGACAGTTCAAAATATGTGACAAAGATGAGGTGCAGTTTGAAGAATCCCTTGTGATTGCAGCAAGCGCTCATGAGAAGAAAAAAAAATCTCTGGCTTCCTGATTAAAACTTAAAGCAGCTCTCTCTTCTGTTCTTCCACATTCCATTCTTCCAGGCAGTGATAAAATGAGTCCATAGTGGCTTATCAACCTTGGAGACACCTGCTGATTTTAAATCTGGCATAAAGTCCCTAATTAACCGAGGGGGAGAATTACTATCAGGTTTGAAGCTGCTGCTCCCTGTTGAATTATTCTTGCCCTGTAGGTTTGGCTTCCATTTGGTTTTATTAGTGCCAAGGCTCTAATATTTGATGGCTCGAGATTAGCTTGGTAAATATGAGACGTGGATTTTGTGTGTATCGTGTATGAGAATGTTTATCTTACTTCCAAAATGTATTCGATTTCAATTTCATCAATACAATAAATTAAATATTAGCATTTTGGGAAAAAAAAAAAAAAAAAGGACCTAAAACCGGCATCATATCTTATGTTGACGTATCTTTAGTAGCTTTGTTCAATTAATTTTTTTAGCTCAATATTTTCTTTGGCTAACTCCAATGTTCACACTCATGTAGTTTTGAAAAAAAAAAGAAAAAAAAAAGGGGGGGGGGGGGACAGCAATTATGTGGTCCACTTTGTTGCTATATCCAATGTGACATCCAACCCCAGGTAGTGAGACATCTTACCCCATTGTGGGGCATGCTCACACTCTCTAGATTACTTATAACTGTGAAAATGACTGAACAAAACCAAAATATTTACTTGAGACTTTGGTCTTACATCTGCTACACATTTTGTTTATACACTGTATGATGGATTAATTCCAAGAAATATTTATGACTATGAACAAGCTTTTTTTTTATACATAGGCCTACAATAACTACCCAACCCCCTTAGTAAAATTGGCCTAGAACCGCCACTGGAAGGTTCACTTATAAAAGAAGTTATAAGGTTAATGGAAAATTTAGATGTATAAAAGGACAGTAGAGTGCATAGCAAGATGTCAAGAATAATGTCCCAGATGAGGCTCCGATTTAAAAAAGATGTCACAGACAAGCGTGGGAATCAGGGGAGGTGAAGAATAAAGCCTTTAAAAAGAAGTTTAAGAGAGGAATAAATGTTTCAACTACAGCGTTCGCTCCTTGAGCTCTCTGGTGTCAATCCTCAAAAGGGAACCGGCTGCACTTCTTTTTGAAAAGCTGCATTTGGAAAATAAGTGCTCAAACAGGTAAGGAAAATGGTAAACAGTGAATTAGGATGCTATACAAAGGTAAGCAGAGTCAAGCGCTCACAAGGTGGAGGTGCTCGGTCAGCAGAAGCCCTGGAGGGATAACGAGGAAAGATGAAGTGGAGAGCGCGTGAGTATGTATGCTAATGTTGATGCTAAGTGCTGATGGCAAGATGGAGCTGAAAGAGAAATTGTTGTCAGTATAAGGAGGCATCTTTCACACGAAGATGCGGCTTTTAACGTGGAGGAGAAGCGTCGAGGATGTGCTTGATGAAGGAGAAGAGGATGTTGGGGGAAATGAATGGAAAAGGAGTGGCGGCGGAGGAGAGGAGGGCGGATTGTTTGAGGCAAAGAGTCGAGGGTAGCGCGAGGCATATGAGCACACACGACGCGCTATTGACTGAAGACTTTCCCTGTTAATTGCATATTCGACGTGATTGCACTGCAATGGCTGAGCTGAATGAGAATAAGTTCCACTTTTCTTGAAGAAGATGGGAGACAACAATGAAGGAATAGCAAACCTTGAGATGGGAACTTGACAACATGGCAATTTGGGGGCCAAGAAAGACAGACGTCAAAAGAGTATCAGACAGGTTCCCTAACAACACGAGTGTTCGCATCGTCCTCTACTTTCAGGCACAGAAACGTGACTATTAAATATCCCGTTAAAAGCCTTGAAATTTGCATTTCTGAACAAAATTCCTTTGCATCTTATCTCAATCATGCCACCATGTTCTCCCTAATTGTTCCTACACCAGCTGACAAAAAAAAACACTCCATCTTTCTGATGAACTGCAATCATAAAATTGGTTGTTGTTTCCACTGCCATGTTTTTCATACAGTAACAGCGTTTGGACATATAAACGTACAATGTCAAAGATTGAGTTGATTTCCATAAATGAGAAGCAAAAAAATAGAGTGCATGATAAGATGACATCAAAATAACCATATAGAGACCACGCTTGGTCAACTGGACAACTGGATGCCAGTGGGTGCGAGTAAGTAGGTGTTATATGAATCATGTCCAATTTGGAATGATTCCACTCACACACCGCAGGAAAGTGAATTATGAGCTGGCAAAGACCTATTCATAGTTAAAAGAATTTTTGAGGAATTATTTGAATAGAGGTGTTTTTGAAATTTGCTTCGTTGCGTGATGCTCCCGAGGTCATCAAGAATGCTGATACGTGCGATAATGCTCTGAAAACAGTTTCTAGCTTTTAACTTCTAATTTAGCATTTCAAAGTTGCCGATTTGACTCAAAGGGCCCAATTTTTGTTGTAAAAACTGGCACATCTATTGGAAGAAGAGGTTGACTCAGAGTTGCAATCTTGCAAATCCTTATAATAATAAATTGAAAGTAAATAAGGAACACTGGGATTCAAGTCAGCAATGTCTCACAACGGCGCAAACATCCATTTCTAACTGTGCCCTGCTACGAAAACGACAACAAAAATCCATGCATAGAGCTAGACTACACTTTGCGATAGACTAGCGCTGGATGCGAAAACAGGGATCATAAAACATGTTGCTTAAATTACTTTTACCATCGCCATCTTGCCCGGTATGTAATGGTGGGCTTCATTATTTTATTTCCACACTGCAGTTGATTCATGACACTGCCAGACGCTTTTTTCCCACACAACCAATACACAGCTGAAGCCAAGTCGGCTCTTTGGGGTGGATTTCAACATGCAGAGAGCGACCCACATCACATAATTTCCTGCACTCGAGAGGAAAGGAGATTCAGTCGGAGTTAAAAAAAATGTTTGACCCTGCAGTCCAAGTTTATGAAACTCAATCAAAGAGAACGTGACCCAGTAGTAATGGCTATTCGGAATGATTTGACCCTTATTAAAAGCGCCTCTGACCGAAATGTATTGGTGCGTGATGTTCAGTCCTCTGCCTGTTTTTACTTCAATCAACCTCCGCTACCTCTCTATTACGGCTGCATGAACACACAGCACACACAGCACACACACACACACGATTTAGGCAAAAATACACAACAGTGTCCCCTTTAATCTTGTGCATCCTGACAGGCCACACACTTGCACACACACACACACACACACACATACACACAGGTTGGAGATCAATTTCAATTCTGCAGTTAGGGAACAAGTCAGCAGACAGCCTTTCATCTCCTCAGCCTCGCTCACTTCCTCTTGCTCTCACTCTGCCCACTTCTCTCTATTGATCTCTGTCACTCTCTTGCTGTCTTGCTCTCCTCCACTCTCTCTTTCAAAACTCCTCTCTTTGCATGACTTTCTCTCGATCTTTCATCCTTTGTCACCGCCTCTCAGATGTCCATCTCTGATCTCGACCGCCTCATCTTTCACCCCTCACTCTCTTCCACCACAGAGAAGCATGCACATCGTATCGAGTCGAGTTAATTTCTAATCCATGAAAAGTTATTGACCCTCCGCTACGCGCCACGGAGGTTGCGCACATTGTCAGTATTGAGCAGGCGTCATTTGAATGAGAGTCCAAGTGTCTCTTTGATCATCCGCCCAACATCTGCCTCGATTTACGCATGCCTCACATAGTCTCACGCCTGATTCCTGGTGATTGAAGTAGAAGTTATTTACCTAACCATGGTAATCCCCAAGTCTCTGTTCGATTTGGGTATAATTTGGGGTGATAAGATGTCGTCGCCGTGATGTTTACTCACAGCAAAGTCTTTAGATTAGCCATTAGTCAGAGTGCTGGTGGCTCCCGAAGGGATTAATGTGAACCGCACTCTCTTTGCAGTTGTCTGGATGAAACCTCCAAATGGCTTAGTCTCAGAACACCAACTTTAAAAATGAACATCATGAGAGTGTGACATGCTCTCTGAATGTGAAATGGTTGTTAGGGTATGTAAATGCATGGCTAGGCATGTTTTTTTTTAAGATAACAAAATGCAGTTGATGTGGTTTGTGTCAAGAAGCAATAGGAAAAACTTTTTTACAAAGGAACGTTATGTCTAAAGCTAATTAACATATTGTTGGCAAACTAACATTTTCCCAGAATCAATAACAAAAAAGTTTTACCACATCATAATCCATAAAAACATACCACAAATATTCTTCATCAAAATAAAACCATACAAGTATGTTTTCACAGCCATCGTTCTGTCATAAGTGTACATGTTTTATATTGTGATTTTTTTTTTTTTTTTAACGTATTGTGTTCTTCTCTGACAAAGCATGCATTATGGTCGTCTTGAAACAAAGTTAGTGAGGTCATTATTCTTGGAATCCTTGAAGAACAATTGTTGTTTTGAGAGTTTTGCTACTCAAAAACACCTACGACTGAGCTGAAAGCAACATAAAAGTTAAGACTTAATTAGTGGCAAGATATTGCAAGACATGTAAGCTTAACACTCAAAATAAAAGATTGTCAACACACGGTACTTAAAAACCGAGGACTGTGATGGCTTCAGCTTTCCACTTCAGTGTCTCGTGTCTTCATTCCATTTCAATACAATGTGATTACATATGTGGGCGACAAGGACAGTTCTGGCAGTGTTTGTAGACATACATTAAGGACACAGATAAAAGTGAAGTTGTTTTTTTTTATGACTTTCTAGCCAGAAACAGGATAAGCAGGAGAACACAGAAAATTGAAATGATCTTTGAACATGTCAAAATCAGCACAAAATGGACATCTCACACAATCCAAGCAGTATATTATTAGATTTTTAAGTATAAACAAACAAAATCCAAAGGTAATTATTTTTGTTAACTATTAGTTTTGCCACACAAATAAAATATTCCTCTTAAATACTTGATGAACAACTATTCATCATTGCGCTCATTGTTCCTTTCAAGCACTGGGAATGAACAGTCCTGGCTTCCATTAGAGTTTTTTCTTTTTTTATTAAATTTTAATGTGTAATCTAACATTGGTCAATAAACCATCATAGACGATCACAATGAGTTGGCTAAGTAACCTTTTTAACCTCCTTGGAAGCGTACTGCAATCATGTTCTAATTTTGTTCTGTTGATCAGAAAGCAATTTACACTCATCTACGAAACGGCAAGTCAATGAGTAAAAAGTCATTGTGTAGGCTAATGGGAAAAGGCAGGTATTGATAAAGGCTTTCACAAAATTGGAAAGTGAAAGCATTTCACAAGCTGCTTATTATGTTGACTTTTGTGAATAGTCAACAAATGAAGCAGTATGACATTTACTTGGAAGGCCTAATGAAGCCACTATAGAAACAAACGTTCAAACAGTTGCTGTCACCTTTTCAAAGATGAAATCAATAGCAATTCCCATTTACCGCAAAGCAAAGCAACGCACTACAGCTATCTCCAAGTGATTTTATCGTCTTAGACGATTTTCAAATATATTTAGAAGACACCTTTGAAATGCCATTTTGGAGCAATGGCCTTGGTGAATGTCGCATGATTTATAATCCAGACTTGCTATCTATATGGGCCCTTGCCGTTGCCAGTAACTTGTAAGTCGATTTCTCGATGACCCACCGAACCAATGAAAATGTAACAACTCAAGACAAATGAAGAGCCCAGGTATTTTGTTTTAATGAACCGTCAATCATCAGCAGTCCTGTCAAACAATTTAAGATAAGTACGTAATATGTACGTATATATATATATATTTTTTTTTCCCCCTCCATATATACATACACACATACGCGCACACACGTATATATACATGAAAGAGACACTGAAAAGCCTTCCCTGAGTCTTCCTAACAAGATTTTAGTAGGTTATGGACACGGCTTGGGAAATCTGGACCTAACCCTGCTTCCAACGCGTTTGATCATTTTTGCACTCGACCGAATTTCTGACAGGCCAGACATTCATCTGATCTCAGTCAAACGCTCCTAAATCTCCCCAGCAGACCACACGAATAACTCTGCTGTTTCCAGAGTGAGTCAGCTGAACTAAACACAAGCTCGAAACTAGCTTTCCTTGCAAAATGTTGCATTCAACAGAACATCCTTTCGATAGGTTACTGAGCATATTGTTTGCAACGGAAACTAAATAGCAAATTAGCTCATGTTATGTGTATTCATGAATATGTTCTGTAAGGTGCTTTGTTATGGCAACAGCTGTTGTGAACACGCTATATAAAGATGTATTGGATTGGATTTATAGTTAATCATATTCATCTATGTACTCACATTTATTTTACAGCAATGATTTAACAAGGAAGGAAACAAAAAACAGAAGGCAACACTTAAAAATCGCTGGAAGTAGTTCAATTTTTAAAATCTAATTCTATAACTTTCCAAAGAAAATCACAGCGTCCCATTACTGGTGAGCTGCTTTCAGATGAGCTACACATGGATAAACTGATTCTACACTTGCCTCGTAAGAATCAAGACTGCAGTCGTCACTGGATGGCCTAAGGTCAGCGAGGTCTACAATATAAGAGCTGCTCCTCAGCCGAGTGAACCAGACCAGAAGATGGGGAAAAAGGTAAAATTGGGGTGGACTGAGGACAAGATTCAAAAGGGTAAAAACAAAGGGAGTACGCAGAGAAAGAAATAGGGAGTTAAATTGACTTTGAGAAGGTTAAACTTGAGTCTATGCCCTGAAGAGAAGAGAGGGGTGCAGACATTTTATTAAATAATAACAGGATTGGAAAAGTGGGGACCCTCTTTTATTCTTGATCTAATAAGTGAATTATTTTCAATATCCAAAATCTAAACATTAAGTAAAATATGACTGAATATCCCTTTTTTTTTGTGTGTGTATTCTCTCAGTCTCTCAATTTTTTTTTTTCTGGCCAAAACCGATGACAAACTCAAGATCTTTATCAGTTAAAAAAAATCAAGACTGTTCGATCCACGATAATATGAAAGTAGAAGAAAGGTAGTATTTTCTATGGTCACATATGACTAACCTAGTATATGTCATACAACTGGAAGCACAGCTGTGGCCATATGATTTATTTATTACTTATTGCAAAAGCACCTACTATCACACCCCAAAACGACCAAGTAAACCTCTTGCACACGCATGTATGATTTATATATCTGGATGTTCAAGGATGACCATACATTCACCCAGGAAAAGAGGATTCAAGTAAAATGGGATCATTCCTCTTCATCCAAAGTTAGTCATGCTTTCATACAAGGTTATGCCAAGCCCTGACACGACTGACCTGGTTCCTTTTCATAGCGCCACTTCTTTTCTGACTGCCAGTGAATTGAGCAGCATACCTGAGCCCCAGAAATATAACACGTATATAAACCGTGTATCACACAGACACAAAGGCCAGTGTGATCCCCATACTCAACTGCACATTGCACTTTTGACACTGCCGACCAAAAATATAAACGACCTTGACCGAATGCTCTTCCACAAACTTGGCTGTTCTCATTCCAGCATTTCAAAATATAATAGAATTGCTGTTTGGGGAGAGGAACGGGATTGCTTTTTATTGTATCACATTTTCATTCTATTTAAAAAAAAAAAAAAAGTCTATCCACAAGTCGCAGAGTGAAATTGAAATCGATTAATGTTTTTGTTGTCTGATAACGCCACAAGCAGTTGCTTGCCTTGCATTTAGTGATTTAGTGTTGATGCTCTGTCGGTATTTTTGTTTAGAAAATTATACAAACACAAATATGGTGGTCACGCGTCATGATGCTACTGTGAAGTCAATTTATTTATACTTAATCACAGAAACGTCTCCAACGGCTTTACATGCCCACAGCTGGCAAATATTAATGACATTCTGATCTTAACCCACAGGAGGTCAAGGAAAGTTAAAGAAAAACATGGGGCATCGAGTTGGGGCCGCAGATGGGAATCCCTCTTTAATGACATATCACGCAATATTTGAATTAATGAATGAATTAAAAAGACTTACATCTAAAAAGCGTATCCACACCTTTTCAATTTCATTTTAAGCTCTAATTGGATCATAAATTACAAGAGGTCAAGACGTGTGTTGCGTCACATGCTGCTGTGCTAAGGTTACATCATCACCTGCGCAACTGAACTTTTAATAACACAGTGCTTGTCAAGACAACTCGACCCTTAGCTGTGTCTGGCAGGACTGTCAGTTTTGTATGGTAGACCTGTGCCCTACTCAATAGATCATTCTCTGACACGTCATTGAGCTTTTCTGGGAGGAACATTATGACAGATGAGATCGTTTGCAAATGCAACTGCAATATCAAGTGACTGCCAGTGGTCAAAAATGAATTATGGCATACAGAGTAGTGCTCAAATAATTCATGCTAGCACAAATCTCAGCTACTATGTGTTTCCACATGCGCTTCATTATTCGAATACTGCAGCAACCAGATAACTCTATGATTAAAGACTTCATGTATTTTCTCAGTCTGTTCACGAATACTGCTTAAGGAAAGCCCCATTCAAATTGGTTGTGCTGGATTTTTGTTGGTGGAAAATGGAAAGGCAAATAAATTGGGACTCCTTCAGTGATGTTGAAAAAGAATAATAAGTAAATATGTTGTATCTTGACAGTCTGATACAGTTGCCCAAACAAACACAGATGCGCATGCAAAACATGGCCGTGTGAAGCCAGAAGCGTGTAAACTCAAATTGAACTTTCAGCCTGAGTGAAAAAGAGATGCATTTCCATCTGATTACTCATTTTCATAGTTTCTCTTTTCCCAGGTTTACAATAATCGACTTTGTGGGACTACCACTTTCCCTTTTTTGTTTTTACAATACCTTGGCCATTAATGTTGTACAGAGGCTGAGATCCCCCGGAGTCAAATTCCTTGCTTGGTATGCACAAACTTGGCCAATAAAGCTGATTCTGAAGACAAGTATATAGTTTAGCATCGCTTGCATCAAATTACAAATTTTAGCTGGTGCGGCTTATAGCCCGAAATTTACGGTATTACTTTTGCGCATATCTT
Source organism: Syngnathus scovelli (assembly GCF_024217435.2). Classification (NCBI taxonomy): domain Eukaryota; kingdom Metazoa; phylum Chordata; class Actinopteri; order Syngnathiformes; family Syngnathidae; genus Syngnathus; species Syngnathus scovelli. Next base: position 16,390,346 of record NC_090850.1, read on the forward strand.
ACCACTGATGCCTCCGTCTTCTAATTTTATGCCGATTTAAACTTAGAATATCATTTCATGTCATGGTCTCACAGGTTATAGGATCATAGAGGTCAAGACGTGTGCTGCTGTGCTAAGGTTACATCATCACCTGCGCAACTGAACTTTTAATAACACAGTGCTTGTCAAGACAACTCGACCCTTAGCTGTGTCTGGCAGGACTGTCAGTTTTGTATGGTAGACCTGTGCCCTACTCAATAGATCATTCTCTGACACGTCATTGAGCTTTTCTGGGAGGAACATTATGACAGATGAGATCGTTTGCAAATGCAACTGCAATATCAAGTGACTGCCAGTGGTCAAAAATGAATTATGGCATACAGAGTAGTGCTCAAATAATTCATGCTAGCACAAATCTCAGCTACTATGTGTTTCCACATGCGCTTCATTATTCGAATACTGCAGCAACCAGATAACTCTATGATTAAAGACTTCATGTATTTTCTCAGTCTGTTCACGAATACTGCTTAAGGAAAGCCCCATTCAAATTGGTTGTGCTGGATTTTTGTTGGTGGAAAATGGAAAGGCAAATAAATTGGGACTCCTTCAGTGATGTTGAAAAAGAATAATAAGTAAATATGTTGTATCTTGACAGTCTGATACAGTTGCCCAAACAAACACAGATGCGCATGCAAAACATGGCCGTGTGAAGCCAGAAGCGTGTAAACTCAAATTGAACTTTCAGCCTGAGTGAAAAAGAGATGCATTTCCATCTGATTACTCATTTTCATAGTTTCTCTTTTCCCAGGTTTACAATAATCGACTTTGTGGGACTACCACTTTCCCTTTTTTGTTTTTACAATACCTTGGCCATTAATGTTGTACAGAGGCTGAGATCCCCCGGAGTCAAATTCCTTGCTTGGTATGCACAAACTTGGCCAATAAAGCTGATTCTGAAGACAAGTATATAGTTTAGCATCGCTTGCATCAAATTACAAATTTTAGCTGGTGCGGCTTATAGCCCGAAATTTACGGTATTACTTTTGCGCATATCTTACCACTGATGCCTCCGTCTTCTAATTTTATGCCGATTTAAACTTAGAATATCATTTCATGTCATGGTCTCACAGGTTATAGGATCATATTTTTTACCCCTTATTTTCAAGATTATTATCAAGTCACTGATCAAGAACTGAGATTTTGAATTTAGGCACTGTGCGTAGGGGAACAAAAGAGGAGGAAGGCGCAAACACGACGTCAACTATGGAAAGGCAAGATACTGCTTGGCAGATTATTCTGCTTAAGGTGGGATCGAAACTGAAATTCAGAGAAAGATTACCCCTAAAACATCGTTAGCAAAGAGGTGTAACTGCTGTGGAAAAATGAGCGTCAAGTCAATTTAGGAGACTAAGAAGATCAGATAAGCATCATAGTGTCCAAGAGTGAACAATAAACCCAAATCTGCCTCCGAGTTCCTGATAAGAAGCTTCAAAGCACTTTTGGCTTCTTTTTGAAAGCAGTTGGACACACCAAGTTATTATTTCTCCCACACTGGGCTTTAGCTGAATTCAAACAAGACAAGACAACAAGCAATTGCGTTCTGCCTATGTGATATCTGACTAATAGCACGACATGTAAAATTAATGCGTGACAAAACTGGGAACACCTATTGTGATGGTGCAGAGACTTCATTTACCTTGTCTGATATCAATGAAGGCAGCAAATAAAAGCTTCACACTCAAAGGCAGAGAAAGACAAAAAGAAATTAGCCATTGGAAGAGCGGGCAAAAGCATGAACCCCATGCCATTACAGAGACGGTCACTGTGTGCAATATTCAAATGTGATTCCGCTACAAAGTGAACAAAGAGTCACCAAGGGACTTGATGAATTTTGCAGATGACAGAATGGAAATGATGCTTAGACCTGCTTTTAATAATAAATATATTACATTTCCAGAGCCCTGACTGACTTTAAACATTAGCATTTAGTTATCATGTTTGGTCAGGTGAAAGAAAATATATGCAATTGCATTTGAACAACTTGAAGTATTTCATTAACTTAATGTTCAGGATAGAGTGACATCATGTTTTTTCCAGGGCTGATTTCTTGTCACCTGCCTGTCATATCGCAGCTCGCTCTCTCATTCTTGGCTCATAGTTGTGTGAATTTCAAGCTCTTCCATGTAGAAGATTCTGAAACCATTAGCTTAGGGCAGCTTATATCATATATAAAGCTTCGACTTGGAGCAGTGAATGCCTCCTGCAGTAAGCACTTATTTGGTGTTAAAATGACCAGGAGGAGCCTTTGGAGGATTTTTTAAAAATCCATATAAATTAAGTTTAAGATTTCCTTCACGCGCCTACTCCCTTGTCAGATGAAAAGGTTGTTCAAGAGTAAACAGTAAGCAGTGATTCTTAACATACAGCCCATATGGCTCCTAATTATAGCTTGGCTCTGAACAATTCCGTCAGCTCAAACCAAAGCCAGGCGCAGCTACCTTGTTGCTATTCTGACCTTTTTGTAAATCTGAGAGGCATCAGCTGTGTTATGACAGTGTCCTCAGTGACATTACCGCTGTGACGTGAACTCACTGGCACGGGAGCAGGACTCCTATGGCTGCGAAATAAGAAGGGCCCTATTGTGGCACACAAATTTTGAGACAGGGTCCATTAATGACTAACATTTTTGACTGACTTTCAAATGACCTTCCTACTACATGTTAAAGCTAAAAACTTACTGCGTGTAATGATTATGTGACTGCTTTCAAGCTGAAGGTGTGTGCGTGTGTGGGGTACCTCCATGCCGACCATATGGCTAGCTGATTATGCGCTACCAACACATCCTAATGAGGGTCCATACCTGACAGAGACATTCTTTTCAGTATGCAACGACAGACGTGCACAGCAGCATTAAGATGTGCGTCCGCGTCTTCACACATTTAATCACATATGATGATGCTAAATTGACATTACCTGATAAGAAACACCAAAGTGAAATTTAAATGAACACTTTCAGCTAGATTTGTTATATTACTTCATCACACTCGACTGTAGAAAGATCTGGTTTGCCGGGAGTCCGAGCCACAGCTCTGTAGTGACACCCAGTGGAAACAACCACGTACGAGACCTGACCTAGAAGGTGAATGTTTTTTTTTCCCTTGGGAGGTGGAACATAATCCCTCAACCAATTTTTTTTGAAACAATTGCTCTCATAGGAAACAATCTTTTTTGAGCAAAATTATATTAAACACTAATACCATTCACTGACGTACATAAAGATGTTAACTTATAATACAAATACATACGCTACATGAGGCCTGCTGACATATTAAAAGCACCAATCATTGTGTATTTAATGAGAGTCCTCACTTATTTTGTCTATTGCCGCACCGGCAAAGAGCAATGTTAATCTCGGGTGACGTACTATGGATCGCTGTTTCCCTTTCCACACAGATGTGCCTATGCTCGATGTGAGTTTGTCACATTTAAAGGGAATCAGAGGAACCATTTTCATCTGCGGCAAACAGAGTCATGTGTGTTCACACCCACAACGGCGCAAACTACTCTGGCTTGTGTCCGTCTGCAAAATAAATTTACTGGCCTCCTCATAGAGTCATGTCAAGTCCTGGATTTGTTCTAGTCACTAAAAAAAAAAAAAAAAAAAAAAAAAAAAAAAGAGCACTTCGACTCCAAAACATCTAACCCTAGCTGTCCCTCGGATCACTCATCACTGTCTTATAAACATTCTTTTTCCTAGCAGTGACATGGGAACTTCTACCATTCATTGCTCAAGATTATCTCCAGTTGAGAGCACCAAACAAGGTGTTGGCTCAGTTAATGAAAAACTCTTAAGAGTCATAGCGAAGGCGTGAGTATGTGCAAGTCATAAAGACGATCCTTGTACCTTTTTATGACGCTGAGATTTTGTTTATCGGTCATGTTGGGTGGGTACAGTCCACGCCTTTACAACATCCCTCATATGCTTACCTAACAGTATCGCTCAAAAGACACGGGCATACTTGGTGAACCGCAGCACTGGCACACTGGTGTGAGTTACCTGGAAATATTTTTTTCTTTCTTTCTTACTTTCTTAAACTAGTGACAACAAATAGGTGAAAAACAAAATACAAGACAGCCAGAGGGGTCAGATTTGGGGTTAATTGTAATTTTCCGGACACGACTTCTCTTAATTTCCGACCACTTTATCGCTTACTGGTTTGGTTTTGGTAGTTGTCGCAGGTGTGATTTGAAAACTACAGGACAAGGACAGGAAAGCTCAAAAGAAGGTAAATGTTCTGCTAAAATTGTATCATTTGTATCCATGTTGCAATATAAAAATGACTCAAAGTTTCAACAGATCTGGCATCTGGACTAGACAAGCAAGATGGAGGAAGTGAAAATCAGAGGGAAGAGTATACAGGAACGACTCAAGTAAGAAATATACTTAAAATCTGTCAAGTAACTGTTTTATATGATGCAACAATTTTCAAGAGACAAAAGTACAAACAAAATGGCCTAAATTATATATATATATATATATATATATATATATATATATATATATATATATATATATATATATATATATATATATATATATATATATATATATATATATATAATTTAGACCGGTTTTAAAAATCATAAAAATAATCATAGTCATACAGTACCGTAAATCTGATCCTTTGTTATTTTAGATTTTTCTAATCTGTGTGGATTATATCAAATTTTTACACACAGCGTGAAATATACACAGTATATGCACCACAGCAAATATATTGTTAAAAATCCTGTAACAAGCAGATACTTCAGCCATTATCTTTCTCATAATAATAATCCTGATTACGTAGATATTGATGATTCTTTTAAAACGAATTGGTAGAGTATCACTTGAACTTTCTTGTGTTTGGATTTATTTTACATAAGTGATGTATTAATCACAATAAACCAAAGCAATTTCTGCACTGAACACACTGACAAGTATATAATTGCCTTTTTTTTTTTTTTATCTAAGGTCATTGTGCAATAATAACCACCCAGTAAAGGTGATTAATTGTATTATCAACGCTATAAACTGAATATGGTGGCCTGTGTGTGTGCGTGTGTGTGTGTGTGTGTGTGTGACTCAGGGAAAGATGGGATCCATTTCAACTCAACCCAATAGGAGCTGAGAAGGAACAGAAGAGAAGGTGCTTCCAATTGGCCCAGTACCTAGTAGCTGTTATTGTGGGTTTAGCTGTCCTGACCAGTGCCGTTGTTGCTAAGGTGCGATTCAAAAATGCCACTTTAATTTTAATCACCTTCAGCTTTATTTTAGCTTCTCCATACATAGTATTGAAATATATAGGAGACGAAAAACTATCAGGTTTAACGTGTTTTGGTCTGTCCAATCAGGGTTCTCTTTTGGTACTGACAACGTTGTCCGGTACGAAAGACAAAACAAAGTCAAAGGAAAAACAGTTCTACATGCTGATGCTGGTGTTCTGTCTGGTTTGCCCAAACGTCTTGGTGTTCATGAAATCACTGTGGAGGTGTGCCTTCAAGAGCTTCGTACAGCCCAACCTGAAGACCATGTTGTGGGTATGTGACGTTTATTAGATGAGTCCACGACTATTTGTTTATCGATCGCTGCTGTTTTCCGACTAATGACCTGCGTGTGCTTTTCCTTTTGCAGATTTGTGCCATTGAGTGCATTGTGTCACTCGGTACTTCAGTCTTGGTGCTTGTGGTGATGCCCCAGTTTGACATTCTGACAAATCTGTTCATCAGCGGAGGTGTCTGTATTTTGTCTGCACTTCTTCAGATCATCTTTCGACTGCAGACAGAAGCTTGGAAAATTATATTCCCAATTTGCTCCCTCATTCTAACATGCGCCGGTAATTGTACTACATATTTAAATCTATGCTATTCTCTTAAAATCAGGTGACTAATTACAAGTCCACCTTACATTCATGTATGTCTCTCAACAGGATATTGCCTGCTAGGAATCGACTACTATGCCCGCGTATCTTCGCATGTGGATAGACAGAGGGACGACTGCTATGTCTACATAGGAATTGGAATTTTATCCTCACTTCTTATCTCATTTTGTTGGTGGGAGAATCCAATGCAAGCGACAAATCGAATTCAGGTGTGTTTCTATTCTGAAAATTGATGGATGGATGGAAAAACTTTGACTCAGCACGATTTGACATTGTAAAATGGAGAATTATGTTAACAAATATCCTGAGTGCTTATCATTCAGCGTCTACATTTCTGAGCTGAGATTAACCCATGTTAAAAGTATTTTGTTTTGGCTTTGTGCAAACATATAATGCAGTGTAGCGTTTACTGAAACTGTTTTTTGTATCTCCCTATAGGATAGATTGTCAGAACTGGATGGTTTCAGGGACTTTGTGTTTGTCATCAGCAGCCTGTTGAGGATAATTGTCATAGGTAATTGTCTGCACTCACGATCTGGAACAACACTCACAAAGAATCCGCTAACTATATTTAACACTGTAATTGATACCACCTCAAGATCCCTCATTAAAGCGTGTTCCTGACCTTTACTATAGAGACCAAATATTTAAGTAAAGATGTTGATTTCAGATTTATGAGAATGCTTTCTCGCTATGAACGTAATATTTCAGTGAAAACACATTTGTTTTAACTGGACATATATCTGTTATATTTTCATTCAGCCTTGTAAATAATTTATAGTTTTGTTTTTCATTCGTAGGAGCTGTATACCTTTTCTATCATTGCCTCATTGTTGAGTCCATCAAGTGGTCAGACTTCAATTTAAAGAGTGAAGATTGGGAATTGTTACAAATTGGGCTGGGGCTGTTTTTCTTACAGGTAGGTGAAGGTTAGAATCAAGCTAACTCACCTTTTATAATCCAAGTTGTCCAAGTTGATTAATCAAATCTATTACATCAGAGCAACAAATGAGATTCATTGTCTTCCTAACAAGGCTGACACTAACTCCCCCATTGTTTCTTGCCTAAGGCCTTCTGCTCGGCGGCGTGCCACTGGTTTGGGGTGGTAGCTTGTAAGATTCATGCTGTCAGGATGGGTTTTGCCTTGCCCTTAATTAGCACGGGCCCCTCGGTGCTTATATTGGGACTTATACTTTTCATTACCCAAGCAAATGAAGTGAACGAAACACACCAATGGGACATCAGGGGTGAGTTATTTGAAACCTGGTCATTTCTTACAAAAAAACTTACATGCATTTCCCATTGCAGTATTTTGTGACAGCTTGTCCACCTTGAACCACAAGAACATAACCCCTGTGGTCTTTTTTGAAATCACTAAGAGCATCTGCCGAACATCACTTAACAGGTATAATAATAGTAATACATACAGTACAGTATAAAATGCAAGCATCCGCTCACCTCCATACCATGAATGTAACAATTTAATCATTTGACTGACAGCGCTTACTTGCAATGGCCTTTTTCAATGCTGGCACTTGAGGGGGTATGTATGTGGTCGGGATTGGTCACATGCACTTACTACGTATGGAAAACAAAGGTAAGCGCTTATTTTTCCAGCAGCTTTACAACAGTTTTTTTTCCATTATAGTTATTCTTTGAATTCAGTTTTACATGTTTACATATTGGATGACATGACTACATTTATCTTTTGTTGACTACCGCTTAGGTCCAGCGTATAGAGAGAACCTCTCAGCTCTTTGTTCGGCGGCTCTATGAATCTGCTTTCATAGACTTGTCTTTGTTGCTTAACACCAAGATGAAGGTGTCTCGGGCTCAAAACCAAGAAAGGTGAGAAATCTTCTATGGGAAGGATTTCAGTAGCAATGCAGTTAGTTGCGTTGGTCCGCACACCTACGTACATGGTTGGTGGCAGCCATGCACCTTAACATTGGTTGCCAGCTGCCATGAAATAAAATACATACCTGATATCGGTTTTGTTTTTTGGAATCCGATGCCTTCTTGTTCCACAACTCAAATCTCAGATCAGTTTTATTCTTCAACCTTGGCCATGCTATGTCTACAGTGCACCATTCTACAACAATGCTAAGTTGTGCTTTCAACAGCTACATTAGTTGAATTAAAAAATACAAAATAAAAGAGATGATGCATGCAAAACTGCCTGTGTAAGTAAAAGGATCTCTCACATTACCTGTAATATATGTCATGATTTGATCTGAAAGACTTATCAGCTCTCTTGTCCTTGTTCTAGCCACGATAACATCCAGAATTGTGTGATCTATCTATGTGCCACCATGTGGCATGAGACCTACGATGAAATGCTCAAGATTCTGACCTCCATGTTCAGGTTTGTATTGCCGCAACACAAAAGACCACAAAGCATTGAAATGATCCATTTTGAGTCATGTACAGAGGTACCAATTTGTTTTAAAGGTTGGACCGTTACCGAGGTGATCCAAAGGAGGAACACAAGGATTGCTTTGATTTTGAGTGTCACATTTACGTGGATGATGCGTTCATGACCGAAAAAGACACAGGGAAAAGGCTGGTTAATTCATACGTTAATGACTTGACTCAAGTTGTCATCGAGGTTTACAGGTAAGGTCGCACTATAATCGATTATATTACTCATCTGTGTGGAATTGATTAATCGCGTCTTAAAAATGGACAATCATTTTTTATCCAGGGTCTTTACCAACAAAGAGCCTGACGACGTAGCCATCGTGGAAACTCCATATGGTGGCCGACTTGTATTTGTTATGCCAGAAGGCAACATGCTCTACTTTCACCTTAAAGACAAAGGTCTCATCAGGAACAAGAAGAGATGGTCACAGGTATGCGAATTTAGTTCACTCCATCAAAATCAGTGTGCGTGTTTGGTAAGCAAATCGTTGACATGGACATGTACAAGTAGGACACCAAAAGAAGATAAATCATAATTTCAAAAATGACATTGAGTAACAAATATTGTTGTCTTTTAGATTATGTACATGTATTATCTACTTGGCTGGAAGGGCTACCTTGCCAAAAACCCTCAGACCAAAGTAAGACCCTATAAACACCTAAAATCACACAAGCTTGCAGTATATGTAAATTAATTTGTTTTGGGAAATTCATTTGTTTTGTAGCGCCAAGACATATGCAGAGAGTCTTTAATCTCTGTGGATGGTGAAATATACCTCATGCCCCAACATGACAATGACAACAAAAGAAGATTCATGTCAGATGACAACGTATACGTTCTGGCTCTGGACGGGGACACCGACTTCCAGCCGAAAGCCGTGATCTTGCTAGTAGACAGGTCAGTAACAGATTCTAGTACAGCTTTGGGGAATCCAGTATTATTGTCAATACACAATAAATTACACCAGAGAAAAATTATAATAAATAAATAATGTTGACTTTTTGTCTGTCGCAGCTTTTTTTCAACAACACAAATTATCAAGGGTGATTAATGACAATTAACATTTTGATTGACAGGCTGAGGATGTATGAAAATGTTGGGGCGGCCTGTGGACGAATCCACCCTACCGGAATGGGTAAGTGAACGTTTCTGTCCAAAGTACTTTTTGACCAATGTTGTAATAATCAATGTCCTAAAATCATTGGCGACGGGCCAAAAGCGGATGCTAAGTTGTTGCGCCCTGCCACTCATTACGACCTTGAATAAGGGGGAATAAAAATGCTAGACAAAATGAAAATAGTTTGCTTTGATGCTATAGCCCATCCACAGTTGAGTACTTTACTACATGGTTCTCAAGCACGTGTTCCCCAAAAATATGTTCAATTTTTTTCAAAACATTTCCCTGAATACACTTTACAGGGCTTTTAATGGGTGTTCTCTATTATTAGCTCATGACCAACATGATGATATGACAATAAATGATATATTTGAGTAAATTCAGTCTCGGAAACCTTCAGGTCCCATGGTGTGGTACCAGAAGTTTGAGTATGCAGTGGGTCACTGGCTACAGAAGACAGCAGAACACGTGTTTGGGTCTGTGCTGTGCAGTCCAGGATGTTTCAGTCTGTTTCGAGCATCGGCCTTAATGGATGACAACGTGCTGAAGAGATACACGACGACTGCCACAAGGGCTGGAGAATATGTCCAATATGACCAAGGTCAAGATTCTCCTATCACTATCAGTTATGTCAGCCAGCTGTTTACAATTTTCTTTTTTTATCCGTTTTAAATATTTTAGGGGAGGATCGTTGGTTGTGTACTTTGCTACTGCAACAAGGGTGGCGTGTGGAATACAATGCCGCATCGGATGCCTACACCAACTCACCGCAAGAGTTTAAAGAGTTTTATAACCAGAGGAGACGATGGGGACCATCCACACTGGCTAATACATTGGACCTCCTGCACAGGTCAGTTAAGCAAATGATTTTTTTCAAACACTGCGAGATTTTTTCCTCCAGTGTGGTTGGCAGAATTATCTCATTCAATGCAGTCAGATTAAAATAAACTCTTTTGTGCTGATGACAACAGTGGGGGAGAGACTGTGAAGAGAAACCCCTCCATATCCAGACTTTACATTTTCTACCAGATGTTCACGGTCGGTTCGTCTATTCTCGGGCCAGCCTCCGTGACCCTTATGGTGGCAGGTAGGTTCAAAATCGTCTACTGGTATGACTGTTTTTTTTTTTTTTACCTGCAATTTATATGAACCTAAACAATTTTGAATTCCGTTATGTCCTTTCCCGCAGGTGCTTTCCAGTTTGTCTTTGATCTCTCAGGGACTCTTTCCATCGTCATTGCGAGCATCCCTCCCGTGTTCTACATTATCATTTGTTTCATTGCCAAAGCAAACAACCAGATAACAATCGCTGGCATTATGAGTGTTCTGTATGCCTTCCTCATGACAGCGTCCTTCTTTTCGATTATCGGTGAGCATCCATCAGCCGGAGCTTTGCGACGTTACGAAGATGTCTGTAGTTTTTTTGAAGCACCGGTATGCTCTCAGGTGATATGGTGATGGAGGGAACGTTCCTAACCCCAACTGGTGTGTTCCTGGTTTCTATGACAATCATGTACTCGGTGACTGCTATCCTTCACCCCGAGGAGTGTGGTATGTCAAGATTACATAATCATTAGCATTCTTACTTTGAGATGGTGTCATGCCGTGCATTGTGATGGTATTTTTTTTCCGACAGGAATGATCATCTATGGCCTGATGTATTTTATCTGCATTCCCAGTGGCTACCTTCTCCTTACCATCTACTCGCTGGTTAACATGCATATTGTGACCTGGGGCACAAGGGAATCAAATAAGTAATGCACCAGATTTATTACGTAATGCATGACCAATGGGGCTGTATACTGTACTTTTTTTTTTTTTAACAATTAAGAAATCCATCCATCCATTTTCTGAACCGCTTAGTCCCCACGGGGGTCGCGGGCGTGCTGGAGCCTATCCCAGCCGTCATCGGGCAGTAGGCGGGGGACACCCTGAACTGGTTGCCAGCCAATCGCAGGGCACACAGAGACAGACAACCAATCGCACTCACACTCACACCTAGGGACAATTTGGAGTCTTCAATCGTCTACCAAGCATGTTTTTGGAATGTGGGAGGAAACCGGAGTGCCCGGAGAAAACCCACGCGGGCCCGGGGAGAACATGCAAACTCCACACAGGGAGGGCCGGAGGTGGAATCGAACCCGCACCCTCCTAACTGTGAGGCGGACGTGCTACCCAGTGCGCCACCGAGCCGCCCACAATTAAGAAATATTTATTTAATTAACTTTTTTTTCTTGCCTGGTTAAATTAAAAGGTTTGGTGTACCGACTGCAGGACGATGTTCACTATTTTCAGTGAACATGAACAGATGGTAGCTCTTGCTATTTTTGTTGAATCTTTTTTCCTGTTCTGGTAGGGGAGGAACCGAGGTAAAGAAGAACCATAACGTGCTGTGTGACCGAAACTGCAGACTCTGCTGCTGGGACATGAAGTTTCAGGTGACATGAACTTCCTCAACTTTATTGATATGCTGTGCACCCGCTGAATGAATTTATAACACTTCTGGTTGGAATTGACAGGTAACTCAAGAAACTGAGAATCTGATGATTCAACAAATCACGGGACGGACTGGGCAGCAAGCAGCTCCCCTTCCAATCACAGCCCAGGAAACGAACGAACACCCTGCTTTAACAATGGAGCTGAAGTCTCCAGCTGACGCCAACAAAATGGCACAGCCAGGAGGAAATAAATTACATATTGATAAAGAGAGGTGAGAGTTGAGATGCTTTGACATGTCCAGAAACACGTAACTGCAATTTTTTTCATTATTGTTACTTTGATTCACCTCTTTTTCAATGACATTAAACCGAGCACAATTCAAATGTTTATGATTCGTCCCACACACAATTATTGAACTAGACGTTTAAAATACTCTATTGGAAAATAATAAATTATTATAGAAGGTAAAAGTAACGGTCATGGTAAAAATTCATATGTTATGGATTTATCATAATACCTTTTACACAAGTAAAGCCCAAAAAAATGGCAAAAAGCAATATTTGCCAAACCTTTCCAGTTCTAAAGGTCAACTGCATTTGTCGTTTTGTAAAATTATCCCAAGAATAATGCACTTAATGTTGCAACTTCCAAAGACTCACCAATGTACATGTGTGTAGTGTCGATAGCATGGAAAAAGCAAGTATATCAAGTGCATCTGAAGACGGCGACAATGAAGATGATGATGATTATGACAACAACAACCAGGAGAATGCAGACCTTCCTATTAGCGGTGAGACAGCCTATAACAAATGTCAGCATGATGAGATTTTAAAAATTGTATTTGTACACATCTGTCTCCTTAGACTGGGTGGGTCCGGTGAAACAAGAGTTTCTAAAGAAGTTGACATTTGCCAACTTGAAGAGGAACTTAAGAGAACAAATACGGTATGGAATTTTCTTCATGACGGGAAAAAAAAAAAAAATCTGTCATATAACGCCCGTCGTGTGTTGCAATGACTGTGAATCTAAAAAGAAGTTTCTTTTCCAGATACTCCCTCCGCCACAAGAATTATGATGACGTGTGTGATGACTTGATATTAATGTTAACAGACACACTCACTGCACAACTATACGGAATAGGACCCGAAGATGTTCTGACAGAAAGCCAACTAGAGGAACTACAACAGGAATTGACGACGCAGGTATTCACAAAGACACGCAGAACAGCAAATATTTAGAACTTTACATTAAAGCTCATTTAAAATTCAGTCAGCCCTAAATTTCAGGATAGATTTCATCAACGCTTTGATTCGATCACATCTAATCCTTCTGGTTTTATTTCTCTCACTATTAATTAGGTGAATATAATCCAGTGGCCTGATTCTCTATTTTGTGTGTGTGTGTGTGTATAGGCTCGGCGCACATTGAAGACCAGTCGCATGGAAAGATTAGAGAGAAAAGTCAAGAGAGCCATTGAGAAAACTCTGACTGCACCTCAGGTGCAGAAACTAGAAGAGGTAAAATAGAGATTTAGCGATTAGGTCTGAAAGAAGAAGCTGCTGACGGGCTGGCACAATTGAGACAAAATTCAAACAAGCGATGAGCCAGATGGGAAAATATTTGTATCTTGCTTTATGTGTGTACGCATAGGACGAAGAGGACTTCTGGAAGAAGTTGATTGAGCGCTATTTGAAGCCCATTGTTGACACAAAAGCACATCTGGACGAGGTGACCAGAGAGCTAAAATCGCTACGTAATAAGGTCAGCAAATTTCCTTTCAAGTTTTGTGTTTTACATCTAATTTTGTGTGGTGCCCCAATTTATGAGTTTTTCGAGATGAGTTCCTCAGATGAGTTTTTTTCAACACAAAAATTTCAAGTACCAAGTGGTAGCAGGGAATGTCACAACAAGCATCAAGTAGTGATAGATTCTTACAAAAAAAAGAGGCCAAATGGTTGCTGCTAGCTGTTTATTGAACTTTTCAGTTAAACGTAAAATGAAGCGAAATACATATTTGGTAATTATTCTCAGAAAAAACTCAGAAATTGCGCTTGCTTAATGTCAACATAGAATATCAACACGTTAAGCTCACAACAGCTCAGTTCTGCTGATATAAAAAGGATTTTAAATTATTTTTCTTTTCCCAAGGACTGGGTGGCATTTGCCTCATGAATGCAATTCAAAAGTAGACTGAGTTTTTGTTTTAATGTCCTCTATTGTACTTCATTAGGCTCAACTTCATTTTTTCCAGAATATTAAAACATTAGATCATTGGCCTGGAGAGACGCTAAAGGTTTGAGAAAGACTAATTCCATTTTGCAATGGATTATTTTGATAATATATATTTTTTTATATAAACTGATTAAGTCTCTGGAATTCCAACTGCTAATGTGATTGTTTCAAACAATGACTTCTGCTTTTCAAAGGACTTTCCGTCAAGTCGATAAGGATGCAAAAAAAACATCAAACACATACTCGAGATTTTTTCCTAGAAAATGATTGCTAACTATTCTTCCTCAACACCCCACAGGCAGTATTCCTCTATTTTATCGTCAATGTACTGTGGGTGGTTGCTACCTTCTTCCTGCAAGCCATTGGAAACGACGTCATAAGCATCAAGATCCCGAAATTCTATTCAAATGGAACACAATCTGAAGAGTACCTCAAGGTTGGTGCACACAAAACAATGTTGTATTTAATACATAGCTGTTGCCATCCTGAACAATGTACGATGTCATTGTAAATTGTCCCATACATTATTTTATATTGACAGGTGGAGCCTCTCAGCTTAATGTTTCTGTTGTCTTTTGCCATCCTTCTTCTCGTCCAGTTCCTCGCCATGTTGTATCACAGGTACACACAAACATTTTGTATTGTTATATGTATATAGTTAATAAAAAAGGGGAAGGGGTCCGTCAATTTGGTGGCATGCAAGCACTGCTCCACTTGAGTTTCATTTGCTTACAGGGTCTACACTTTGATCCATGTGGTGTCATACCGCAGCACCGAGAAGGACTACAAACCGAAAGATGCCGTAAGTAACACGCAATCAACACATTTAAATCCACTTTGAGTGTCATAGATCCCCATCAAATACTAAAATATCAATTGGCTGGAAAACATCTAGTACCAGTGACAAACTAGAAAACAACTAGTTACGAGTTGACAACATGCATACAATAATTTTTGCAAACAACCGAGAATCATTGGGTAAATGCAAGACTGGCAATGCATCATTTGGAGCCGCACGTCAAAGTATGGAACATCAACCCAACCACGAGGGTGATAACAGTGAAAATCAATAAATATTACTTACATGCATTTGTTTCTCCCTTGTTTTCGATCGCCAATGTTGTTGTCGCCTGATGTCGATGAGGCGGAAGTATTATTATCTTAGAACGTCGGGGTCTGTCTTCGTCCTGGAGGGTCAAACGTCCCTTTCTGTGGTCCCATCCCAAAAGTTTAAGTAAAACGTGCATTTCTTGTGGGGAGGGATAAAATAGAAGGGGTGATCGTGGGATTGCGCAAACAAACTTTAGCTGATTTGCAAAGACGTCATGACGTTTTTGAAGCCAATCAACAACTACGTCACTCAGGCTGGAAATAAATGAGGGCGCAAAACTCTGTTAGAATGGAGAACATAGTTCTATTAAAATGTGCATATACACATATGTATTTTTTTATTGTTAATTCGCTATTGTTTATATACATATGTGTATGACTTTTGATTTTATTTGCACGGCTCCAAATCTGCAGGTTTGGATGATTTCCATTTCTTGTACACTGCTTGTATACTTCAACTCAATCAACAGATTATTATCACTATCTAAATCAGAGATGGGCAAAGTTCGCAACATAAAGCCAGCTCATTATCGTTCACTTTAGACTATCAATAGAACTGTGATTCTATTTGTTGTGTTCATTCTCTAGGACGACGAAGACGATGGCTTGATTTTAGAGAACCTTAACGTCGGTGGATTGAGCATTACAAGCGATGACATGTAGCTGATGACTATATTTGTGTGTGATGTAATTTTATTTGTTCCTCATTGCTGACATTCTAATTTTATTATACTATTCTTTTATCTAAAACCAAAGTCCAAGTTTAATCTTTGCCTGAGTCACGTTTGGGATAATATGCACTCACATGTTAAAGCTTTCTAGACAAAGCTGTCTGTATACTTTATTTCTATTTCAGTCCTTTGGATTGTATGCACATTAAATAATATGTTTGCCTTTTCTGTGGGACTTAGTGATGGGTTACAATCTGGACATTCCATCCTTGAATGAATTGCAACTTTTGCACATAAATGGAAGAAATATTTATGACTTTGTATTGTTTAGCATGCTTTTCCCCCCCATCTGGTTTGAAGACAATTTAACAATATTTTTAGAGTATTGTACTGCAATAAAAGATGATAAAGCAATGCACCCTTTGTTCTTGTCGCTGACCTTGAGATAGATTAAAAAGTACCTGTGGGTTTAGGCCTTGCTTTTGTTTTTATATAATGGCAGACAACACAATGCACATGGAAAAAAAAAAAAATTCCCCTCTGGGATTGCTGTCAGTCATTAACCTTTATATTTTCACAAAACCATCTCTATTCTGTTTGATCCGCTAATTCCAAAGATGTTTTAAGATTTAGATCACGATTTAGGCCACTTTAAAACAGCCCCATTTTTTATTGTCAATTGCGGCGTGCTTTAGGTCACTACCCTGCCAAAGGAGTTGACAGTACAGCTGAGACCAAGGTTTTGGTCACTTGGCTACTCAGAATGTGTCAGATGCCTCGAGATTTCTTTGTATCCTGCAGATACATCATACCCAGCATAAGAACACTTCCTCATCTAGTGTTTTAATTTTCTTCATTTTTGTGTTAACAATACAACTTCAGTGACTTGCCATAATGCTTGAGCATCTTCACACAATATTCAGCTCTGTAGCCTGTCAAAATATTTAATTTCAGTCATATCAGTTAAATGGTAATTGTGTTTTTATTTAGATGCGACGTAGCAATAATTTTGCCCAAGTTTATAATATACAGTTATGTGGTTATGTTAAATAAAATGAAGATACACAGCATCGATTGACCTTTCTTTAATGAACACATTTCACTCAAAAAAAGAAAAACAGTCTAGCAGGCAGTAAAATTAGGCAATTGCAAAACAATCATCCGATATTTTGGGGAGAATGTTTCATTGAGGTAAGGCAGCAAAAGAGACTCCACCACTATATAGTTTGACAACCTTAATCATGCTATAAAAGAGTGGGGGCAAAAACAATCGACCTAACGAGACCCTCATGCTACCACTATTCCCCAAATGATAAACAAAAAATTTCGCAACACTCATACTCACTCCTGCCTTCTTTAACGTTCACTTTGTATTCCAGTAATGTACTGATTTATAAAGTGAACACTCAGCGTGTCAGTTGAAGAGTCAGAGTCAAGCCAGTCCTTACAAATGGCTGCCATTGGTCCGATAAGTGATTCTGGGAAACAGCCACCAGAAAAACTAGCTTTGCCCTTTATTTTCACAAGAACCTCCTTGTTTGTTACGTTGAATATAAGCTTTAAATATAGATTGTGAATTCTTGACATCACTGAAGCACTGACAGGAGTTTCAACTGTAAAAGTGGCTTTTAACTGACTGCCAACAGACAGCCCAAAGGCGAGACACTAAGCCGGTGAGTCTAAATGCTTGGCAGTTGAGTCGTCAAAATGATTGGTTGAAGTAACGTTTAGATCCCGTCCGGCCGCCACTTCTACCTGACCCACCGCGACCGCCACTTCCCCCAAAACTCTGGCGACGTCCCCCTTGGAACCTTCCTTTCCAATTGCCTCCTCTACCTCCCCCAAAACTCCGGCCACGTCCGCCTTGGGATCTTCCACCATCACTTTGGCTGTCCCTGTCCACCTGGGGGAGCTCTGTGGCCACGGTCAGCTGCCAACAGCTATCATCTTCCCAGCCCTCCTATTGAATGAGCAAGAGGCAGGATGAAAATTGTTAATAGCAATGCAATGACTAAACCCCGTGACAAAATACAGTGGTGCTGTGAATAACAAGTTTCATTCAGCGGTCCCTGAATAAAGGAAATGCCATCAATCTATTCTTGCACCCCACCAATAAGTTTATTTTATGAAAATATTGCACACTAAGATATTATACTTTATGAAAACATAACTATAGTAAGTATTGTAAATAAATACTGTAAACAGTTTCTTTAATGCCAATTGACATTGCTCTCCTAGTGTGCATGCCTTGCCCACCAGGGAGCTATATGAAACAAGGCGAGTGTAAATTAATCCTGCATAAATGTAACATTTGCCATTTTCATCCTGCTTTGTTTATAATTTTGCATTTATTAAACATAGAGGAATACATCTATTCGTACCTGAAACTCCTTCACTTTGTCATCTGGAATATCGAAACAAACGCCCTACAGGAAACACATTTGATAAAAATGATGACATGTCATAGGCTTTCATGGTGTGTGCGCGTGTGCAGCCTTTGATTAAAGCTTACAAAGCACTTAGAACATACCATGTGGCCTACAATGAAGACCATTGAATGGATGTGCTTTTCAACATCCTCTCCCAGTTGTTCCTTGAGCGTATTCCAGGCAAGTCCAAGATTATACATTTTCTGAGAGCATAGCAACTGCATGGTGGTATGACCCTGGGGAACAAACAGCAACACCTTATATTGAGAGCCACACAAAAAATGTCCAGGACATGAGCACGTATATGCAGTCAGTCCATTTTAACTTACAGGTTTGGAGGCAAGCAGTGACCTATTCGTCAAACTCGTCAACCCGGACATGTGTGCCAAGGCCGCAGCCAGCACTTCCACTGCTCCTTTCTCCTTTATCAGCCTCTCAGCAGAAACTCTGAAATGTTCAATGGCTGCCGTGGAGACAGAGTCCAGGAACCTGGACGGGAAAAACAAAAGGAGATTTTTATTAGCCAATTCCACATGATAACGTGTTACAGTCCAACACACACTTCCTCGGAACACGGTAATACAAGCATGCACACGCTAAACATTTGCCACCCTAATTGGGGAGGCTCACTCGTATTGTGCGCTGAACTCACGTTGAAACATCCTTGCTTGATGACTTGATGAGGTCATTGGTAGAGGGAGCAGAGACTCGTTTAAACTTAATGCCCTGCATCAAAACCAACGACATTAAACTTTAGATTAAAAATGAATATTTCATCTTGATGAAAGCAATGATGCTTTCATAACATCTCCAAAGGCTATCTTGATACTTTTGGTTTAACAAGGGCACGTACAGCCGATTGTTCCACGGTGCGTAGCTGATACTCCTCACGCCTCACGTAGAAACAAATGCATATTCCCATTCTTCCAGCTCTGCCCGTTCTTCCTGAGCGATGGATATACGAGTCCACATCCTAACGAGTGTAGATGACGTCATGAAAAACAGTTTCATCAAACTGAACTTTAAAGAAATGAAAATTCAGTTGAGCAGCATGTCACACCTTGGGCGGAGAACACTGTATGACGAGGTCAACTTCAGGGATGTCTAACCCGCGGGCTGCCACGTTGGTAGCCACCAAAACATCAAAGGTTCCCTTCCTGAAGCCTTGCAGTGTAACTTCCCGCTGTTGTTGGGGAATGTCGCCATGGAGGCACTGGGTGTTCTGAAAAGATGTTGTACACACACACACACACACGACAACAAAAATCACACTTCTGAACCTAAACACTGCCAAATAATTAATGAAAAAAAATCTATCAGCAACGACTCCATCAGAATATTAAAATAAAATCATAGATTTGGCTGTGTGTGAATGTGTATGTGTGTTATGTTTCTCTCAGCATTAAAAAAATAAAAAAAGTTTATCAGAGACCGTGACACTCTTTGTCCACCACCAGTGTAATAATTCTGAGACGCAAACTAGTGGCTGTGCATTTAGTGCATGTGACTTACCTGTTTGATGGATGTACTCGTGAAAAGCTCATTGACCTGTCTCTTGGTCTCACAGAAAATGATGGTCCGGCCACTGCTGCCGCTGTACACCTGGATCACATCTCCTATCACTGCTGCACGCTGTGACCAGTGGCATTCCATGGCCAGATGCTGCAAAGGGGCAAAAAAGTGTGGCCATATAAATACATGTCCTCGTTCAAGCATGGTGAAAGCTAATGATCAATTAAAAATAAAAAATAATCAAATAAACCGACACTTACCTGCACAGTTGTTGCGGCTCTCTGCGTTTTCTTTCCAATCAGGTCAACACGCTTGCAATCGGGCCTCATGTATTTCTTGGCCACATCGTAGACCCATGAGGGGCAGGTGGCTGAAAACAGGAGCGTCTGGGGATTGGGGTCGTCATCTGGTGTGGAAAGCACATGGAAGTAGTCACTGTTGTCCAATCGAGAAAATTGCAAATAATTCAAAGAATAAAAGAATACCTTGCTTATTATAGGAAGAGGATAGAATTTCTTCCACTGGCTCAGCAAATCCCATGTCCAGCATTTGGTCCACTTCATCAAGAACCACATGTTTCAGTTTTTTGAGATTAAGGCTCTTTTTCTCAAAGAGATCTTTAATACGACCAGGGGTTCCCACCAAAACATCAATCCCGTTACGGATGGCCTCAACTGTTTGAAAAATAAAAAAATCATAACTGTTATTAGGGTGACGTGTTTTTTTTTTTTTTTTAATAGCAGAGGCTTTGGAGGAGAGGTTGGGACACATGATGTAGCAATTTTGCACACGTTTGAGAAAAGTGTTCAGACATTGACATTGGACTTACATTGGGGCGGGTATGGGACGCCTCCATAGAAACAGGAGATGCTCAATTTCTTGGCAATATTTTTAAAGTCCCTAGCGACCTGGATGGCCAACTCTCTGGTGGGAGCCAAAACCAACACCTGCAGAGAGATACGGGGTGGACTTAGAACAGGTTCTCATCCGTCGGTGATGAGGACACAGTGATAACAAAATTAAAGCTTTAATGAAGCGTGCATACCTTGGGGGGGCGTCCTCTTGGTTGTGTCAATCCATCCGACTGGAGTTTTTCCACCAGTGGGATAGCAAAGGAGAGAGTCTTCCCTGTTCCTGTGCGCGCTTGGGCAAGTACATCATGTCCATCATATACGTGATCAAATGTCTGGACCTGAATGTCAAACAAGTAGGAGACTCCTCGAGCTGAAAGAGCGAGCGAAAAGACAAGAGTTAGTATTTCCACAGATGCCACAAAAAACACAACATTTAACAGAGCATCTTGTTAGTGCAACCAGTTTGCAAGTTTCTTTTTTTGGGAGGAACACTTAATTCATAGCAGACAAACAAAAATACATGATGTGATGCATATAGCAAAAAAGGTTACCAACCCTAAATGACTATGTGCATCAGATTATGAACCAAGAAATTATTTAAATTATTTTTTTTAAATTCTAATAATTGATCATTTGAAAGAAAAATGCTGGCAAAATATGTAAATTTCCATTTGTTTCATTAAAAAAGACAAAATGTGTCTGAATGGGTCTATAGAGATACTGTTTAAGAAGTACAGGTAAGAAGAAGCACTGAATCAAACTGCAGCCCAATGAAAGTAAATGTTTAAGCCATGTACCACAATAACAAGTTGAGTGCCGCCATCTAGTGGTAACAATTGTTGCAGCTTAAAAATTGATTGTTTTTATTTGCTTGCTGGACTATAAATTTGAAGCCTGGTTCAAGACATGCAACATGTCAAATGAGCTTTTGACAGCAGTTTGGTGTGGTGTGTGTGAATAGAAACGTGATTGGTACCTTTGAGTTTTTGTATAGTGCCATGAGAGATTCTGAAGTTGGAGAAGGCTCCGGCTTTCTGCTCAGGTGTTTCCTCCTAAACAATGGGAAACCATAAATTAAAAAAGAAAGACTTTTCAAAATGTAAAAAGACTATATGCAAAATAAATGACCTCCAATTACATATTTAGGTGAAGCCAAAAGCTGTGTGACAACTGTAACAGTATAACACGTTAATATAAACATATTGTTTTATAAATAATGATCAGCCTTACTATTTCCTTTTCACTCTCTGACCCATCGGATTGAGATGGTGTCTGGCTTGGGGTTGGAGCAGGTGTGTCTGGCAGGGAATGTTGATTGATTTCAGCTTCAACAACTCCTATCGTTTTCTTCAATTTCACCTAAACGCAAACAAATGCAAAATTATTAACAATTTTAAAAAGTTACCAGTAAGACACTAAAAAAAAAAAGATTACACTCGTACTAACCTCTTCCTCGCTCTTTTTTTTCTTCTTCTTCTTTGGTGGCTCAGTAATATCAGTAATGCCGGTCAGGTCGGTTGCTTCATCTATGTGACCATTGACTTCGTCCTCTGCTAGCTTGTTTTTTCTTTTTTTCTTTTTTGGTACAAGACATTCACTGTCCGGCTCCTCTTGTTCCTCAAGCTTCTTCTTCTTCTTCAGTTTCTTGGCTTCCTTGGATTTGATCTTTAAATTTTGGAAAGAACATTGAATTGTTTAAAAATCCTTACAACACAAATTTACATGAAAAATCATGCATATGTATACACACTAGTACAATTAAGTACCATGAGTACTCCTGCACAATCTAAGGAAATATGTTTTAACATTTAAGCAAGGCACGACAGCTTGATTTGTAGTGTATTTTAAACACAGGGTAAATCAATGTGCTTCACATAACAAAAGTACTGTACAATTTTTAAAAGCGTTAACGTAACAAAATAACCAAGACATTTAAAAGCAAATAATTAAAAGGTAGCTTACTAAATACTAAAAGTAAAAATATGAGAAATAAATAAAGAAAAATTATGAAATGTAGACATTTTTACAATACTCGGCTTTATAGGGTGGATCAAACCAATCAATATATTTTTATTTAAGTTAAAAAATGAGGTCTGCAAAAAGAGATTGGGTTTGTTTTCAAGACTCCTTGTAATGCAAACCACATAGTTCTTTTCAACAAGGATGCTTTCAAAATTTAGCATCAAGATGGTCTCAAAACATCATGGTTATTGTTTAGAGTTAAAAAAAAAAGTTTGCGAGGCCTGCAATATTTATAATGGAAATCAGTCGTATTTTCTTACAGGGGGGTGAATCGTGTTTTGACTACATTCGAGTCGATGCAAATCATTTTTTGAGCACCTTCGATTACGTTTAGTCTACGTGTTGAAACCAACACAACTAAGAATAGACAAATAATCTACTACTTGACGTTCTGCTTGATATGTTTTACGAAATATAAATGCCGACGTCACAAAGTTGCGACAAAACGCAGTTCCACTCGTGCACGTTGCTTCATGTTTTCAGCACTCAACTTCCGGTGTCCACACGGCTTAAAGACCGATCCGGCTCACGTGGCCTACCAACGTGCTTGCTAGCCTTGCTAAGCTATCACGCTAACCTGGTGGTTTCTGACTTTGTATCGTAGTTCTACTCGATGACCACTACATTTACCAAAATGTTTCACTTATGTTATGTGATTTTTGACAAGTGTGTCACATTTAGACTAGCTGCTAACCCACATTATTACGCAGCATCGCGCGCCACATGTCAAGCATGGGAGCAGTCGTGAATACGATGCACCTCGCCAGCCATTTAGATTTAAAAGTCAGTGCGTCATTCCACATACCTTTAACGCCTCAAGATCCGCGGCGGTGTCACTCTCTTCTTCCATGGTTTTGACTTCAACGACGCTTTTAGACGGCATTTTTCTCCCGAATGGAACCCTTCTTTGTGGACACACAGGCGATCTCGCGGCCACGCGGATGGAAAAGAACGCGAAAGGTGCGCGCGCACGAGAACCGAGGATATCAACGCGAGAGATTGTCTACGATGGGAAGACAGCGCACACTGTAGATTTACTGTACCACAAAAAATTACATATACTGTAGAAGTGTAGAGAAATGTATATTGTATTAAATAAAATGAGAATCTACACAGAAAAACACAATTTTACCAAGATCACCTGTAATTTTTATTGATATTTTTATAACAGTAGAAGAAAAAAAAGACATAAGCAACTATACTAGCCTATTAGGTGAAAAACATCAAAACATAGTTCCATTTTTTTGTGAATCAATCAAGGTGATTGTGTTGTGCAATGCAGTGGCTGACTGGTTAGCAGATCTGTCCTCACATTTTTGATTTTGAGGTTTTGAATCCCGCTTTGGAGTTGTCATGTTCTTACCATGGCGACGTCACATGATAAAACAAGCATGTAGGTTAACTGAAATGTACGCGAGTGCGTACGTTTGTCTAAATGCGATTGGTTAATGACCAGTCTATTGTGTGTACTGCAGCATGGGCTCCAGGACACGCATAACCCTGAGGATATGCAGTGTAGGAAATGGAAGGATGGTAGTATCTAAATATCCCACGATAGAACTGATTAATTGAAATATTTTATCATACCGCTATCTTTACTTATCACACTATATGAATTATGAATTGCTTTCAGTACTTGCTTCAAAACTAGAATAGTTGAGGATAAAAGAGACTAAATGCTTTGTTTTTGTCTTTTTATTAACTCAATGTAAATCCGCTGTAACAAGTGTAATGAATGCCACAACGTTTTCACAAACTGAAGACTCACTCACAAAGATAAACCCACAGTGTCCTTAAGCGTAGTACTGCAAGTTAGCCTTCTTTTTGGCTTGCACCTCCAGGATTCCCTCCATGTAATCCTCGTGGTTAAGCTCTGTGGCTCCACGCCGCAAAGCAATCATACCAGCCTCCACGCACACGGCTTTGCACTGGGCGCCGTTGAAGTCGTCGGTGCAGCGCGCAAGCTCTTCGTAGTTGACGTCAGGACTGACGTTCATCTTGCGGGAGTGAATCTGCATGATTCGGGCTCTGGCCTCCTCGTTCGGCATGGGGAATTCGATCTTCCTGTCCAGACGGCCTGAACGCAGCAGCGCCGGGTCCAAGATGTCCACTCTGTTGGTGGCGGCAATCACCTGCACGTGTGGACAAGATGTTATTTTTGCTATATTAGGATACACTTTTACAGATAAAAGCTATTAGGCTATTCAAACTGAAATATCATTTATTATAGATGTAGTACATATTACTACTCTCATCAGTAATTGGACATTGTAATTTTCCAAGAATGCTGTAAATTGATCACTTGAAAATGTCAACAGTTAGAGTTTTAGAGTTGCATTCTCTGTTTCCAACCTTGTAGAATCATTGTTCATAATGTGCAAAATCACTAACATGATCGTGTCTTCACATATAGAGGAGTATAATTAACTCTAATATAGGTACATAAAGGTAATTTGAACAAATTGATTTTTTTCAAAGTGATATATTAAAGTGGCAGCCTTTTTCTTCTTAATCAAAACCCAAGAAGTAGCTCTCAGTTTCAGAAAAGTTTGTGAACCTAAATTTAAAGGCTTGGCTAAACCTAAAGTGACTTCACTATACTGAGAAGCATTACCTTGACTTGCATGTTGGGTTGAAATCCATCCAGCTGGTTGAGAAGCTCCAGCATGGTCCTCTGCACCTCCCTGTCTCCCGCCTTCTCGCTGTCAAATCTCTTCGTACCAATGGCATCCAGCTCATCGATGAAGATGATGGACGGGGCCTTCTCTTTGGCCAGGGCGAAGGCATCTCTCACCAACTTGGCTCCATCTCCGATGAACATCTGCACCAGTTGTGGGCCAGCCAACTTCAGGAAGGTTGCTTTTGTCTGAGCTGCACATGCCCTGGCTAGGAGGGTCTTCCCTGTTCCTGGTGGTCCATACATCAAGACTCCTTTAGGTGGCTGGATGCCCAGGTTTTCAAATTTTTCCTTGTGGTTCATGGGCAGGACGATTGCCTCCACCAGCTCCTGGATCTGCTTGTCCAGCCCTCCGATATCGCTGTACTGCTCCGTGGGGCGCTCGTCAACCTCCATAGCCTTGACTCGGGAGTCATACTCGGTGGGTAAGGTTTCCAGGATCAAGTAGGAGTCTTTGTTGACACCCACCAGATCTCCGGGCTTCAGCTTCTCGGCGTCCACTAGCCCGATCACCGGCAGGAAGTAAGTCTGCCGGGTGGACGTCTTGATGACGGCGCATTTTCCTTTCCTCTGGGAGTCCAGGTCCACATTTGCCCCGTCTTCCTCTTGGTCGTTGGGGTCCACATCTAGTAACTCGATCACGTTCGACACGAGATACGGCAGGGTTTTGTTCACCTTTATCTTCTCCGTGTTTTCCTTAATTTTATCTTTCATAGCTTGCAGTTCGTGGGTCACCCTCAGAACTTCACTCTTCATTATTTTGATCTCGCTGTCGAGGAGTCGAGTTCGCTGAACTATCTCCTCCGTAGACATTTTTAATACCTCTTCGCCGATTCCATCTTCCACTTCGTCCCAAACTGATTTGTCACTCAGCGACGCCATCTTGATTCTGTCTGCCGTGACCTCTGACAGCGGAAGATAAAACTTCCTCTTCCGCAAAGTCGCAGACTCACAGCACTTACTGGATAAATCTGTGGGAGCTACGTTGAACATGACACCGACTGCACGCTAAAAACAATACGGTTGTGTGTCGACACCGCGTAAGTTGGCCGGTTTATTTGCGAGCTCATGCTCGTTTTTGGTGTGTTGAAGCTGCAGCACGTTTTGTGTACAGAGTGGCAGTAGCTGTTGCTGCTAACTGTAGCTTGGCGGGCAGCGACCACCACCCGAGTCGAAAGCATAGATACCCTTTTTCAAACGTCGAAAGTAAAATTAAAAAGTAGTCCAAAAAAGAAATACTCAAGAACATTAAAAATACTGCATACGTACAGTAAGTAATTTAAGTGTTGATGTCCTTATTTCTGGCCACTGGTTGTAATTTTTTTCCCATGCAAACGTTTTCACGCAGAGTCCAACTGCCAGAGAGAAGAGCTAAGAGAAAGGACTAAGTGTTTCTTCTGTTCATCGAATCATTGGACACGCAACTAACTCTAAACAAGCGACCGAGCCTGTGTGTGCGTCTCTGCTCCTTGGGGTGAGGGGTTACTAGGATGGATCAGAACAACAGCATACCAGCCTTTCAGGGACTGGCCTCCCCTCAGGTAACAATTTCTAGTGAAACGATAGCTAATGTTTTAACTGTGTTTTTAAACTGTGCCCTTTGGATTGCCCTGTTGCTGAAATGTGCTATACAAATAAACTTGCCTTACCTAATGATGAATTGTGCCATTTCATCCTCTGTTTTCTTTTGCAGGGCGCCATGACACCAGGAATGCCCATCTTCAGTCCCATGATGCCATATGGTTCGGGCCTGACACCTCAACCTGTTCAGAACACAAACAGTTTGTCGATACTGGAGGAACAGCAGCGGCAGCAACAGGCGCAGCAAGCACAGCAGGCCAATGCAGGTACATGACACATGAACATTTTTTGCATCCCCTTGGAGATGTGCGTTTATTTGGTGTAGCAGACAATGAACACGGGTAGTACAAACGCTTTTCCTACCTGTAAAGAGGCTCATAATGCTGAGAGGAGAAACTCTTTAACAGGCCTTCCAGGAACGTCGGGGCAGGCTCCTCAGCTCTTCCATTCCCAGGCAGTCACAGGCTCAACTACCACCGCGCTTCCGGGGAACACCCCGCTGTACAACAACACCCCACTGACCCCCATGACTCCCATCACACCAGCCACACCAGCCTCAGAGAGCTCTGGAATTGTGCCACAGCTACAGTACGTTTCAGAATGAAGAAATGTGTCATGCTGGAAATAGAACTAAATAGAATCTGTCTATGATCAACTATTTTGTCCGTTGTTAAATCTCACATTCAACGTTTTGTCTTTTGTTACCATCAGGAACATTGTGTCGACAGTCAATCTAGGTTGTAAACTGGACTTGAAGACCATCGCGCTGAGAGCCAGGAATGCAGAGTACAACCCCAAGGTAAATCTCATTTTAACTTCACTGCTGTAGAGGAGTGTTCCTCAAGCTTTATTGGGGCACAGATTTTACAATTTAAAAAAAATCTCATCTCTGTATGTCACAAAATGTGTATATGCCGAAATAATGATCTCGAAATCTAGGTCAGTTTAGTTCAACACAAAGCTATTATTCTGTTGTGAGGATTGCAACAGGTGGCTCTTCTGCTGTCTTGTGAAATAGTCTTTAATTGTTCCGGCTGTCACTCTACACCACTGGCATAGACGCATAATAAATATTAATATAAATATTTTCTTTTTTTTGTAAATAATCAATTTGCTGATAGCACTTTTGTCAATAAAGCTAAACTGCTTCCTCTGTTTTAGCGTTTTGCTGCAGTCATCATGAGAATACGAGAGCCTCGCACCACAGCTCTTATTTTTAGCTCCGGGAAGATGGTCTGCACAGGAGCAAAGAGGTTGGAAGAGATTATCTGTTGAAGTGCACCAAAATACTTTTTTCCTATTCCTTCCGTTGAATCTCTACTCGTGTGTTCCTAGTGAGGAGCAGTCGCGATTAGCGGCCAGAAAGTACGCTCGTGTGGTGCAAAAGCTTGGCTTTCCTGCCAAGTTTTTGGACTTCAAGATTCAGAATATGGTGGGCAGCTGTGATGTGAAGTTCCCTATTCGTCTGGAAGGCTTGGTACTCACGCATCAACAGTTCAGCAGGTACATTCAAGTGGAACATCCTATTTGACAAAATGAGCCAGTAAAGATTACTGACAATGACCCAAAAAAAATTGACAACTTATACTGTAGCATTAGATTCAAACCTAACAATTGAAGTGTTCATAATTTCCATAATTAATTTGCTTTGAGCCTTTTTTAAACTTTTAACCATTTTCAAACGGAATTGTTTGATTTTCTTGCAGCTACGAACCTGAACTGTTTCCAGGCTTGATTTATAGAATGATCAAGCCCAGAATTGTCTTGCTCATCTTTGTTTCTGGGAAGGTTGTATTAACAGGTAAGAACTTTAGCAAACGTCTTTCATCTCGCTAATTTGGAGATGTAGAAATTGACAGTTTAAAGACATGGTGGATTTGTTTTACCATTTCTTCTGTATTTGTGTCAAGGTGCAAAGGTGAGAGGTGAAATCTATGAAGCGTTTGAGAACATCTACCCTATCTTGAAAGGTTTCCGCAAGACAACGTAGACCCTTACCACTCTACCCCCCACTATTTTTTTTCTTCTTCAATCTTTTTTAAATGTTTTGACATGACCTTACCAGTGAACTGCAGTTCAGACAGTTGTCAAAATGTGAGACTTTTTTTGGGATAATTTTATTTACAGTATGTTCACACGATCATTTCCACATTTGTTTCCTCCAGTTTTAAAGGGTTTTCAAACCCTTGTACATAAGTCTGAAAGAAAATGTTAACTTTTTTGTGTTCAAGTGGTTTTAAATAGTTTTTTACATTGTATTTTTTAAAATCAAATTCTGCTCAGTTATATACAGTTTAAGTAGTTTCTTTGATCCCTTTTATGCTAATGTTTCAATTTACGATGTATAATTGCTGGCAGATACTGGATTTGTGTGTTCGATTTTGGGGAAAGTTCTATCAAACCGTTCTTCAAGGTTTCTCTATCAAAATAGTGTTTAAACATAACCTTGATAAATTACAATTTAAATCACAGTTGAATTGCTTAATTTTTGATTGATCATTCGGTGGTTACGGAGGTGATTTATAGCAATAGCTATAAATCTTTTCATTTGGCCTGTCGGCTGACTGTAAAATCACACATTTCTGTTGGTCAATTGAAAGAGGCAGTGTGCCTGCACTTGACATGAGCACCCAGTATTGAAATGTTAGCAGTTGCTTTTTTTTTTTTTTTTTTAAATACCCATTTGCTCTTAACGTGTTTCTAAAATAAGTTAAATGCTTTATCTGATTTAAAAAAAAATGCAGAATTGACATTTCCCCATGTACAATAAATCTGTACATAGTGACTCTTCAGAAAGTGGCCTTTTTACATTTTAAAAGAACAAGTCTGATCATTTTCTCCGTCCATCATTGCTTTTGTTTTGTTTTTTACCACTAAGCAGGTTGTTCCTTTGAACCAAACAAACTCAAGTCAAGTTCAGTATCTTAACTATGATATATGTGCATATTGTTTGGAATTGCTGAAAAATCCAGGTCGAGTAATATGGGGAGATAAGGTACACGGTCTTATGCTTGGTTCACTAATCAGTAACTCAGTAAGCTGTACAAACGAGCAGGGGATGGAAGCACTGTAAAGCATTTTAGAATGTGGACAGACTGGACTCACATTCATAGCAGTACAAAGGCACTTGTGATGCTGAATTCACATTTACACAAGAGGTCCTTTAGTTTCTGATAAGTTTTGTTCCAACAGCAGCGATGTACTAACAAACTTACTCTGTTGCATGCATTTCGTAACCTCAAAGTTTAGGTCAGTATGAGCTGTGCGGTAAAACAAAGTGCCGGTATTATAAAATGAATATTATTCAAGGCAATAGAGATGTTATGATTGTTTAATTTGATTTTGCTGATCTGTGCTAAAGTCCTGCTTCCAAATGAACTCAAGGCAGTATTGGTCACCTTGGTTACAGCTGGCAGAGCAGGTGTATATAGCCAGAGTCCCCCAGTCAATACTGGCACCTGTGGAGTCCACACGCAGACTGTTCAGAAGCTGGGGCATCACCTTGATAAGTGCACACAAAACCCAAAGGTGAGAATGAGGGCTAATGAACAATTGTTACATAAAATAAAATTAGAGGGGAAGAAAAACCTGAAATTCAAAAGTCCTCTTGGCGCCACAGGTGCATGCTGGGATATCTGTATCTGAAGGAATATGCTGTGAAGTAACCCACAAAGGAGAGCCACCCCGGCTGTAACGCAACACCTGTACAAACCAGGGGGGGAAAAAGTGCTCAAGCTTTGAGGCCTTTGTCTAACATGTCACTAGAGAAAGTTTCAAACCTGCTGCGGCTCAGGTGCAATCTTAGTTTTAAAGCGCTGGAATACTTTGTTGTCCTCAGTCTCATGCATTGCCATGTCCTCCAGGTCAGTCTCTGCTAGCACTGAAATAGAATGGAAAAACCATTGTGAATCCTCAGAATATTAAATTATTTTCACTAATAAACACATTCACGTCTCAAGGAGCGAAATAGTCGTCGCGTGTAGGAAACAGATGTGTCCAGAAATCAGTCAACTTGTTTTGCGATAAGAGTTGTAAAAAAATAAAAGGCCTAGACACAAACGCACATCCATCTTAAGACAAAAAGTTTAGTGCCAGGTAGAACAATTAAATGTTCTTCCACTAGGTGTCAGAAGATAGTTAACCTGTGTATGTCAGTTGCCAGTCCTGCAAAAGAATGTATTCAACTAAAAAGATTTCATACTGATAAGTAAAAACGAGATAATTATTCCACTTTTTAAAATATTTTTGTTTGGTGGCATGCCATGAGAGTTTTATAATAGTAAAACATTTTCCTTGTGTTGGGAAACAAATCTGAATAGCGACTGCATCTGTGGCGCATTTGTGCAATATGAAATTATGGAAGTATGAAAGTGTTTACTTTCTGTCAAGGAGGAACAGTCTGCACTGGTCTGAGTTACTCCCATCTCGTCATCTCCTTCGGCACGCTTGTCATTATCCTCTTCCTCTTCTGGTTCGGTTAAAAGTTCAAACTCCGGGAAGAGAAACGGGGAGGCTGTCGGTTCTTTCGAGCTGCCGCACTCCTTCTTGTGCGTGTGCTTCCAGTGAAGCGTCTGGTGATGCTTCCCACAGTATGTGATGGCGTGGCAGCGAGAGCAGGCTTTGTTGCCGGGGCAACCGCACACCCAACACAATTTCACTCCAGATGCGGGCAGCACGCTTTGGTCTGGGTCAAAATCACTGGAGGGTTCATCCTCTGAAAATTAAAGAGTTAACGACTGAGCCCACTTGAACTCTTGCTCATCAAAACAGTAGCATCTACTGATGCACGTTAACCTCAGGAATTCCAATGTGGAACGAGTCAGACAGATTCTCTGAGCAGTATTAGATGTGATCTAAGGTTTTTAATACTCCAGTCGACTTCAGTAATCGCTCCACGTGCCAGACGAGCTACACAACTAATCAGTTTTCACTGTCACGTCTGACTGCTATCCAAAGTCCCTTTAATAAAGAAATTTATTTATTAATTTTAAACGCAATTGTCATTTGAAAAGGTTGCTTAATAGTATTGCTCACAAAAAATGCTTCAAAATAGAATGAAAAGATCATTAATAAGCAACATTTTGAGTTGGCCAGCTTTCCAAAGTCAGTAACTTTTCCAATTTCAATCCACAAACCTGGTGGTGGGTCGTAGGAATAGAATTCATTCCTCCGAGGCAGCTGACTTCTGAAAACTACAAGTAAGCATAGTCATTACTCTGGGAGGCGAACAACGAGGTCCCAACCCTACAGCATCTACGTACCTTTCACACAACGGCTGTCATTCTGAGTGTAGCACTCTGGAGTTTTACAACAGAATACAAAGAGGGTTCTGTGAAAACTTCTGTCCTGACCGGTGATTGGAGCGTACACCTGAGGAAAACATTGACGAAGGTTGATCCGCAGTTTTGGTTTACATTACCATCATATATGAAATTTTAATGAGGAAAACAAAATCCCCACGTGCTCCAGATCTGCCTCTTGTTTACTAACCTGCACCAGAAAGGCCATCGGCAGGCTGCATGTCTCGCACTCTAGTCGGGCCAGCGCCGGCGGGCCTCGCTGGCAAAGCCACGCCGGCTTGCCGCCGACTTTGCTGGGAAACTGCGGGGAGCGAAGCCTCCAAGGCTCCGCGTCGTCCAGGAAACCCAAAACGACGTCTGAGGAAGACATGACGTCTTTCTGCTACAATAAAAACTGGAGTGCGCTAAATCTGAACCACGGCACTTGTCAACACATTTGTGGTCCACCACACGAATGCGTTCGTGTAGAAACACAAACCATCCTTTATGTTCCGCTATCAATGCACTCCCTTGGAATGATTGTGATCAGTGATCGCGCTTACTATAAATGTAAATCTATATATTAGGTGTGACCAGAAAATGTCCATATAATTTTAACCGTATCGTGATGACAGCTAGAAATTTTGACAGGCTAATATTATCAGCTTCTCAAATGTTAGAGGGCGAACGAGGGTATTTATTTATTTATTTATTTATTTATTTATTTATTTATTTATTTATTTATTTATTTATTTATTTATTTATTTATTTGTTTGTTTGTCTATTTGTTTATTTATTCGTTTGTTTTTTCGTTTATTCAATCATTCTGGTTGTTTTTAATACAAAATGAGAACATTTATATACAAATCAGCTGAGTGTAAAAGTGTTTCATAAATCTCTGTCTCTCTCTCTCTCACTCTCTCTCGCTCTCTCTCTCACACACACACACACACACACACACACACACACACACACACACACGCTCAAGTGCGCGCGCACACGCACGCAAACACGCACACATTGCAGTGATGTCATTTGAAGGGGCGTTTGGGGCTTTGGGTCGGACCAACACTTTCATTGAATCTCTCCCCTTTCAAATGGACGCGAAGTTTTGGAGAAGACAAAATCATGTCGTTTTAAATAGACACGTTGTCATTTTGAGACCAGGAATAGTTCAAGGCGCGCTCGCTTGGTCATGGAAAGTTAAACAAGAAGAGTTAAAGCGTTCTCGCCCAGAAGAGAGCAGAAAAATGGGCGAAGCGAAAAGCGGCCGTCGCCCTGCCGGCACCTCTTCGTAGGGCGGCTCCATGTCCCCCTCCTCGCCGTGCCAGATGCCTCCGAAGACAGCGCCCGTGTCTCCTGCTCCCCCCGTCCCCCCGAGGAGGCTCCGGGGTCGGGACGGTGGCTCGGGTAGGACGCGGCGAGCCGGAGGAGCGGAGAGGAGGGTGAAGTGCGTTCTGGTGGGGGACGGAGCTGTAGGTAAAACCAGCCTGGTGGTCAGCTACACCACCAACGGGTACCCCACCGAGTATGTCCCCACTGCCTTTGACAACTTCTCGGGTAAGATGACGATTTTAACTTGCTCCACAATATATTTATTTATATTAGGCGTGTCATGAGAAAAGTCTGACAGTAATATTTCACTTTTTCACGGAAATATATTTTTCGGATATACAATGAAATAAAATCGTCTAAATAGGACTAACAATCAAAATGGGACCTAATTAATAAAGGAAGATAACAATGCTGGAGATTGTGTCGGTTTAAAGTATCTGATCAGAAAAGACCAGCTTGCAATGCCAGTCAGCTAATTTAATGTCAAATAACAGTTTGACTCATACATTTGTAAATCTTAAATGTCAGTGTCTCACCAGCCTTACTGCGTGTCATTGGGCAATTTTTCCCTCAGCTGGAAATGTTTTTGAAGGGGCCGTGTGAATATAAGCATGTTTTGATGTTTCATGCTGTGTGTTTATGTTTGTAGCGGTGGTCTCAGTGGATGGGCAGCCAGTCAAACTCCAACTCTGTGACACAGCTGGGCAGGTAATGGACCCCCCCCCCCACACACACACACACACACACATACACACGCTTCCTGTAGCTTTATTTGTAATCAAGACAATGCCCTGACAGTGAGAGGAAAACCGCAATCTGTCTTTCTTTTGTTCCAAAGTCTTTTTAAAACTCATAGATTACAATCTATCTTCCTGTCGGCTTCTAATTTTGTATGAACACGTCACAAAATCCTGCATGCATTTTAATCGAGAAGATTTGAGGCTTGGTCTTTCTCAATACACCAGCTGATGATGTGTGCTTTTGCTTGGAATTTATTCTCTGGCTTGGCGTTTGCAGCTGTTTGCCTGACATCAAGTATCAAATAGCACCGTAGCATGCCGAGTATTCATCGTGATTAGCTCAAAGAGGAACTGTGCTAATCAATGAGATACACTGTGACCATTGAATGGACAAAAAGAGAAAAAATCATTTTAACAATGCTTTGTGTCAATATACTGAATGTGATCTGTGAGTAGAAATAGGCCACAGTTCTTTCTCAAATACCAAAGGAGGAAGCTCATCATCATTGTCACCTTCCTCCTCTTCCTCCATCTGTTCCTGCGTTTTCCTCTCCTTGTCAAAACACCCCTAAAAGTACTATTGCACTCGCGTGTGACCACAATGACCAGTGCTGTAGCTCCTCGCCTCTGAGTGATGTTGTGTGGGTGTCCCCTCCTCTGCAGGATGAGTTTGACAGGCTACGCCCACTCTGTTACACCAGTGCTGACGTCTTCCTGCTGTGCTTCAGCGTGGTCAGCCCTGTCTCCTTCCAGAATGTCCCAGAGAAGTGGATCGCCGAGATAAGGAGGCACGCCCCCTTCGCACCGCTCGTTCTCGTGGGGACTCAGTGTGACCTCCGAGAAGATGTCAAGGTTGGGCCATTCTGATCAATTAAGTTCAGTTCCACCAACTGGCAACTAGGGAAGTTTGATGAGACATTAATAGCATAAAAGGTCCCTGGGTTGCCGTTGGTAGATTGATGTTATCAAGTCATAGTGAGGTCCCTGATTGACACGGAAAGTTATAACTGTATTTTTCTCTAAAGATTTTGATAGACCTGGCCAAGTACCGAGAGAGGCCAGTGGATCCAGCGGACGCTCGGGAATGTGCGGCTGAGATCGGTGCCGTAGCCTACGTGGAGTGTTCGTCACTGACCCAGAAGAACTTGAAAGAAGTGTTTGATACGGCTATTCTGGCCAGCCTGCAGAACCAAAGCTCCCAGAAGCACTCCAGAGGAAAACAAAAACGGCGAACAAAGCAAATGCAGACGCCTGACAAGATGAAAAGTTTGTCCAAGTCGTGGTGGAAAAGGTACTGCTGTGTGGCGTGACGCACTCCAGAAACTTAGAGACAGACCTGAATTCAAACCTTCTCCGGAGTGTTGATGGAAACCAAAGCTGCATTTTATCTTCTCACGTGGGACATTTACGCCTGAACCCCAGTGTCTTTCAACATGCACTAAAAAAACAAAGAGGACATTTTTGTCCTGGATAGTCTGACTGCAGTATGAACATTTGCTGGGATGTCTATTTTAGCCTATCGGATCAGTGGATGAGGCCCTTTCAATAAGAACAGAAACATTGTTGAGGATTTTCATCCTCTGTTGGAATGTGAAGAGATTAGGTCTCGTTCAGACCACCGTCTTTCAGCACCTGAGTTGCACAGTGTGTTTACATGGTGTTGGAGCTCGGTCCAGTTATTTGATTAGTGGAACTGGACGTGCCTAACAGCGATCGCATCAAATAGAAACTCTGCAAGTCGCAGCCTGTAAACAGCACATAGAACCAGACCAAAGTAAGACGCACAATTCCAACCCCATGTCCAATGTCTTTGAAGACAACCAGATGATAGTCGACCAGGTCATTGGTAAGATGGTAAAAGTTTTAAATTGTAACAGGAAGTAAGTTGTTGCAGTTGCGTCTTTATCGGGGATCTTCACGCTGACTTCTAGTGAAGATAACCATAAATCCTTTGCTTGTTGGCACGCGCTTGACCATGACTCTCATCCATTTCCTTACTTAGACATTTTGATTATCAAGAGATCATCGCTTTGGTTCGGTTGCCAGGTGCAGAATGTTGAGGCTTTCTTTATCTCTTGGATTGTGGCACACCGTATGAACAAAAGTATGCGAACATTCCATAGATAGGAAGTGAACATGCAAGAAAATTTGGAGTTAGGCCCGCTTAGACTCTTCTGACAGACTTTTACAAGCTGTTGGCGTGTGTCTCGGGGATTTTTCTGTTCATTCATCAGGCTGTGAGATCAGCAATGTTGGACCTGAGAGCGGGCCTGACAACTCACAAGCTCTTCATCCCAGCAGTGATTGATTCCTGTATGGGGTTTGCATGTTCTCCCCGTGCCTGCGCGGGTATACCCCAGCTACTCCGGTTTCCTCCCACATTCCAAAAACATGTGTGGTAGGCTGATTGACCTCTCCAAATTGTCCGTAGGTGTGATTGTGAGCGTGAATGGTTATTTGTCTCTGTGTGCCCTGTGATTGGCTAGCGACCAGTTCAGGGTGTACCCCGCCTACCGCCCAAACACAGCTGGGATAGGCTCCAGCATGCCCGCGATCCTCGTTAGGATAAGCAGTTCAGAAGATGAGTAAATGAATGAGTGTCCCCACAAAGTTGGAAACAAAATTGTGCAAAATAGCTCGGTATGCTTGTAGAATTAAAACTGTCTACCAAATAAATCCCCATCATATGTGTTTAATTACTCTTGTTTGTAGAGTATGCCATCGTCCACGTCTACAAAAGAGGTGACAACTGCCCCGTAACTTCTTCTGCAAACCATTGAACTCCATGTTGTAATCCAAAACACAGTGAACCAAAGCGTGCATCATCCACACCTTCTTCTGTGCATTGTTGATACAAAAGCCCAGAATTGTATCTTTTCTCCAAGGTCCATTTGTTGAAACAGGTCTTTGTGTTTAGTGTGTCAGCATCAGAAGGAATAAGGGTGTGTGTAAGTTTGTCGTACGGAAAGATTTATAACCGCGTATTATTGAAAGCACATGTAAGAAGAAGGCAAGCGTGACGACCTCGGAATATTCTTAATGTAATTGGAAACAAGATAATATATTAAGATAGAGTAAAACGGATTATTTTAGTGTCGGAGTGGCTGTCGGAAAGCTCTATGAAGAAAAAGGTCCCAAAAAAAAAAAACCAACCTTTTCCTTTAGCGCAAGACAGCAAGCTTGGTCACAAGATGTAAATCAATATTGACAAAACCAAGTTTCGATTTTGGTATCAAGCTGTGATTATATCATCGGAATTGTTTGGTCACTGAGATGTTCCGGCTGCTGATGAATGGCTCCTCTGTGTCCATCCTGATAGCAATACATTGTTTGTGGATGGGGAAAGGACGCACAAAGAGGCCTGTCTTGCGCTTTATGTGCAGACTCGCAGAGTGACGGCACATGGAAGTAGGCCAAAGGTCACGCAGACCCTCTGCCTGCTTGACAGTTTCCCTTGTCAGCTTTTTCTACTTTTACTCAGATGATGATTTAAAAAAGAAATGATTCATATGGATTCAATGGTGATTGTTTATACTTGATTGTTTTTTAGCATTTAATCAACCAAGCAAACAGATCGTGTTCATGTTCCTCACAACCCTCTTGTGGAAACTTTTTTGACCTATGTGCTCACAAAGTATGACATTTGACAGTTTCGGTGATTACCGTCAAATACCATCATAGTGACAAAATGTCCTATGAAGGACGATGTGATCCACTTGAGGTATAAAAATATGTGTGTGATTGCTCTCAGATTTACAATATGGAGTTATGACTCAGACTTGAACACAATGTTGTCCCTGTTTTTTTTTTTTTTTTTTAGTTCGCATACTGAAGCAGGCTGCCTTGATAGATGTACGCATGTACTCCATGTAGACAACTGATGTTTTCTTTATTTGTCATAAAAGCATTTGGTAACAAATATAACATGATGCTGCGATTGTTTGCTTCAATCAAAGATGTTGTACTAAAGTTTTATACTGAGAAGTAAAGGACATTTGCCATATTACTTGCGTGGTTTGAAGATTTTGTTGATGTGATAAATAACGGTGTGATAAGAGAGTGTGATGCAAACACTGCCCCCCCCCCCCCCCCCCCCCCCAAAAAAAAAAAAAAAACCTCTAATATGACCCTGAACCCACCATTTCATGTGCAATTGACTCTGGTAATGTTTTGATTTGGGCTTTGTGATAACCAAGCAGAACAACAGCCAGCTGATGCACATCAGGAAAGAGCAGACATGTTTTTTATGAGGAGCATAGGCAATAGTTCTGCATCTCTCAGCCAGATCACTGTAAACACTCGCCCCTGCCAGAAACTCTCCACAAGTTATGCAAGCGCTTTATTTCGAAAGATGTCATGTGAGACTTGCTTAGTGGCTCTGTTCTTGGGTGCGGTGCAGCAGCGTGCTGCAAATGAATTCTGTCTGCGAACCAACCTGGCCCCTTGGCATTGCCGTGACGTTGTTAAGGTTGGATAAGATGTTCAGCTTTGAAGCTGGACAATTACACTATTGCGTGTCTAAAGTCACAGGATTCAGGCTGTGGAAACCACCGTTAGCCACAAATAAATCTTGCACTTCTGACGTGTGTGGAGTCTAACTAGAATATTATTTACAAATTTAACTAAACAGTCATGGATTACTCACGTAGTGTTTCATAATTATATAGTGCATTTTTAGCAGGATTATGGTTTGACCAGACTGTGCAAAACTCTGCCAAAGTCAACACGTTTTTTTATGTTGATCACCTCACAGCTGTTATTTTGACGTAAGCTATTTGGTAGACGTGTTATTGCCTTGTACTTTTTGTTTTTAAACAACAACTATAGCGGAGACAAAAGGAATTCATGCCCAAATGTGCCATCATCAAGAATACTTAAGGACTTAGTTATCGATTGCATGTTATTCTTTTTGGACATCAAACTGTGGAAAATGTGTGCTATCCAAACAATACAAGACTATTTCATTTCCACAGAGAAACAAGAAACAGATGCATGTCAGAAATTTACATTTTTGTTTTGGTGTTTATTGCTGCAAGATGTCACTTGTGAATATACACACGAAAAGTTAAAGTGTGTGCTTGTAGCCTGCGTTTGTGTATAAAGTGAAAGCAGTTTGCACATGTCCACAAGTTTACCTTAACCCCTTGATACAAAATTATTTGTCACGGGCTCTCCCTCAATACTGCAACGCCACAAACCTTTTTCCTTGTTCTTTTTCTTATCACTGTTCCGATTCCTGTATGTCGTTATGAAACTCTCCGCTCTCTGCAGACCATCACCTCATCCATTGAGTGCTGTGTGTGATCTCATCCGTGTTTGCATGTGTGTTCAGAGTTCACATAGCACGCCATGTGACATTTATACAGCCAGGAAACAGTTTAAGGCGTACACTTGAAGCATCCCTCCTCCCCCCAACCTCTCCTGTCTCATCTCCGGACACATCTCCTCCCTTGCGGACGCCTACGACAGCTGACCACTGTGTTTACATAAGCACATTAGTGAGCCACATCACACTGTGGACATGACTGCCAGGGTCAAAATCCATTTCATTCTTCTGACCACAACCCCTATACACATACAAAAATAGAATTTAGCAAACAAGTGTTTTTTTTTTCTTACAAAAAGTACATGTATAAATAGAATAATATATTTAAACATAGTGATTAAACTTCATTTAAAACATCTGAATTATTTTTTAAATGATTAATTTA
Source organism: Syngnathus scovelli (assembly GCF_024217435.2). Taxonomy (NCBI): domain Eukaryota; kingdom Metazoa; phylum Chordata; class Actinopteri; order Syngnathiformes; family Syngnathidae; genus Syngnathus; species Syngnathus scovelli. The sequence goes on from NC_090850.1 coordinate 16,430,377, forward strand.
TAATTATTATAGATGATTAATTATTGCATGTTCTCACTTTCTAGTTTATACATATCTTCAAACAAGGTGCTTGTTTCAAGCTGTTTATTTATCACCCCCAGTTAAATTTTACTGTTTAACTGACATGTAAAATAAGAGGCACAGTCCTTTTAACCACCAGTTCACCTAGCTAGCTTAATACTAACATAATTTAAAACACCACAGACAGGCTAATTATACATGTTCAAACAATTGCTACTTTACACACAATGGAGTGTGTAATACATATAAAAATAGCATTGAGTACAGAATGTGGGCAAGTCTTTTGTATGTTGTGACAAAAAAAAAAAGAAATGATTGCCTAAAAATCCTCAATTTAGCTGGGTCATGGACTTAAAGCCGGGAGAGCACTGTGATTTATTTGATTAGACATAGATTTATCTCCATCCAGCTCTCTTTCTCTCTCCTCCTCCCTTGTACTGTTCAGCTGTGTCTCATCTTGTTTAGTCTGTCACTTAGTTTCCTTTTTTCAGTTCAGTTGAGATTTGTTGTTGTTTCATACTTGCTTCCTGCGTTCCATAAATGCATAGGCCTAGTATGTGACCTTTACAATGCTGTCTCAGTCCCTCTCGACTTTACTTGGGTCAAGACAATCGCAACTTGGTAAAGCGTTGGTTTATATGACCCAGTTGGGAGCAGAAAGAAAAGAAAAAGATGAAAGCTACAACTATTCACATATGTGTGATGCTTTGACCAACAGGGCAGCTTGGGAAAACACATTCGGAGCATTTCCAGCATTGAGAGGAGAATAGTGATAGGACGTTTGTATCGGGTCTGAAGAGTGTCTGATTGAACGAGCCTCTCTGTGTAAGAATAGAGGAGAAGATGACAACTCTTAGTAAAGACGCCCTCAGCGAATAGACCCAGCTGGGACTGAAAAAAGCAACAGAGATCAGAAATGACATCACTTAGCTGACCCCTTTCTTTAACAAAACATGTTTCTGTCGATGCGTACTTCAGTTCCAAAAACATTTAATAAAGTCTTGGTTTATGATGTAATGGTTATTGCTCGGCATAAATTAGAACTGTTTAATGATATCACCTTATTAGTACAGTGGATTCAAAAAGTCCTGATGGGTTTTCGTGATAAGGAAAAAAATGTGACCGAGATAAATCATTTAAAATTTTACACCACGTATGTGACCTATAATCTGTACAACTCAATATATTTTTATTAAATAGCTTTTCAGAAGAAGTAAAAAAAAAAAAAAAACAGCCAAGATAAAGCAGTTGCATAAGTGTGCACAACTGCTTCGAGTTGCGGCTGTTTTTACAATAATCCAAGAGTCACCATCCAACTACAATTCAATGTGCCACTCATTAACCACAAATAAAGCTTAGATTTTTATTATGCTTTTCTTTCATTCTCAGACAGCTTCACCTTGACTAAGGCCAGAGTTCCAACAGAAGAAGCCCGACCATGATGCTGCCCCACCACACTTCCCTGTAGGTACGGACCGGTGTTGTGTTTACACCAGACACATTCCATTGAAAGTTTGGCCAAAAAGTTCATACTTGGCTTCATCATATCGTAACAAAATCTCCAAACCACATGTGAGAAAATGTGTTATGGCATGTTTTTGGAATGTGGGAGAAAGCCCATGCAGGCACAGGTAGAACATGCAAAATCAGGAAGGCAGTAGCACACATTAAAATCCCAAACTTCAGAGCTGTGAGACTGTTCGAAGCACTAGCCCACTGCGACACAGTAAAATGACCTAACACTGCTCTGGGACTGAAATTACGTAATAATCTCTGCTCAGAAATGATGAATTCCATCTTTTTTTTTTTACAGTACGTGGCAGTGACTGATTTGTTGGGACATGCACGGCTATTATCTAAAAATCATAATCATCGTTCTTCTGTGAGCTAACGCGTTACCAGACTGCACGCCATATGATTTGAGAGCTACATGCTCCATTTCCGTGTCAAGGCTGCTTGTCAAACTCATTTTTTTTCACGGGCCGCATTGTAGTCATAGCTTCTTTTGGAGGGCCGTTATGACTGTCAACCCAAATAAATGTATGAGCACCTCATATTATACACAGTAAAAGCTACAAAACAAAGTGACAAATAACTCGTTTT